>NW_019154133.1:14201137-14323097 GCF_002288905.1 Enhydra lutris kenyoni
CTCGGGTTTGCTTTCGGGAGCTTTTGTTCCCTGAGCGCTTTCCATAGTGTTCTGGAGGACGGGAATGAAGATGGCGGCCTCCCAGTTTCCGGCCTGGAGGAGCCGAGAGCCCGGGGCCCCACTCCTCAGTGCGCCCTCAGAGAACAGCGTCCAATTACTCCCGTCACCCTGGCCTCCGGCCGCGCTCCGAGCTGACTGAGTCTGCGACCGGTTCAAGGTAACCCCGAGCTTAGAGCTCGCTCCTCGGCTCTGTCTCTGTAGCCGGCCTTCCCGTTCTAATACCTGTAAGCTCTGTGACACTCAGACACCCCCGATCCTTCTGTGACCTGGCAGGACCTGAGGACATGCTGACCCCGCATGGGCTTCACCCCGGTTAAGCCTCTGGAGCGATGTCCCTCAGCAGAACAGACTTTTAAAAGTCCTGATTTTGTGCTCCGTTGCTCCGCCGCTTGCTGGGAGCCGGCCCCTCCCCCCGCGTCTATCTTCCCGTTGCTTTGGATTCACTTCTCCACCAGTCCTACCTTTCAGAAAGTGGTTGATTTTCTGTTTCTAGAATTGCCGTTCTTCTTCTCTTCGATCTCCTGTTGGATTTGTAGGTGTTTGCAATCTTTAGATAAGCTATCTAGCTGATCTCCTGCTACCTGAAGTAGTCTCAGCCTGCTACTTCTCCGCCATCTTGACTCCTCTCCAGTTATTATTCTTATTCATGTTCAAATTTTCTCAAATCTTTCCAGTGGGAGACTATTTAAAGTTGGCTCCTGAGCCCTTTTGACACAGCCAAGTGGTCTTTCACACGTTCTTCCTTTCTGGCATGACAGGATATTTTAGGATCATTTTGTTTCCAACCCAGAATCAGCCATTATTCCAAGAGACTCAGATTCATTTTAGTGATAAATATATTTTAAGACTAGATTCTGGACACTTGGACATACTTGTTATTTTGGGGCCGGTAATAGCGTACAGATATAAGAAATATGTATGTTTTAAATATTTTATTTTGACATAATTCAGGACTACAAAAAAGTTGAGAAAAGAAAAAAAAAAGAATTTCTGTATACCTTTCATCCAGATTGCCCAAATGTTACTGGAACAATGTCAATATTGTTGGTTAATATTTTGCTTTATCATTTTCCTTCTCTCTTTTTCAGATTTAAATATAAAATTTGCCCAGAGCCCTTTGGAGGTAAGTTACAGATATGATATGCTTTATCCCTAAACACTTCAGGGTGTTATTTCCTAAAAAGAAGGATGTTTCCTTATGTAACTACAGTATATATATGTAACTACAGTAGTTAACATAAATATAATACTAATATATGAACCTTGTTTAAATTTCCTCATTTGAATAAACTTGCTCATGGCAATAAAGAATCCTACATCATATATAACATTGACTTTTCAAATTCTTATTGTTGTTGCCTAATCTCCTTTAATGTAGAATAGTTTTCAGTATTTGACATTTCTGACCTTTATGTTTTTTGAAAATATGGGCCACTTATGTTTTTTAGGAGGTCCCTCAATTTGTCTTTTTCCAATGTTTCCTATATTATAGTCAGTCATGCATTTTGGGCAAGAATGACACAGAAGTGATATAGTACTTTCATATCAAAATGCATATGATACTGATTTGTCTAATCACAAGTGATACTAACCTTGGCCACTTGGTTAAGGTGATGTCTTTCATGTTTCTCCATTGTAAAGTTGTTACTTCTCTCTTATTAATTATCTTCTGGGAAGTAACTCTGAAGCTATGTAGATAACCTATAATTCATCAAAATTTCACTAATTTTAACATCTTTTTCCGACCCTTCCCTACATCAATTACTATGATGGCTACCAATTTGTGATTTTCTAATTTCACCATTCCTTCCAAATTTTATTTGTTGGTACTCTACTGTGAGAAAGAGCTTCCCCCTCACCTCCATATGTGTATGTATGCATGTATATATGTAGGTGTATCAGAATGGGTATATGGATTATCTCATTCAAGGGGTTATAACATATTAGTATCATTATTTTTAGGTTCTAAAAAGTTCCTAGAAGGAGCTCCTACAAGTAGGCTCCTGAGTCTTTTTGAAATATTCCATCATTCTTTGATTGCATCTTACTTCCTGATACTAAAAGATAATCCAGACACAACGCATACTTTCTTGGCTGCAGCCCTAGATTCAGCCATTTCTCCAAAAAGCCCTTGTTCCTTTTAATAGAGAATATTTAGAAAACAGCATCTGCTCTCTAGTTGTGCTCAGTGCCAATGAAGAGTGTGTTATACTGAACTAATGAATCATTGAACATTATATCAAAAACTGATGATGTACTATGGCTAATTGGTTTTCAATAAAAATAAATTAAAAATAAATTTTTAAAAAGTATTTTTCAAGTTTTTATTAAATTCCAGTTAACATATAATGTAATATCAGTTTTGAGTGTAGAATTTAGTGATTCATCAAAAAATTGTGAGTTCTTAATGATACTTCCTCTTCAAAACAGGACTATAGGATTTTTGCTTAATATTCGTTCTACATCTGTATTTCTTTTTGCCTATGCCAAAAATTCTGGTTCTTAAGGATATCAACATAATTACTTCTTTGCCGTATCACACAAGGCATAGACAATAATCTCTTTATAATAATGCCAACACTCTCCATCAATGACACGATTGCCAAAAACAGCTTAAGAGTGTACTGCTGTTCCCTCTGTCCTTAGGGAACAGAGAACGATCAAATCACTGTGTTTATAATGATGTAGAATAATTCATCTCAGTGTTTTTACACCATCAACCTGAAACACAGTTGTGCTGATTTGTTTCATTTTTCTTTTGATTATTAAAAATTGTTGTTTTAAAAAGATTTCGTTTTAAAATTATATATTTAAGTGGTCCCAAAAGCATGTATATTCAAAGGTCTAAGAAATCAAGCCTCTAACTCTAACCTCTCTCTACACATTTCTATGGGTAACTTTTAAAAAACAATTGTGTGTGTGTGTGTATTTTACAGTATGACAGATTTTGCTCTTGTTATTTTGGTTTTAATATAATCAAATATGTATCTATATTTTCACTACACTTATTCAGATAAATGCTAACACACTTATAAACACATTTCCTCTTCTTGCCTCTTTCATTTAACAATATATGCTGGGAATTACTCTGAAGTCTCTATAGAGATATTCTTCCATTTTTACAACTATATAGTATTTTATTGTGTGGAGGTATTATAATGTATCCAGTATTTTTCTAGCGGTTTTAAATTTTTGCTATTAAAATAGCATGACAAGGTATAACATCATGCATAAGTCTTTTTTGTATTTTTGCGGTTTTAAATTTTTGCTATTAAAATAGCATGATAAGGTATAACATCATGCATAAGTCTTTTTTGTATTTTTGCCATTGTGTCTTTAGAATAGATTCAAGGAATAGGCTCATTTGATCAAAAAGTATTGCACATAAGCTTTTTAAAATACTGGAAGTTTTCCCTGTGTAGTGTTTGTACCATTTTGCATTCTCACCATTAATGTCTGAAAGTGCCTATTTCCTCACAGCCTCACCAGAAGAGTATTTTTTATTATATATATTTTTATTATGTTATGTTAGTCACCATACAGTACAACATTAGTTTCTTTTTCCATTTTATTTCATTTTTTTCAGTGTTCCAAAATTCATTATTTATGCACCATACCCAGTGCTCCATGCAATACGTGCCCTCCATAATACACACCACCAGGCTCACCCAACTCCCCACTCTCCTCCCCTCCAAAACCCTCAGTTTGTTTCTCAGAGTCCACAGTCTCTTATGGTTTGTTTCCCCCTCCGATTTTCCCCATCTCACTTCTCCTTTCCACCTCACAATGTCCTCCATGTTATTCCTCAAGCTCCACAAGTGAAACCATATGATACTTGACCCTCTCTGCTTGACTTACTTCACTCAGCATAATCTCTTCCCATCCCATCCATGTTGATACAAAAGTTGGGTCTTCGTTCTTTCTGATGGAGACATAATACTCCATTGTATATATGGACCATATCTTCTTTATCTATTCATCTGTTGAAGGGCATCTTGGTTCTTTCCACAGTTTGGCAACTGTGGCTATTGCTGCTACTCATTAGTTTTTGATGTAGTGTTCCATGATTCATTGTCTGCATATAACACACAGTGCTCCATGCAATATATGCCCTCCTTAATACCCACACCAGCTCACCCACCTACCTAAAACCCTCAGTTTGATTCCCAGAATCCATAGTCTCTCATGGTCATTTCCCCTTCTGATTCCCCCCTTTATTTTTCCTTCTTTCTCCTAATGTCCTCCATGCTATTCCTTATGTTCCACAAATAAGTGAAACCATACGGTAATTGTCTTTCTCTGTTTGACTTATTTCACTTAACAAAATCTCCTCCAGTTCCAACCATGTTGATGCAAATATTGGGTATTCATCCCTTCTGATGGCTGAGTAATACTCCATCATACATATGGACCACATCTTCTTTATCCACTCATCTTCTGAAGGGCATCTCGGCTCTTTCCAGTTTGGTTATTGTGGACATTGCTACTATGAATGTTGGGGTGCATATGGCTCTTCTTTTCACTATATCTGTATCTTTGGGGTAAATATCCAGTAGTACAATTACTACAACTACAGGGTAGCTCTATTTTTAACTTTTGGAGGAACCTCCCCACTGTTTTCCAAAGCAGCTGCACCATCTTGCATTCCCACCAGCAGTGTAAGAGGGTTCCCCTTTCTACACATCCTCTCCAACATTTGCTGTTTCTTGCCTTGTCAATTTTTGCCATTCTAACTGATGTAAGGTGGTATCTCAATGTGGTTTTGCTTTGAAGAGTATTTTAACTAACTTGGGGATTTTAAAAAATCTGACTGGTAAGAAGTAGTGTTTAATTTGCATTTCTCTTATTCTGAATGAGGTGCTTAGCATATTTTCATATGATTAAGAAACATTATCATCTTTTTTCTGTGAACAATCTATTCATATGGCTCATTTTTAGTGGAATTTATTCTCTATTTTTAGACATTTCCTATAATTGGGGTTATTAAGCTTTGCCTGCGATATAAACTGCAAATATTTTTCCTTGATTGTCACTTCTCACATTTTATTTTTTGAGAGACAGGTTTTCAAGATAAAACATAAACAATAATTATACTGGTGGTCTCACTTAATCTTAGGACCATTGCTTGTTATAAATCAAACATATGGCCAACACAAGATATTAAGCAGTTTTACGGATTTTCCTCTCCTGCCAAAAATAAAGGGTACACATGTAGATGGTCATGTGTGGGTGGGCAAGAGATTATGGAACACAGAAACAAGACAAAGGATCATAGTAGTGTAAGTATGCCCTAAATCCCAAAACCATTCTCCAAATAATCACACATACTGGCACACACATACACACACATGGAATGCAATCCGGATTTGTTTGTCTCAGGAGAAATGAATAGAAATGGAAAGTCAACAGCAAAACAAATCTATCTGGTGGAAAAATATCTTATCTTTGAAGGAGTTAAGTTTTCAGTCCTTCCATTGTTATACTTAGTAGGGGCAATCATCAGGTAGCTAGAAAGCCCATGGCAGATTATGTCTGTACAAGATCATGTTACTCATACGATATAGCCACTCTGAAATAATAAAAAATAGTCTCTCTTCGAGCTTCTTACTCCATAGTGAGGCAATATAACATAGTACTTAACAAAAGGGATTTTGGAGTTAATTCACACTCAAATCTAAGTTCTACAGTATATTATCTATATCTTTAAATTCACACAAGTTACGAAACTCCATGGGCTTCAACTGTCCTTGCAAATGTTAGTAAGAAAGTGTACTTACGACACCTGGCACAGTACCAGCCATACACTATAAGCTTAATAAATATAATCCATTATTATGCAACTAGTTAGTCTTTTGCATGGTCTCATATATACTTATTCCATGCTGAAACATTATTTGTGAGCATGAACACCACACTGACTACCTCCCTTTCTAGATTTCTATCATATTAGAGCTAGAGCTCTTAATATAATAACTCAAAGAAAATGTCTTTTTTTTTAAGATTTTATTTACTTATTTGACAGACAGAGATCACAAATAGGCAGAGAGGCAGGCAGAGAGAGAGAGAGAGAGAGAGAGAGAGAGAGGCAGGCTCCCCACTGAGCAGAGAGCTCAATGCGGGGCTCCATCCCAGGACCCTGAGATCATGACCTGAGCCAAAGGCAGAGGCTTTAACCCACTCAGCCACGCAGGTGCCCCAGAAAATGTCTTCATAGCAGGAAAAATGGTAAGAGACCACAAAAAGTGAAACTGGATTAGAGAAATGAAACATATTTAGTTCTGGCTATTACACAACTATTTTCCAAAGACTTTGTGCAGACTTAGTAGGCACTGTGAACAAAGAGTTTCTAATAAAGAAAGTAATTATTAATTGAGTGATTATTCTGCACCAGCACCTATAATAGGAACTGTACTGGCATAATCCACTGGAGAGACCATGAGTATAGACTCTGGAGTATAAACTGTCCAGGTCTGAGTTCCAATTCTTTTTTTACTGTGGGACCAAGAAGAATTATGAGACTCTAAGAGCTCCTATTTGTCATCTATTAGACTGATAACAATAACTATATCATATACATGATATAATTATTAAGAGCATATGCTCTGAGGTTAATGCTCCTGAGGCTGTGTCCCACTTCTATTTTCAATTAGTATAACTTCTGATAAGTTTATTAACCTCTCTGCACCCCAATTTTGTCATTTGTCAGATGGGAATAATAGTATCTAGTTTCACAGGATATTGGTAAATATTAAATAAGATACTGCAGGTAAATAATTTAGAATATTGCCTGGCATGCAGTAAGTTCTCAACAAATGTAAAATATTTTTTTCATTAGGATAATATGGCATAACCTTGAGGTTAGCTCAAGGTCTAGAATATAGTATATACTAAATAGTTTATTATTATATCCATTTTTATTATTATTACACCTATTTAAAGATTCAAGGACTAGAAACTCAAGCTGTCATTCAATAGTTAACAAAAGTTAGTTAAATGAGTTGTCTAAATGATGTGTTGTCTAAAAGCAATCCAAACTGTCTATAACTCTAAATACTCTAAAATGTATCTTTTACTTAAGCCAGAACACCAGGGAGCCCTGGTCCCAAACCCCGTTATTTAGACTTCCTGTGGAATTGTTCCAACTAAACTTTGCTTTTGCATTATGACACTGGCTAGGACAGCAGACATCACTCAAAGAATGCCTATGGAACTAATGGTCTTATTTACTGTAAGAATACATTATTTTAAACTAATGCAGAACAAATGAACCTCCTAAACCATTTTTAAGTATACAGTTCAGTAATGTTAAGTACATTCATGATGCTGTCCAAACAAACACTGACCAGACCTTTCATCTTGTGAAACTGAAGCCCTATAACCATTGAATAACTCCCATGTCCCACTTCCCTAGTCTCTGGCAACTATCATTGTACTTTCTGTTTCTATGACTTTGACTATTTTAGATATCTTGTAAAACTGGAACCATATAGCATATGTCTTCTTTGACTTTTTTTTTCACTGCATAATGTCCTGGAGGTTCATCCATGTGGTAGCATATGACAAGATTTCCTTCCTGTCTAAGGCTGAATAATATTCCATTGTATGTGTATATCACATTTTGTTTATCTATTCATCCATCAGTGGACACTTGGTTGCTTCCACCTTTCGGTTTTTATAAATAAGGCTACAATGAACATGGGATGTGCAAATATCTTTGAGATCTTGCTTTTAATTCTTTTGGATATGTACCTAGAAGTAAGACTGCTGGATCATCTTATAATTTTATCTCTAAAGTTTTTAAGAACTGCCATACTGTATTCCATAGTGACTGCACCCTTTTACATTCCCATCAACAGTGTGCAAAGATTCCAATTTCTCTACATCCTTATCAACACTTATTTTTGGGGGTTTTTCTGATAGTAGCCAACCTAAGTGTTTGAGATGATATCTCATTGTGGTTTTGATTTACATCTCTCTAATGATTAGTGATATGGGGATCTTTTCATATATTTGCTGGCTATTTATATATCATCTTTAGAGAAATGTTTATTCAAATTCTTTGCCCATTTAAAAATCAGGTTATTTGTTTTGTTGTTGAATTGCAGGAGTTCTTTATATATTCTGGGTATTAACCTCTTAAAATATATATATATATATATATATATATATATATATATATATATATAATTGCAAATATTCCTCATAATCTGGAAGTAATTTTTGCACTCAGTTGATTATATCCTTTGGTGCACAGGAGCATACAAAATTTTTAAGGATATTATTGATACATTAATATTAATATTACTTGATATATCCACTTCATGAGGATAAATCGGAGATATTTTTCTTAAGATTCAGTAGTAGGAATAGTTAGTTTTCCTATGAACAACTGGTTTGCTATGATCCTGTGAGTGGTGATGATACCAAGTGACAAAAAAGCTCAATTGTGGCTCAATTAGAATGATGATATTGAGCCTCAAGACTGCATTTTGTGCAGGGGACTCATATCTATGCTCTGTTCCCTTTGAAATGATTTTCCCAAATATTCCTTTTAAATGTTTTATATTTTAGATAGTTTAGCAATCTGCCTAAAATTATTTTTGAGTGGGAGAGAAACTGATGCTATTTTCAATAGTTACTAAAACCATAACATTTCACAGAGAAGGAAAATAAGCCCAGCGTCTATAAATAACTTTCTGAAGTCCACATAATTAGTAAAAGAACAGGAGCCAAGGTTCAATCCAAGGTTTACCTTATGGATTTTTCCAAAATATCAGGCCATTTCTTCAAGCAGTGAACAAAAATTTCCATAATATGAGACAAGAAGTGTCACTTGTGATGTGGTTGCTATATCCTCTAAGAAGTCAGAGGAGTGAGATCACTTTCTGCAAGAGTGATCAGGGAAGGCTTGAGCTTGAAAAGTGGAAAAGTTAGGGAGAGGGGAGGGAATGACAATGAGCAAAATTGTAGAAATAAACAAAAAATATGACTTAGAAGTACTGTAGTCCAGCTGCCTAACACTATTCCTTATTGAGCGCAAGACAGACTCTGAATAGAGAAAAAGAGAGAAGCAAAGCATTAAATATAGATTTGAGTGACAAAATGGAGCCTGTTTATTCTGGTGTTATAAATTTGGACTTAATTTGAAGTATCAGGGAGTCAAGGAAAATTTTTAGCAGGATTCTCTAAGTAAGTTTCCCTAGAACCAGAGGCTAAAAAAGTGATATATTCATAGGGTCTCTCAAGTGAAACTGTAAGAGAGTAAAGTAAGGAAAAGACAGGGGAAGAAAATGGGCAAATATATGGGTTTGGGCAAAGTCTACTCACAGCCTGATCTCATAAGGATCTGGAAGGTAAATGACAAGTCAGGGTCTTATTTCAGTCAGTCTCTAGCTGAGGGCCAACCCAGGCATCTCTGGGCAGGATGGCTCCCAATGGATTGAAGCAATCCTCAGGAAAAGAAGGAGTCCAAAAGCACCCAACCCTCACAGCAACTGAAGGACTGTCACACTGCCCCCGTGAATGAAAACTAAGCAGGCACCAGCCATGGCATTTTAAAGGATGAACTGGAATGGTAGCAGCCTGAAGAATTAGATACAGATATGAAAGGTCATACTATCTGAACCTGAACAGTGGATGTGAAGCAAAATGACAGCTTTCCCAGAATATCCACATCCTTACCCCCAACCTGGGAATATGTTACATTAAATAGCAAAAGAGACTTAGCATGATTAAGGTTAAAAATGTTAAGATTCGATTATACAAATTAGCCAGGTGGCCCCAATATAACCACATGATCCCACAAAAGCAGAAGCTTTTCCTTGCTACAGTTAGCAAGAGATGAGATGTTTCTGGTTTTGAAGATGTAGGAAAATAACAATGCACCAAGATATAGAGCAGCTTCCAAGAGCTGGAAAAGGCAAGATTTCCCCTGGAACTTCAGGAAGGAATGTAACCCTATGATACATTGATTTAAGCCCAGGGAGACTCATGTTGAACTTCTGAACTATAGAAACATAAGATAATAAATTAGCATTCTTTTCATTTGTCACAGCAGCAATAGGAAACCAATAGAGAAGAAGGACAAGACTAATGAATAAGAAATTGATAGAATTCCCACAACTAAAAATAAAAGCCTTAAAGCTAACATTAGCCTCTGTTTTATCTTACTGTTTCCATTTTAAGTAAAATTAATCATTCTTACTACGTTCATCAGAATTCACAAACTTTAAAACCCACAAGAAAAAAAAATAATTAAAAAAAATGACCATTGAATATAATTGGAATAGAATATAAATGATTGGTACTTTATAAAGGTTAAGAAAAATAGATCTTTAGAAACCCCCCCAATCTTTTAATAGATTAAAAGGAAGAAATTAACTAATAGTTATTATTACATTAGAGACATAGGTATCAGGTCAACGCTAGTTGTAAATCATTCTGTTTGGTGTTTTTTTTTAGTATCTGAGATTCACATTTTCTTACAGAGAAAAATGTAGGACTGTGAGCTACATGGTCAGCAGAGAGCGCCATGGGGCCACCTCTCTTCTCAACCAAAGCTGCTTTCCAGGCAGGCAAATTTAAGAGTGAGCGGCTATGGCTCTGGCAGTCTGTGTTTGCCTTTCATTATCTGGAACTCTTAAAAAGTTAGGTATGAGAATGGAAACAATTTCTTTACACCAAAATAAGTATTTTTAAATAAAAGTTTACTTATTGCAATTATTGACATCTTCCCAATAAAAATAAAAAATACTAAATCTATAATAAATTTCAGCAATTTCCATGAAGTCTTCAAAAATCGGAATATCAGGTAAGGAAATGAAAATCAGCAGTGTATGCAATGTAGTTAAATAGAAACTCCTCTCAGCTAGTACGTGGAAGAGAGAGGGTTTCGGTATGGATGTGTCCTGAAGATCAAGTATCATGGCAACCCCTGAGGGTGAGGGTGAAATCTATTTTCAGTTGAAAAAACAGTTTCTATATTCTTTAGCTCACCAAAAAGGTGTAGACACCAACTCTACTGCTAGTTAGAACCCAGAAGAAAGCAAGGACAAGGGCCAAGCAAAATCATACAAGCTCATTTATGGATCAGGCAGCCGGGGCTTTGCAGAATATACTGGAAAGAGCAAGTGAACCTAGAAATAGAGATGATGAGGTCTTTGTACTTTAAGTGAACACAGAATAAAAATGAAGGAGCAGAGTTTATGAAATTTCTACAAGTTATAAGGAAGGTCATGGTGTAAGAAGGGGACCAGCTGGGGCAAAGTCAATGAGGGACACACAGAGGAAGAAGACTAGAAAAGCAGGACAAAGCCAAGAGACCACATCTGCCACTTTTTCTGCTTGCTCTTATTTTAGTCAAGGTCTAGTTTTGCACAGAGTTGGTACATATATAAATTAGTTTTTAAATATGATGGTTTATTAACTCAATACTTAAAAGTATATTGATAAATTTAACGTATTATTTAGTCAAATAGCAATGTATTTTTAGGGGACAAAATTCAAAAGATAATCCTATTTAGAATAGAAGAGTACTGACTTTATTGTTTTTGTAAAAATAATACAATTATTACATTATAGCTTATTATTTTAAAATGTAATGATTTATAGAATTCCATTTTTTGTGCAGTACTCTCTATCATTCTCTTTCTATGTATCTAGCCACCAAGCCAGTTATAATATGCTTCTCTTTAAAGAGATATTTAGGTCAATATTCACCAATATTCATGGCTATTTCTAGATGCTTTGCCCTTTTCCAATTACATATCTGAAATCAGTTTTTTTTCGGCTGAAACAACATATCATAACACAATGAGTGCAGAAGTAGTTATGAAAATTCAGAAGTTTCCAACTAAGCCAGGCATTAAAGAGACTTTCAAAAAATGTAAATAATGTAATATTCTTACAAATACCTTGTTTTGGCAAATAAAGTATTTTCCATAAAAAATGCTATCTTTGTTAATATAATGGTTTTATCACTGTTATTTTTTAAATAAACAACATGTAAATTTTTTAGTAGCCTTAATTTCTTACATGGTAAATACTGATAGATGTAATCTACACTAACTAAAGGCTCTTGAGGTCCCTGTCGTAAGAGCGTAGAGGGGTCCTGAGACAAAACCAAACAAAACAAAAATGAGTACTTCTATCCCAATGACTCCTAAATGTATAACTAAATCAAATCTCTCATGAGTAATAGCGTATATAAATATGCTTAACAGACAACTCAAAATAAACAAGCCAAAAGAGAATTCTTAATGTTACTGCAACCTGCCTAGTGTGCTTTCCCCCAGTTTTTCCAATTTGGGTAAATGGCACTACAGTTTACCTAGTTGCTCCTCTCCCAAACCCAGGAATGAATCATCACTGACTGATTTCTTCTACAACTCCCCACATCGGATACACTTAACAAGTTCTACTGACCCAAGTGTTAAAATATATTCCTAATTATGTCACTTCTCACCACCTTCATAACTATCACCCCGGTGAAGGCACCATCATATTCTCTTTGCATCTTGGAATTTAAAAACAAAACAATTGAGTAAGGTTTCCAAAGAATAGCTATAAAAGAGTATAAGTGTCTTCCATATCTTCACCTTCATCATAAGATACAAAAAAAAATACTTTATATAATATATTATTAGTTTTCCTTTTTTCAGTTTAGTGATTCAGTGATTCACTTTTCTCTAACCAAACTCTAAAACTCCTGACTCTAAAGAGTAGTGATATAAAGCCTTCATGCAATAACTTTCATAAAAGAATCAAAGCATGTAACTGAAAGTTTTGAAAAGTTAGCACCAATAAATTATACTTGAACACTTTCTATGTTTCAGAAAGTCTTTCATTTAGACAGTGAATTAAAATGGAAATTCTATATTTTCTTTTCAACTTACCTTATCGAGTTCATCTGAAATTGCAATACCTGGGATTCAAAAGAGATGTATAAAAAAAGTTTTAGAAGCAGTCTTTAACAACCCAATGTTAGAAACAAAAGCAAAATTTCCATTTGTAAAATTAGTACATTTTCCATTCTATTTTTGGCTTTTATTAGTGCTTCAAGATAATGTGGTATATCCTTTCTACTAACAAATTAGGAATTTAAGTCAACTGTAACAGCACAAAGTGTTGAACAGTGCAAATGTGCAAAAAAACAAAACAAGTACCATACTGCTTGCAGATTGCGAAATGCAGAGCAAACATGCAAAGACAAGTGTAGAGATGTTGTCTTTATGTTATAATGACAATCAAGTACAGCTTAGCATGTTACAATTTTGTTCCTTCTGAAGAATTGATTTAGACTCCTAGAGTGATAAAATATTATAGCAGAATAGTGGTTGGAGATCATTTATTTTAATTCCCTTATTCTATAGCTGAAAACACAGACAACAGAGCTTAAGGAATTTGCCCCATATTCCCTTAGGCTGACAGCTTCTTGAGCCAGTAGATGAATGATTCCTCCTCACAAGTTTGCCTTCAAATCATCCACACGTTTCTCACTGTGTATCAGTCTAATTTCTGTCTTTACTATTCCTCCAAAATTGGTCTAAGTCAGCAACATAAAAAGTTTTCATCCTTAATTTATTTGTGATAACAGGCTCTTTTAACCTCTTTCTCCTCCTTGAAATGCTGCCCTCGCTCTTCATTCTCTTTGTCTTCTTCACAGGAGTCCTCTTCTTTGCGGGTAGGGAGTCCTTCCCGGAAATGCCTGGGGTTCTTTCCTGAGCTGTCTTTCTTTTTCACTAATATACTTCCCATGGTAATCTAACTCATACCAATAACATTTTTATTTCTCTATACGGTGATGACCAGCGAATCTTTATCCCCAGCATAGACCTTCCTGACCTGGTTGCTGAATTCCTGTGGGCATTTCAATCTCGACATGTCAGACTAAAGCCCTCATCCTCCCGTCTCCTCATTTCTTTTTTTGAACAATAGTTTGCCTGCAGCTGGACAGCAGCCATAGGAGCAGGCCCAGGAGCAGGCCCAGTCAGCCCTCAGGTTTGAGGTATGGGGTAAAGGGAAGCTAGTGTCAAATCCCAGTGTAGGATGGGCCAAGAGACAAGGAAAGTCCTAAGGTTTGAAGTCAAAGGAAACACAGAGAAAATAAAAACAGATTGTAGCCAATGTTCAGCAGGCTATAAATAAAGCCTAAGAAAGAATAAATTGGGTTGGAAAAAAGAACCTGCAAACAGTAGCAAGAAAATAAGTCTGAGGAAAAATCCCCTCACCTGATCAGGTACAGAATGTCTGTACAGAATGCCAGTACTTTGTTGGTTGCTATATATTATTTCGCTCTCCACTGACCTACTAAATCAGTTATACACAAAGTAGAAAAAGATGCCCTACTTTATCTCGGTAAGCTGCACGACACTTCCCCTTGTAGATAAAACTAAAACACACATGTATCTGAGACACATTCTTCATCACAGTACTCTATGAAATCATTTTTTGGTAAAAGTTATTGGTAACTAAGAATTCTTATGTGTCACTACGCTAAAAGAGAGTCTAGCTACCACTACTGGGATTTGGGGGGACCTAACTTCACAATTATTCAAGGACTCACTGTGTTATAAAGACAGCTCCTTCAAACAACTCAAGAAGACTTCACAAAGGAGCAGCACCACAGCTGGGGTGTGCAGTGAACCACAGTCCTGTGTAGGGGAGCATATGTGGACAGATGAGGGATCCCAAAGTTCTGGGCAATTACAAATATTTCTGAAAGCCTAACATAAGCCACACATTTATGAATGTTTGGGTTTAAAAAATATACACAAATATGAATGGTACTTAGAATGACCCCAATTTCAAGCTAATATAGGAATTTCAGAGTATCAAGTGGTTTATGTCATAGTCTATGGATGATTTAAAATACATTATTCTGGTTTATAGAAGACAAATACATATTTTAAATGCTTGTATTTACATTTATTATAGTACTAAAGAAGTGTTCCTTTCCAATGAGTTCAAGATTAAAATTGAACATATGGTATAAAAACAAATATTTAAGAGCCTTAGTCTATTTTAAAAAAGAGAGAACAAAGATATATTAAAAAAAAAAAAACTCTTTTCTCCCCCAAAGTCATAAAGCTTAGATATTTAGAATTAAATAATGCATGATTCAAGTGACTCGGATTTTTTAAACTCTCTTGATTTTTTTCAACTTTCTGCATTAATGCCCTTGGCCCTGCAATGAGTTTTCTCATTTGATTGTTAGAAAGCATTCAGTTGATCCTTAAGTTTTTTACCCCTCATATTTATGAAACCCATTATTCATAAAGATAATAGTAATACTTCACCTATCTCGAATGTAGCCAAGACCCAGCAAGTAAGTCAAAAGGCCTTTGAATAGTGAGAATACCCGGCACTTATGAGCTAACTCTTTGCAGCCTCTGTTCATGGTCCATCACTCTTGATTTTAGCATACATCAGGAGCTTTTTTGCAAGACAAAGAAATATTTGCCAGTGGAAACTGGCGATAAAGAGAAGGCTGCTATGAAAAGATATTAAAGAATGATGAAGTGACAGATCCCAGAACAAAACTCAAACTAGGTAAACAGGAAACTTCATTTGGGAAAGGAATTGTGCCTCTAATTGTTCCAGGTGTTTGGCCTTACATATTTTGTTCAAATATCTACTATTTTATTTTCCTAACATTTACATATTTTGATGAATTTGCCCAAGAAATTACCTAAATGAATTTCCACTCTATTATATATATAATTCTTTTCACTCCTTATTATTTATATCAAATTTCCTGGAAATTTTTCACTTTTTGTTATTTTTTTTTTTTTTAATTTACTTATCTGACAGACAGAGATCACAAGTAGGCAGAGAGGCAGGCAGAGAGAGAGGAGAAAGCAGGCTCCCTGCTGAGCAGAGAGCCCGATGCGGGGCTCGATCCCAGGACCCTGGGATCATGACCTGAGCGGAAGGCAGAGGCTTTAACCCACTGAGCCACCCAGGCGCCCCTGTTATTTCATTTTTAATCAAAGTTTAAACTGATTAAAAGCAGTTGAAAGAATGTTAAAGAAATGCTCCTTTACAGAAGCATGAAGCCGTGATGAGAACAATTCATATTGAAGAGCCAGGATTTTTCTCCTAGTGCCTAGCAGAGCATTCACAGATATTCCCTGAGAGAAGAATAACAATTTTTGGCCATTTCATTAACTCTTAAGAGCCATTGTATCTTAAGTCATATTTTTTCAGTTTATAGAAGCTGAGAAGTGGGGAACAGAGAAAATACCCTGGAAAATATGCAAGAAAAAATACAGTGGGTTGCTAATATGTTGTAAGGAAAGAAGGCCTAGAGTTTAATTGTGGGACTTTTTATTTCCTCCTTTTTTTATTATTTATTTTTTCAACAAATACAGCTTTTATATATTTAATTAACATATAATGTGTGATTTGTTTCAGGGGTACAGGTCTATGATTCATCAGTCTTACACAATTCACAGCACTCACCATAGCACATATCCTCCCCAACATCCATCAGCCAGCCACCCTATCCCTCCCACCCACACCCCCTCCAGCAACCTAATTGTGGGACTCTTGATGCACACTGGCACATGTGGTCTTCCTAAAAGTCACACCAAAACCTTACAGGAAACACTGTACTATCAGAGTAGCCAAAGAGGCTTGGCTTAGGGTAGCAATGGGTGTCCACCTTATAAAAGTGGGCTGCCCATAAGAAACTGGGGAAAATGAGTTCCCTCAGAAACTAAGCTTCTCTTCTAGATAAAGAAACAAGGGCTCCGACAGGCATATCAGAGGTGGCTTCCTGGTTCTGCTGTAGTGCAAGCCCATCTGGATGAATTTCACTTGTGTCCTTCAGCCTATGGGCATTTCCACTTATTCCAATCTCCAAAGAAGTCTCGGTGGTATCAGAAATTTATGCCAAAACACAGTTCTCACATTTCCAAATGTGAGTTGTGCTCTATCAAGGAAACCACAGCTATCTGCTTCACTACGATGTGCATCTTCCCAGGTATCAGCTTAGCCCTAGAGATAAAATTCAGTTATAGCTACCAGAAATGGAAGGAGAAAATTTTCAAGAGTCTTTACAGCTTAGTCAGTGTAATTAATCCATGAGGGTAGGTCAGAAAATTCATATTCATGGAATGGAATGAGCTATTTCTCCAAAATGTTTCCCTATGGAAAAAAATCCAAACTGATCCAAACTAGCTTGTGAGAACCAATTCTGCACATTTCTTCCCAACTTCTCATTGAGCACTAATTGCTAGCCTGAAATAAGCCACATTAGGAGTATTTACAGCATGGAAATTGGCAAATGCTACAAATTAGGGATTATTTTTTGAGTTAGTGTCCCAGGATACTACCAAGGAATGCACAGTGTTAAAGCAAATACCTATGTAAGCATCACACATACCAACAAATTGAACACTGTTGATACCTCAGACCTATACCTGACCATTTGCCAATTAAAACACTCTTTAGATAGGTTACTGACTGCTCTTAGAGCAAAGGGAGTTCCTGCTACAAAGTGAGGGATTCTATCTTCAATATCATTACCAAAGAAAAAAGTTAGGAAAAATTTTCTGTAAGGAGTTAAATAGTAAATACTTCAGGATTTTAAAGTTACATATGGTCTGTGTCATATCCATATATTTCTTCTTTTTTTTTAAACAACCTTTAAAAATGTAAGAAATATATTTATTAGCTCATGGGCTACAAAGACCACAGGCTAGATTTGGCTCCCTGCTCAGAGTTTGCTGAGTCTTGTTCTAGAAACACATTCCAGCTTTTATCCTTGATTAATTGACTCTTTCAAGGATACTTCCAAACCTTCAGGGTTTTCATCAGGCCCCAACCCATCTCCTCACTATAAAAGACTTGTTCCTTTTTCATAGCCTTTCTTACTCACTTCGTCCTTTATGCAACAAAGGTACAAAGTTTTCCTCTTACATACATGCTTCTCTCTCTTCATTCTTCTTTTACCTTAGCTTTACACATCTTCATTCTTCTTTTACCTTGGCTTTACCTTCCATCCTTCTAGACTCCATTCAGACATAGTTTCGATCAGATGGGGCCTAAACCCCTTTGTTGGAGGTTCTTTTACAATCCCATAGGCCCTTCTAAGGCACCTTATATAAGGCTGTGAAATTCTGCTTTTCACACTTATCCCTCCTAATAAAAGGTAAACTTGAGGTCTGAGTGCCCATGTTAACCATCTTATAATGTATGAACACTGGATAAATCTATATGGCAATGAATGGACAAACAGTTCTCTATTTATCTGCTTCCATTCTCATTCACAGATTGTCATCCTCTAACTCCTCAGGCTGTTTGTCAGACAAGACCTCTTGGTATATTCATGACTGATGAACTAAAAAAGTCATTTGTTATTTTTTTCTTGGCGGAGTCCAGATTGCTATTATCAGTCACGAAGCATAAATATCTGTCTTCTGTCCTTTTAACAGCTGGGCTCTTTTCCTTGGAAAAGTTCCAGTCAGTATTTCTCATGAACTGCAATCTGTAGACTGACGTCTGGATGGACTAAAGATACTCATCCTATTGCTGCCTCACTTAAGAGAAAATTGCCAAAAGAAGCAAAAGCCTTGGGCTTGGAAAATGCTGGAAGCTCTGCTACCCTAGAAACAGAACTCTTCTAAGAAAAAGATTCTGTTGACCAATGTCATATAATATAGAACTACTGCTCTGTTACTTTTAGATTGTTATTTACTTACTCACTTATCTATTTTTAAGCATAACTCCTTAAATAGATAAGCCACAGTCAAAGCCAAAGAGCTCAGCAAACAAATCAAATCTACAAATACCAAACCCATCATCTGATATCAAAGGTCCACATGTAGAAAAGTAGGAAGTAACTCTGCAGTGAAGAAAGAGTAAGGGAGGTGTCTCAGAGAAGAGGGATCAGGAAGAAATGGAATCACAGGTGGCACTTACTCAGCACATCATAGCTGAGTTATATGCTATGTGCTGAGGAAGGGCAGATGCAGAGTGGAGATGAGTGAAAAGCAGATAAAAACAAAGAAGTGTGTTCAGAGAAAAATATGGAAGCACAAAAAGGGGGCACCAAATCCAGTCAATAGAAGGACAGCAAAAGGAAATCATTTCAAAAGAAGTGGTATTTGAGCTGAGGGAGGAATAGGAGTAACTTGGTGGAAATGGAAGCCCTGGAGAGAAGTGACAGTGGCATGTGAGGATACAGGGACAATGTAAGGAAATATGTGAAATGGGAAGAACTTCAGTAAGTGTGAAAAACTCCCGTGTTGCTTGTACATAAATGGCTAGTCATGAGAGATGACACCGGAGACAGGATTAAGGGTCAGATCACTTGGCCCCTTCTCTGAGGTTTTAAGGAGACACTGAATATCTGCAAGAAGTGGGTGTCAGGTTTTTCACTTTAGATCCATCATAATGATCACAGTAAGGTATTGGAGGAACTGAGAAACAAGAGCATGGGCAAGACTGGTTATTCATTCCTCAAGCCATTTCCATGGAGGACCTGTACACACAAGCTAGATTACATTTCCCAGCCTTATTTACAGCTAGTTGTGCATTGTGGTCAGATGTAATGCACTACACTTCTACCCCTAGGCATTAGAAACCTCCCCCTTCAGCAGGACCCTTGGAGGTCACGTACTCAAGATGGCAGAATAGCAGGACAGAAGCAGTCTGCATCCCCAGCACACATCGTCGGGCTACTTCCTGAGTAAGAAAATACTTGTATCATATTAAGCCACAGAGATTTTGGCCATGAGACTACCCTACATAAGGTTATTACAATCCAGCCAGCCACGAGCTCAGTAAGGGCAGGGATTGCATCTGTTCTCCTCTGTCCCAGGACAGGAATGAAATGGAACAAAACAGAAGGTGCTGAATGGATAAACCAATGATCTGGTTGGTGATGCTGAGTGCAAACTTGGGAGTACTAATAGGGATGAATAGAATCAAACCCAAGATAGAGGGAAAAATGAACAAAATTTGGCAACTGATTATTTATGAACAGAAAGGAAGAGAAAGGAGCCCATAAGGGTTCCAATTTGGGTGAACTGGTAAGCAATGGTGCCATCACTTGAAGAACGGTATGCAGAAAAGAGGTCATGTTTGAAGAGAGATGAATGATATATTTGGATACACTGAGTTTTAGACGGCAGTGGGATATCCAAGTGGAGATATGCTTTAAACATTTTATATAAAGTATAAACAGTCTGGATGGGCAATATATTCATCTGACTTAGCTGTGTAGAGGTCATAGTTAAAACTATGAGAGAGGATGACAATGGAAACAGACAGCATTTGAAAGAACAGAAGATGACAGGTGGGAACAGCATTTAAAGTGGCCAGGAAGAAAGAAGAGCACTGGCATGAAGCCTATAAGAAATGGTGTGAAGGGCATCCAAGAGGATCAAATAAATAAGGGCCAGGTCTCAGAAAGTAGAAGATGAGCATCTGAAGAAAGACAGAATAATCAATGGTGTTAAAACTACCAGAGCAATTTTGTAAGATGAAGACTGGAAAAGTGTTCATTCAGTTTGACAATGAGGATTCAGTTCATGACCATAGTGAAAAAGGTTTCAACAGAATGATAGGTGCAATCACACAGCCACACTGAGGAAAGAAAGGAAGATGAGCAAGTGGAAATAATAAGTGTTCATTATTTCTTTTGAAAATCTGTATGAAAGAAGAAGAAGAATTCTGATAATGTCATGAGGTAACTCAAATCCAAGAGAAGAGTTTTTATGAGTTTGTTTTAAACATTAATGAGAGCTGTGGTATCCAATATGGTAGCCACTCATCACGTGGCTATTGAACATTTGGCTAGCTCAAATTGAGATGTGATGTACATCAAAATTCACAACTGATTTTGAAGGCTCAGTACAAAAAAAAAAGCCAATAATAATTATATGGAATACAAATTAAGCTTGTATTCCATATATAACTTGGATATAGTGGGTTAAAATAAAATATTTTATTAAAATTAATTTCATAGGCTTCTTTTTGCTTTTTTGTAATGTGCCTGTTTGAAAATATAAAATCACACATGTGGCTCACATTACATTTCTGTTGGGCCATGCTTAGCTGGAGCATGTTACAGGCTATTAGGGATAAACAGTAGTAATATTAATAATATATGTGGTAGGCAGAATTCTAAGATGGCCCCCAATGTACACACCTGTGTAATCCTTTAAGTCTGCATGATGGGACCATCAAATATGAAAGGATAACACTCTTCTAACTTGGTTACTCACTGGTTAACTGAGTAAATCAGAAAGAGATTATCCTGGGTGGCCTTGACCTAGTCAGGTGAGCCTTTCAGGGAGAATGTTGCCCAGTACACTCAAAGAAGTAGTACTGAACTACCATTACGAGAAGATCACAAGGCAAGAACCTGAGAACGGCCTCTAGTTTTTAAGAGCAATCTCCGGCCACTAGCCAATGAGAAAACAGGGATCTAGCAAGGACTACATTTGGCCAATGACCTGAATGAGCAGGGAAAGAGACCATGAAGCCTCAGGTGAGATCACAGCATGAACCAGCACCTTAATTTCAGCTTACCTAGACCCAGAGCAGAGGATTCAGCTAACCCACACCTGTACTGCTGAGTCACAGAAACTATAAGATAGTAAATTTTTATTTTTTAAAGCCACAAGTTTGTGGTAATTTGTTACACAGTAATAGAAATATAATATCTAACCTTTAATTAGCAATTATGATATACCAGGCACCATATGAAGCTCTTTAGAGACACACCATCTCATTTTATCTTCACAAAAACCTTAAGAAATAGGTGCCATTATTACTGCAATTCTGCAGAAAAGGTAACTGAGACAAAGAGAGGTTAAGAAATTTTCCTATGGCCACAAAACTACTATTAGGGGGACTAGAATTAGAAAGATTTCCACATAAAGAAAAGACAAAGCAACTAATGGAATAAGATCTCAGAAGACTGGGCAGGAACTGGGATCAACAGCATGGGTGGAAAGCTTGGCCTTAAACAAGAGAAACACCTTCTCTGTTGATAATGAAAGGAGAAGGGCAGGATAGATGTGGATGCACTTACGTATGCCGATGGTAGAGGAGAACACATTCTACGCATTCCACAATTAAGCTTTTCTCTAAAGTTGGAGGAAAGCTAATTGCTAAAACAGTGAGACAGGGAATAAATAGAGGTGTGCATATTACTGTGTGGGTTTTTCATAGTTGCAAGAAGAGGGTAAAAAGGGAAGGACTGACCAAGATAAGTAACAGTGTTGAAAACCAAGAATTTGTAGGATAGTGTTCATGGGCCCTGCCATTCCTCCGTGGAGCTCTCAGCCTTACTGGTGAAGTGGAGCTGAAGATGGCAGCACTTATTCAAAGATGGGAATTTGACAAGGAGACATAACAGAAGGATGGAGATAATAGAGAAAGAGGATATTGATTAAAACTGGCCCAGAGTTCAGTCTGGGCCGGGGAAGAGGGAGAGCAGAGGTGAGGGAAAAAGATGAAAAAGAATGAAGGGAGAATACAACAGAGATATTCCTGTATACTGAAAGTCACAATGCAGGAAGAACAGAGTAAGGATAACAAAGAGCTAGAAAGTTTGCAAGTGGGTTGGGTGTCTGGGTGGCTCAGTCATTAAGCATCTGCCTTTGGTTCAGGTCATGGTCCCAGAGTCCTGGGACTGAGTCCCCCGTTGGGCTCCCCACTCAGCAGGAAGTCTGCTTCTCCCTCTCCCGCTGGCCCTCCCCATTGCTCATGTGTTCTCTCTCCTCAAATAAATAAACAAAATCTTAAAAAAAAAAAAAAAAGAATGCAAGGAGGTTGAACCACAAACTATAAGTCATGAACACAATTTAACTTTGGAATATAAATTATAGATCATTAAAATGAAGACTTGTGAAAACTGGAGAGATTCTTGATGGTAATCAGGGATAAATTACTTCATTTTAATGAAGAGGAAACTTGAGGAAGGAGGACAAATGGTATACTCATAACTGCAAGCGAGTAAAAGGCAGTGCAGGACCCATGGCATTTCTCACAGCAACACCTGCATCTATTCTATGTGACATACACTATGGTCTCAAAAAAGGATAGAACTAAGACAGCAGAGAGTATATAATATTATAATATCTTAAAAAAACACTTTAAAAATGTGTTCCTAACAATGACTGAATTTACAGTTTAATTACAAACTCAGACACATGTGTACATAAGTGTGTGTATGTGTGTGACTGAAGTATAGTTAAATGAGATGTTATTCAACAGAGAAGAATTCAGAATAACATAATACATATATAATCCAAGACATTTATCTAATACAAGTCATAATACAAGTGCACTACTCTTTCTTTCATTCTCTGGAAAAGTTTCCTAAAATTATTAATTATATATACATATGTCCTTATTCCCACAAGGCATTCTAGGGAGAAAAATTATTTATTTTGATGGACACTAGACCATTCCAAAGCAATAGTTACTAATAATGCTATCTCATACTTCTACTGAAGCACAAATCCCTGGAGATACTTTGCTAGGTTTTAGAATATGTCTTTCACCCAGGTAGAGAGTAGGCATAGAAAATGTAGGTAGAAGAGAAATATCAAGACCTCTTAACAAATCTGTCCCTTTTAGACCGTGGTTTCTTGAAAAAGCTATTAAGTAAATTTAACCTGGCAAATTTAGCATATTCAAAACCAAGAAAAATCAGTGTGGATTAATTTTGAAATATGTATTTTATTCTTTTATATCAATATCCAAAGATAAATGCTTATATCTATATTCACATTTATACCCATATCTACATGTACATATATCCACATGTATCCATATTCATATCCATATGCATATCTGAATATTACAGAAATATGACCAGTCATGACCAAAGATGAATAGACGCTGTTATTCTGGGGGTGATTATAAGTCCATTTTCCTTCTCTCCATTAAAGAAGAATTACAATGAATAAAGGAATGAAAGAAACACTATCTTTTAGAAAACCCCTATAATAACTGTTTTAGGCAAGATTTACCAATGGATGCTGAGATTACTAGGTAAAAGTGTGAAAAAGAAACATGATATTTTGTTTTCAAGTATCTCTCCTAAGATATTTATTAACTACAGAAAGGAAGAGTATTAATGGTGGTGAAACCTGACAGACACCACCTTAACTAACTGATTGAGATTAACATCACCAGTAATAAGATGATGGGCCCTAATAGAATGCACTGAGAAAGATATTATCCTAAGGCCTTTCAATCACAGCCACTAGAAGAGATACATTATTTGGGGATGTGAGGGTCTTGTATCTTCTGAATTTCCCTATTTAGAAGCAATTTTTCTCACTACTTGAAAGTCAGATGGAAACAAACATTTGAAGGAAAGGGCAGGAGTCCAGGCTCCTAGAATAAGAAAGTCATGTTTAAAGAATGTTCAGAAATGCTGCAAAGGGAGGGATCCAGGCACAAAAAATCTACTGTCTACACATCATGACCAAGCCGCATTACAAGCCACTGCAAGTTTTTCTAGCAGATCTACCTTTTAAGAGAATCATAGCATGAAGAATTACATAGCTCCTGACTGACTTTAAGATAAAGCATTACATTGAAAGGTTTGCAAAAAGCTAGGAAAAAGAAGCACGGTATAATTGCTACTAAAACAAAAATCCTGTTTGTGAACTGGAGAGAATATCTAGTCTTTCCTGTTATTATTTGAATCCTGTCAAGAAAGAGGGAACAGAGAATTTAAGTCTGAATAAGTTGCTAGGTGCCACCTATATGGTCACACCTAGGTTTTCTTGGGACAGACCACTGCTTGAACCTTGGTATTTCTGCTCCACATCTTGGTAAATACATAAGTGAAAGGCAACCCAACTCCTTTATTAAAAGTTTTAGGAACAGGCCAAATATTTTCTTACCAATTAACAGTGATATAACAAGTCTCTGTAAGGAAGTTATCATATTTCAAAGAACAAAAATTGACTAATATGCTATTTGCAGATCTGTCTAATAATTAGGCATATTCTTCAATCATTTTTAAACTCATGTTTTTAGATAAATTGAGAGGCTATGAAGAGCCACAGGCTCTGCCCAAAGGGGTAAGATTTATACACATTAATAAAAACCTTTGACATTTAATAGGATAAGACTTATTTCATGAACATAATACAGTAATAAGCTGTACTCACTTTATGATTATTTCTTCCAAAAATAAATCTAGCCAAAAGCAGGGCCTTCTTGAATCCCAACCATAAGATGTCTACTAATGGCAAAATTACAAGATCCTATGCACCGGGAAAAAGACAATCTCTTCAAAAATGGCGCTGGGAAGACTGGATAGCTTCATGCAAAAGAATGAAAGTGGACCACTTTCTTACCCCATACACAAAAATAAACTCAAAGTGGATTAAGACCTAAATATGAAACCTGAAAACATAAAAATCCTAGAAGATAGCACAGGCTGTAACTTCTGTGACATGAGCCGTAGCAACTTTTTTCTAGAAAGGTCTCTTGAGGTAAAGGAAACAAAAGCAAAAATAAACTATTGGGACTACATTAAAATAAAAAGCTTCTGCACAGAAAAGGAAATAATCAACAACACTAAAAGGTAACTCATAGAATGGGAAAAAGTATTTGTAAAAGGTTAGTATCCAAAATCTATAAAGAACTTATAAAACTCAGCCCCCTAAAAATAAATAATCCATTTAAAAAATGGGCAGAAGACAGGAACAGATATTTCTTCAAACAAGACATCCAGATGGCCAAACAGACATGTGGAAATGTTCTCACCATCACTCATCGTCAAGGAAATGCAAGTCAAAACCATAATAAGATATTACTTCATGCCTGTCAGAATGGCTAAAATAAAAAACACAATAAACAACAAGTGTTGGGGAGGATGTGCAGGAAAAAGAAACCCTTGTACACTGTTGGGAATGCAAACTGGCTCGGCCACTGTGGAAAACAGTATGGAGGCCCTCAAAAAAATAAAAATAGAATTATCATATGATCTAGTAATCCTACAACTGAGTTTACCCAAACAATATGAAAACACTAATTCAAAAAGATACATAATCCCTGTTTACTGCAGCATTATTTGCCACAGCCAAACTATAGAAGTAGCCTAAGTATCCACTGATAGATGAATGGATAAAGAAGATGTAGTGTATATATATAATAGAATATTATTCAGCCATAAAAAAGAATGAAATCTTGCCATTTACAACAACATGGATAGAACTAGAGCATATAATGTTAAGTGAAATAAGTCAGTCAGAGAAAGACAAATACCATATGATTTCACTCACATGCAGAATTTAAGAAACAAAACAAATGAACAAGGAGAAAAAAAGAGAGATAAACCAAGAAACAGACTCTTAATTATAGAGAACAAGCTGATGGTTACCAGAGGGCGGTGGGAGGAGGATGGGTAGAATAGGTGATAGGGATTAAAAAGTACACATACGATGAGCACTGAGTAACGTATAGAACTGTTGTATCACTATATTGTACACCTGAAACTAATATAATACCATATGTTAACTATACTGGAATTAAAATTAAAAACTTAGTTGAAAAATTATAAGATTCTACCATAGGGCAAATTAGCTTGTGCCATGGGTTCACCACACAAAAGTTCAAAAAGGCTCTAGTGAGTTATGCACTAAGATGTATGAAAAAACTCAATCTCTTTCTATATATAAAATTATAATATAAAATTAATGTGCAAATATGTATAATTATAGCCTACTACAATATACAAATATACATATATACACATATGATATATACATTATTTCTCTCAAAATATACCAAGGGGAAATTTTTTATTTTTTTGTTTCCCTACGCTATGCCTTTTATTCCCATGATTTATTCATTCTGTAACTGGAAGCTTAGATTTCCCACTCACCTTCACCCAATTTTTTCATCCCCCCAGGCATTTTTAACTTTGATACATCATAAAACTAGTAAAACTATGCTATCTAAAGAACCATATAGATCTTAAAAGATAATCCACTAGAACATGCCAGTATGCTATTTTCAACTTAGGAATTTTTAATATTTCATGACAGCAAAAGAAAATTTTAGTGAGACTATGGCATTAATGTGCTTCTAAAGGTATCTAATCTTAAAATTGAGATATATTTAAGAACCAGAGAAAGGTAGGAATACTCTGAACTCATTACTAAAACCACAGGTATATATATGTATGTCTACATATATAGAATGCATTTATCAAATCAAGTATTCGATAGCCTACTCTCATGACAGTAATATTTAAAAGCTTTTACTTGAAGTATATTATTTTAAACTTTCACACCTACCAGAAAAAGGAAACAGAATTGTGTCTTCCTTCTCTGGGGATGAGAGGACCAAGGCTCATTAGAAGTTTAATGATTTACCCGAGGTTATTAATAAGTGGCAGAGCAAAACCTATAACCTAGGCCTTTTATTACAGAATCATTATTTTTACAGAAAAGTATGCTGCTAGGTTCTGAAAGGATTTTAAGAAGAATGTGCCCCAGTTGCTACCATTTGAAGTTTAGAGACATCAGTGATATCAGGGAAATACAAATCAAAACCACAATGAGATATCACCTCACACCAGTCTGAATGGCTAAAATTAACACGTCAGGAAATGACATATTGGCAAGGATGCAGAGAAAGGGGAACCCTCCTATACTGTTGGTAGGGAATGCAAACTGGTGTAGCCACTCTGGAAAACAGCGTGGAGGTTCCTCAAGAGGTTAAAAATAGAACTACCCTATGACCCAGCAATTATACTCTTACATATTTATCCAAAGGATACAAAAATAGTGATTCCAAGGGGCACATGCACCCCAATATTTACAGCAGCAATGTCCACAATAGCAAACTATGGAAAGAGCCCAGATGCCCACTGACAGATGAATGGATAAACAAGATGTGGTATATACATACACACACATACACACAGGAATATTATTCAATCATAAAAAAGAATGAAATCTTGCCATTTGCAATGACATGGATGGAACTAGAGGGTATTATGCTGAGTGAAGTAAGTCAGTCAGAGAAAGAAAAATACCATACGACTTCACTCGTGTGTGGAATTTAAGAAACAAAACAGATAACCATAGGGGAAGGGAAAGAAAAATAAGATAAGATTAAAAACGGGGGTAAAACCATAAGAGACTCTTAATTGTAATAAACAAACTGAGGGGTGTCTGGGTGGCTCAGTCAGTTAAGTGTCTGCCTTTGGCTCAAGTCATGATCCCAGTGTCCTGGGATCAAGTACCAAATCGAGTTCCCTGCTCAACAGGGAGTCTGCTTCTCCCTCTGCCTCTGTCCCCCTCTCTCTGTCAAATAAATAAATAAATAAGTGAATAAATCTTTAAAAAAAAAAAACAACAAAAACTGAGGTTTGCCAGAAGGGAGGTGGGTGGGGGCATGGGTTAACTGGGTGATGGGCATTAAGGAGGGAACTTGATGTAACAAGTACTTGGTGTTATTTGCGACTGACGAATCACTGAACTCTACCACTTAAACTAATAATATATGATATGTAACTAAATTTAAATAAAGAATTTTTTTAAAAAGTTTAGAGAAATCAAACACTCATGGAAGCAATAGGTGTGTTTACTTTTTAGGATGACACAGAACAATCAGGTGCAAAAGAGAAGAGTGAGTAAGATACCATTGTATGTGTGCAACTGACCTGCGTAACATAGAACTGGTAGAGAGACTGGAGTCAAATGGCAAGGGACAGGGTGGGGCGGGGGGTGTCTATAGCTCCTCCTACTCTCTGTACCTGTCTTCCCAGGAGCATGTAGAAAATGCAAGATCAATCCTCATTTCCAATCTCATGCACTCTCTTACAACCTCTCATGTAATTATGAGGATGTAGGAAATGGGTTCCTGGCAATAGTAATAAATGTTTCTACTTTAATATTGGTTAGGAATTTCAATTATAATCAAGTAAATGAACTTACTTCGAGAGAGATTCTCAAGGGCTTTTCCCAGCTTCTTGCTCTCTTGAAGGATGTGGTTCAATTCATCAAAATCACGGCTTTGTGGTTTAATTCGCCAGTTCCACTTAGGATGATCTACTGACCTTGGCACTATGTTTTAAAAAAAATGATTACTTCATAAGCATGCTACATAATGATAAAAATTTACTTATTCATCATTATGTGAAAGACTGTATCAAGATCAATGTACAGAATAAAAATGTTTGTTTTGGAAATAGTTTCCTTGTGAGCAAACAGAGGGAAGTTATGAAGCTGGATTTTAAGAAATGTTTTAATTGAACTCGTAAAAGGGAAGTGTGACTATTTACAGAAAAAAGAAAATTCAGGCACTGTTAACAGTTAGTGACTTCTGTAACTTAGGGAAAACATACAAGCAAGAAATATTTTATATCATCTTCTAGTAGCTTAAAAATTTCTAATTTCTTCATCAGCAATTAGTATATATTTTTAAGACATTTTGCTATCTTCTGATAAAAGAGAAGACAGAACACATCTCCCTTCACCTCCCTCACATTCCTAATAAAAGTATATTAAATTTTGTTTGGGTCAAATTATTAGTCAAACAAGAAGAGAAGACATTATTAGGCAAGAAATAGCAATTTTTTTTTTTTTTGGAAGAAGCAGTATAAATTGAGGAGTGGTAACTGTATCTAGCAAAGTAGAGAATACCGAAATCTAGTCCCTGAGGAGAGAGATGCCCAAAAAGGTGGATATTTCATAACATTTCAACACTCAAGCACCAATCAAGGAGGACAAATGCCAAAGCAATAAGGACATAAAACTCCATTTCTCAGATTGGAAGGATCCATTAAATGTCCTAAACAATGTAAACCATATTATCCCCAAATTTTACAACAGTGGCAAAAAAGAAAAAGATCCTAAAAGCTTTCAGGGACAGAAACAGCAATCAAGTTCTTCTCAGACTTCTTAATAGCCATACTTGCCCCAGAAGACACAGACGAAATTCCTTCAAAATTCCAACTGAAAATCAGTTCTAACTTAGAATTTTATACCCAACTGAGGAACTAATCAAGTTATTTATAAGGATTCAAATATTTATCTTGCAATCATTCTTGTTCAGAAAACCTGTAGTGAAGGTGAGCCATCAAAATGAATAAATAAACCTAAAAGTGGAAAAAAGATGTGGAGACAGGAGACAGACGGTCCTCCACAAGAAGGAGGAAAAGAGAATCCTCAGGATGGCAGTGAGGGATAGTCTCAGAACACAGCTGAGAAAAATGCTAAAAACCAAGAAGCCATGATGGAGCAAGAAGGCAAAGGGCTGCAGAAGAGAGGTCTCCAATTTTTTTTAATGAAATAAAATATAAAATAAAGTAAGATCAAAGTTAGAATTACTTGATGTATTTGATCATATTGAGCTGAATATGATAAGGCAAGGTTTGGTGAAACATTAGTGAGGGGTACACAGAAAACAAAGCAAATAGAAAAACAAGACAATTATAAGTTCTAGAAACAAATTAATAGTTGGACATCTATGGCCCTACTGTGAAATTATGGCTAATTAATACAAAATTGTTGTGTAGTATATATTCAATATTTGAAATACTTGCATGATTGTATTGTGAGGACAAAATGGGCCTGAGGTATGAAACCACAATGTCTTAGAAGGAGGTCAAGAGATGATGCCTCAAATTTAAAAAGTAAAAAAGGGAACTATGTAAGCAACTTGTATGTTTGGATATGTACATTTGTGTACCAAAAGGAACATCTAAAAGAGTTAAAAGTGGCTCTATATTAGAAGCCTATAATACTACTTTACTTTTCAAACCGTATTTTTTTGTTTTGATTAAAATAAAATAATTAAATATATATATGGTAATGCTTTGTCAAAGGCAATCTCAGACACCGAAATATTTTTTCTGTTCCCTTTTAAAAAAGTAATTGGAAATATTTACTTATAAAAAAGAAATTGGAAATAATAAAAATACACGGATCCTCTGACTCAGTAATCTTATATCTGGTGAATTATCATAAAGAAATGAGAACACCTATATTTATGTAGGTATGTTGTTTATTTTATCAGAAATTGCAAGATATTCATTTATTTCAGGTAGTAGTTTGTGGAGGCAAAACTCTATAATCAATCTAACCATTCTCCCACAGGGGAATAAATAGATTATGGCACATTCACAGCATACTACAGTATACACTTCTTAAAAAGTATAATTTATATCTAAGTTTAGCATGAAGATATATCCACAACACATTCTAAAATAATAAAAACAAATTGCTGAAGAATGTGTACAGTCTAAAGCCAGTTTTATAAGGCAAATCAACTCACACATACTTTATATGCTAGTTGTACAAAGAAAAGGATGTGAAAAGATGCAAACTATTTCAAAGGATGTGAAAATATACAAAATATTTCTGAGGAAGTAGAATTTGAGGGGGCTAAAAGAAAAGGATTAAGAATTTAAATTTTGTTAATTTTTTAATATAAATATCCTTTCCTTCCCCTCTAAAAGATTTAATTTGCTTTATTAAATGTCCTTTATTAAATGTAGGTCTAGAATTGCCTTGAATGTGATACAACACTGCAACTGAACATGACAGGCAAGGAACCTGCTCCAGGTAGCTTATATTCTTAAAAGACTATTATACTCAAGAAGGTCTAAATCAATTAAACATGCTTGAGCATATGAGTGCGTGTATAATGCTGAAATGAACATGACATTCATTAGGATTAACAGCCAGAAATATCACATAAAAAATTTGACTTCAATTCTTACCTTTTCTTCATTTCGTTAGTAATACATACTTACATACATTAAGTAACATTTGAATGACAAAATTCCTTACATGATTTGGATTCTGGTGATGGTGGAGAAATGTTAGACACAGCAAGGTCACTTTTTGACTTTTTAGGCTTCTTTGCACTTAATTGCCAAGGCTTATCATAACTTCTGAAATCCCTTCTTGTTCCTTTATGTTCTGTTAAAACAAACAAACAAACAATATATATATAAACCATCGATAAATGATTTCAAGATTGATCAAAAACTAAACCTGTGAAGTCATTAGACATGCCTGGCAAAAGCTATAGTTCACCTCACATCAAAAAAAATGCAAGTATTCAAAAGCATTTCTTGCTTAATTTCTCCTGTAGATTTTAGTTTTGAATTTGATGTGATTCAATTTGTATATTAATATGATTAAGATCATGTTAAACTGTGAAAGGCTTTTAGAATGACTCTTTAAGGCATGGATTACCATTACTTAAAATAACGTTCTTTAAATGGGTATTAGGGAATAAAGCACTGTATTCTAATGTAAATTAAAACAACTGAGGCTCCTGGGTGGCTCGGTCCCTCAGGGAACCCGCCCTATGTTTCAGCTCAGGTTATGATCTCATGGGTGGTGAGATGGGGCAAGTGCAGGGCTCTGCGCTTAGTGGGAAGCCTGCTTGAAGATTCTCTTCCTCTGTCCCTCCCCTGACACACACACACTCTCTCTCTCTCTCTCAAAGGTAAATAGAGAAATCTTTAGAATATATATATATATATATATATATATATATATAAATAAAAAAACAACTAAACATTTATGTAAATTTTACTCATCTGATTTTACCTTATCTATTTTTCACTAAGACACATTAAACCACTGATTGTCACCTACATTCCTTCCCTAGAATCACTCATTTTTTCCCACTTCTCTATTAAAGAAAGGGTAATTCAACCAACTTTGTTCAATTATAGCTCCCTTTCAAAGGTGGTCAAAGTTATATCAATTCCCAAATTAAATGATCTTTCCAAGAATTCATCCTTCTCAACAACTTTGCCAAGCATTTCATATTTTTAGACAGGCCTATCTTTGTGGAATATTTTCTTCGCTTATACTCAGGGCCCTACATCCTCCTCATCTCTATATCAACCATTTGACTCTTCCTTCTCTGTCTCATTCATTGCTTCCTCATCTTCCTCTTTCATCTATGTGACATTCCTTAAACTTTAGAGTTTCCTTCTGCCTTCTTGTATAAATTTATAAGTTGTCAAATCATCCTAGCTTTATGAATGACTCCCCAATCTTTCTCTAGCCACCCACTTGTAAATACCAAATAGAAATCATGAAACATTATATGGATTCCTCAAATTTATATTTGAAGATTGTACTAAACTAGCTGTTCCTAATTTTATGAACTTCCAACATGGCATTCAATACCAAAAGAGGTACAAATATTCTAAAACTCTAGGAACAGAAATATCGGTCTGTGGTCTGCCAAAATGCGGGACATATTTCCACAGATAGAAATAAGACAAAAGACAGGCAAATAAGAAAAGGACTGGAAGAATTCTAGGCATCCCTGACACTTGCCCCTGTATCAAAGTCATCTGTTTCTGTTGTTCTATGGGAATCCATCCTAGGACTATAATATCTTCTAATGCAACACGGCTAAAGGAACAAGGAATCCTGATCATAAAACAAAGGATTTCATGATACAAACAAAATGGCTAAAAAGAACAAGGGGGGAATAGCATACTGGATTTTGTGGCTTTTTAATTTTTCCACTATAGGCTAGGAGAAAAATCCACATTAACTTAAATAATCTAGCAATAATACTGTTCGTATTTAGTTGGTAGAAAACAAGATGAGACAAAGTTACTCATGATTATTGGAGAGACCCATAGGATTCAACTGATAATGGAATTTTAGGAGCAGTCATGATTTTTTCTCTGTAAAATGTATGGAAGGGATCCAAATTGTCCTTGAGGGGACAAAGAAGAGTCCAACTATATTATTAATTGATAAACCTAAAACTAGATAGAATACTCCTCATTTAAATTTGAATAAATGGAAAAAATAATTCTAAAAAATTTTCAATATGAAAAGCAAGAACACAGCACTCAAGATACAAAGAAAATTCATAGTTTTAGAAAATTTTACCCTGAAAAACCTTTATATTTTAGAACATGGCTAATTGCCTTCTTAATAAAAATAAAGAAAATGGATTCTATGGAACAAAAAAAAAATGTGAGAGGAGACAGGTTAATCAACTAGCCTACAATAAAATATAACTGCAAACAGAAATGAATAAAGAAGATAAGGAAATGCTGACAGTAAACCAAAATGCAATACCGACATTTAAATTTGTTTTCAAAGCCAAAGAGAGAAAACTGATACTGCAGAAAATCGAATCAGTAACACAGAGAGCACACTTGACAAATCTCCCCAGAAGTTAGTCAACAAAGAAAGGCAAATATAATGTGAAATGAAATGGGAGGAATGAAGAACAGCAAAGCAAACTCAATTTACACATAGCTGATCTTCTGAAGAAGAAATAGAAAGCAAATATAATGAAAACAATAACTAAGTACACAAGAGGAAAACAGTTTTAGGCTGAAGACCTGGATTTGCTAATTGAAAAGATTCACTGAATGTAAGAAAAAAATCTAAAGAAAAAAGATAATTGTCGAGATATATTCCCAGTAAAACTTGTCAATATCAGAAAGAGAAAACAAATTCCATAAGTACTTAAGAAAAATAACTAGATATCTAAAAAATAAAAATAAGGAAGACTTCATGTTTCTGCACAGTAATATTAAATGGCAGACTTTTAGATGACGATGTGTCCTGATTTGCTAGTACATTTGATGACAATAAGAGGACAACTTTAGATATTTTCAAGAGATATTATACCAAAATACTTTGACTATTGAGATAATTTCTAGCTAATCAGAACATGCACCAGAGGAAACAATTCGAAACTGCAGCCAAGCTGTAAACTGGCATTAATACTGTCACCCAAATTATAACTTCATCACTTATATTCATATCCAAGAATTACCCTGTGCTTTCCTTCTCTCTCCTGTCATACTCTTTCTTTCTAAAATTTTGCCCCTTCTCCTCCTGGGACATACATTCCATGGCAAGCAAACACTCTTCTATTCTCAAGACCCCCCTCCTTTCATGTTTTAAGAGACTTCACTCTTTCCACAAGAGCATTCCTTCCTCTGCAGCTTCCTGGAATGGAGGGTTCATTCCCCCATGTGGTCCCAGCCACAGGCTGGGTTTTCCTGGCCCAGCAGGGTTAAGCTGGAAGTCCCTCCTCTCTGGTGGTAACTGCTGCCTGTCTACACTACTCACTGCTCCTCAGTGTGGCCACTGCTCTACTCCTGATTACTCCACAGCTGAACTCAAAACATTGGCACAGTCTCCCTTGACTTTTCAACAACTTGAATGCAACCCTGGTTTCATCTTTTTTTTTTTTTTTAAGATTTTATTTATTTACTTGACAGAGACACAGCGAGAGAGGGAAAACAAGCAGGGGGAGTGGGAGAGGGAGAAGCAGGCTTCCTGCTGAGCAGGGAGCTCCAGGAGGGCCTGGATCCTAGGATACTGGGACCATGAACTGAGCTGAAAGCAGCCACCCAAGCGTCCCTGGTTTCATCTTCTTAATCCTCAGACTAATCATGCATTAAGTTTCATATTTCGTTGTCCTCCCTAACTCTGAAAGTCTTCACTTCCCTGATTATTAAGATACCCCACAACTAAGGCTACCAACAGGACCATCTCATCACCTGGACTCACCCCACCTCAGAAATCTTTATCTCAAATATCACGATCTCCTGTCCTTCTAATCACTCTCAGATTTTCACTGCACCTATTCCTGCACCACCAGCCTTCTATAGGTCTTTATCTTCAGCTCTCTGATTTGCTTTTTTGTCTAATTCTTTTCCTATCCTTGCTCACTACCCTCTCATGCCAGACCATGCGCTTTGATCACTTGAATAAACGGCTCACAAATGTCCTCACTGCTCTGCAAAACTGTTCTTCCAACCTCCACCCTAGCCATGCCACAACCACAATTCTCAGTCCCTCAAACTGTTGGCTCTGCTCCCTTCCCACTGCTTCTGGGCACTGCTGGAGAAAATCACAACTGTGCTGATGGTTGCTAAGAGTCATTCGTGTCTTTGACTTCCGAGAGGTTCCAGAACTGCCTCCGTCATTTTTTTTTCCTTTGCCAGCTATTTTTTCCTTTTCCTTGGTGACTTTTCACAATTTAAATCCCAACCCTCTTGTCCTCAGCAAACAACCTCACTTCTTGATAAAAAAGACAAAATTTCAGGCATCAGATAAAATTTCACCCTTGCCTTCCCCTAGTTCATCTCCCACTCTCCTGGCAAATTTGACCACAACTTCTTCCATTCTCTCACTCTTGTAACTTTAATGATTATGAGGTATGATACTGAATGCCACACTGTGACTCCTGCCTTGACCCATCCCAGAGTTTTAGACTCATATCTAACTTCCTGCTGGAATTATCTACTATGATGCCTCACAAAAACTCAAAGTCATCAATAGGAAGTGGACTTGTTATTGTTCTTCACAAATTTACTCCTCTGTTCCCACCTGTCTTTGTTAAATAAGCATTTATGCCATTAACCAAGTCAGTGAATTGGGAGTCATAATAATCTCCTCCCCTCCTTCTCCCTCTCCAAGTAGTAAGTCATCAGTACTTGTACTACTCAGAATTCGAAGATGATCCCCATGATCTCTGCCCCTGACATTATGTCTTATATAATTCCCTCGCCTTAAGTGTAGTAGATTGGACCTTGACTTGCTTCAAACCAACAGTATATAGTAAAAATGATGGGATGTCAATGCTATGATTATGTTATGTTATATATATTAAGTAGACTGAATGACAGCAATTCCCTTGCTGATTTTAAAGAAGCAAGCTGCCATGATGTGAAAGAGTCATGTGGCAAGAACTGCAGATTGCTTCTTGGAGTTGACAGCAACCCCAGCCTAAAATTCAGCACAAAAACAGGAACCTTAGTCATACCACTGCAAGAAAATCAATGTTGCCAACCACCTGAATGAGTTTGGAAGCAGGTTCTTTCTTATTTCAGCCTCCAAATGAAAATGCAACCCAGCCAATACCTTGATTTTCACCCTTGTGAGATCTGACAGAGGATCTTTTGTGTTAGTTACAGACTTCTGACCCATGGAAAGTATGAGATATTAAACATGGGAACTGCAGAGTCGAACATACTACTATCTCTCCAGATACTATAGTTTATAAATATGGGCTCATATGAGCTTCACTGGGCTCACAGACTCCATATGGTCTGCCTTTACATGATGGGTGCCATCTTTGCACCTACAAACCAGAGTTCATGCCTATATAACCATGCTACTTAGAATCTAAACCCAAGAAAGTGAAGCCAGGAAACTGTAAGCGTTCTCTCTTTTCTATGCCAAAAGTTTGTATCCTAGCTTCCTGTATAATGCAGGTATCTTCTGTATGGATAACTGCCAGCAGAGAGCTCTACATTCTTTCAGAGGATACCCTATTCCCTACCCACTTTACTGTGGCTTTAAGACATGGTCTCAAGAAGGTACTAATATGAGAATATAGCCAAAGAAGACCAAAATCCTTTCAGGGGATCTCATAAAGCATGAGGAGGATAAGAAAAGTACAGATGTTGGGAACACATCTGGAGTCCTGTCAGTCAGATTCCCAGGGGAATTAGGCAAGGAGATGGCTATTGACATAACAGGCACAGGAAATCAGTTTTAGAAGTAAGTGCCAAACCAACAAATCCGTATATAGAATAAAAAAGCTGTCAGACACACAATTCATGAGTAAAGACTGATGTCGGGTCTACCCAATTATCTTAACCGGTGCTTACTGGGGAGACGAGGCTATTGCAGACTTAGTAAGGTTGGTTCCCCAATGCCCGGAGTAAACGCATCTTCCTAAAGTTAAACTTATTACATAAGATAAAAATAGGCACCACAGGAAATAGAGAATCATCATCAGTTTGGGAAAAGTGAAAGGTAACTTTTTAAAAATTTTTGTTTACCTTTCTTTCTATAGATAAGCTATGAGCATTTAATTCAAATTCTTCATGAAAAGAAAAGAAATAACCTTAGAATAATTAATTAGAATTCACACCAAATGAAATCTTTTCATGTAAATCTCAATCTTAAAATTGAACACACACAGATTCCCATATTTTAAAGCATAAAACATAGCATATTATATAACAATATATTCATAATCAAGAGTATTTTATGACAAATTGGAATTTTTTCTTTTTTGAAGTGTAATTCACATACAGTGTTGTTATTAATTTCAGGTGTACAATATAATGATTCAACAATTCTATATATTACTCAGTGCTCACCAAACTAAGTATGCTTTTGATCTCTTTTGTCTATTTTACCCCAATTCCCCCACCCTTTACCCTCCCTTCTGGTAACCATCAGTGTGTTCTCTGTATTTAAGTCTTCTTTGTCATTTTTTCTTTATTTATTTGTTCATTAGCTTTTTCTCTTAAATTTCACACATGAATGAAACCTTAGCATATGAGTGAAGCTGCAAATGAATACATGAAACCCTTGATAACCATCCACATTTATTTTATTATAATCAGAAAGACTTTTGTACATTTTTACATTAAATATATAAAAATCAACTATAAAATATTTTTCACTTACCTGATGTTTCACTTTCTGCCCAGAGAGCTGCAGATCCAGATAAAGTTCTTTGAAGTTGTCCATGGTTTCCTTGTTTAGACTGAAGATGGTCAATGAGAAATGGGATTGGCTGGTCAGGCGTTTCAGTTATTAATTTGGTCATTAATTCCTGAAGGCAGAATAGAGCATACATTTACTTTTAATAATAATGATAGTGAACAATTCCATAGCATTTACTAATGCGAGGCACTGCTCTAATTGCTTGATATACAGCAAATAATTAAATCTTAGTAACAATCTTTTAAGGCAGGTACAAGTTACTGTCCTCCTTGTGAGGAAAGTGAAGTGCAGAAACATAAACTATGTTATACAGCTAACACAGGCAAACCAAGCTATATTTATTTATATCTATTTTTATTATTCTACTTGGCCAAAGAAATACTAGAACTAATTCTAAATTCTTTTAAAACTATAGTCCAAGAATTTTAAACTCCAGATTACTATTTTTGAGAAATGCCATTACAAACTAAACTTTTGGTAAACTTCACCATATACCTTACATATCAATGTCATTTTTTTCTTCTTAACCATATAAACCTATCCCAAAATGAAGAAAAGTTTATTGTCATAAAAGAAACAACTAACAAGCCACAGACTCACAGAAACCAAAAAATTAAACTAAACTTAAACTAGTCTCCAAACAATACAGAATTTACTTTTTCCAAAAGCCCTGATGGGTATTCATTCTTCTTCTTCTTCTTCTTTTTTTTTTTTAATGAGTTAAACAATGAAGATTTCCCAACCTACTGTAGCAGCCTGTTCCATTTTTGGACAGCTATAATGATACCTTAAATTGGGCGGAAAGCTGCCTGAGGGTAATATCTAAATGTTGTTTTTTTCCAGGCAGGAACAGCAAAGAGCAAGCTCCAATTTGTGCTCAGTTAGAATCCCCAGATTGTTCTCATATGAACAGCTGCCAAGACACGTGGTTATCACTCTGTGCTGTGTAACTAAGTTTGTGAAATTTTATGTACCATTGTACATTCATATCAATCACATTTCACCTTGCTAGCTTTAGCCCAGAAATTTAGTCTGTCAATTATCATTTTAAGTTTAGATTCTGTGAGAGGCAATGGTCTTGAGAGGGCCAGAAAAATCAGATTATTAGGAGTGCTAACAGAAGGAATATAGGAAATACCCCCATCCCATTGTCTTTTTTCGTTGGTGGCGTATTTCTTCTGCCTTGAATTCTCCTCTCTCAGATGTTCAGATTGCTGGCTTGTCATCATTTGTCTCTAATGATACCTTCTTAAGAGAGGTTTACCCTAACGAATCTTTGTCTTTAACACTTCATTTTCTTATTTTCTTCATAACATCATAACATTTCTTCAGAGTACCATACTCTTAGAATCATCTCATTAAATATCTGCTCATCTTTTTGTATGTGCCTCTGCTCGTCCTCTACCAGAGCACTAAGAACATAGGCTGACCTGGTTTGATCTCAACTTTCACCCAAGGGCCTGGAAATCTTTATAGCTCATAGATAGTAATGAAATTCATTTATTCATTCTTGGTTTACAGATCCCAGGTAAATATTAGTAATTAAAATCCCTTAATCTCCTAATAAACAATCAAAGCATTCATAGATTTCTTAGCCCAGCAAAAAGCACTCTTCAAAATTCCTATATAAGAAACACTGTCAGGGTGCCTGGGTGGCTCAGTAGGTTAAAGCCTCCGCCTTCGGCTCAGGTCACAATCCCAGGGTTCTGGGATTAAGCCCCACATCGGGCTCCCTGCTCAACGGGGAGCCTGCTTCCTCCTCTCTCTCTGCCTGTCTCTCTGCCTACTTGTGATCTCTGTCTGTCAAATAAATAAATAAAATCTTAAAAAAAAAATGCTGTCGTACCTCAGATATATTTGCTGACATTTCTAACAGTCTAGAAACACATGGATTTATCTGAGTAGAGGCTAAATGGACTTTATAAATGACAAGATTCCAAGGTGATCTTAGAGACATGGATAAAATAATTCAAGGTATCTCAAATGTGCAGACTGAACACCGAGTTGGGAATGAAAAGAGCAAAGGATTTCTACCCCAAAAACACTGTGTGGCAAAGTATTTATTGGACGAATGTGCTTGTTTTTAATATTCTGAAAAAGAGGTAAGCAAACAACCAGTTAGCACAGGTCTTTTTGATTCCTGTTTTTTAAGATTTCAACTATTAGTTATAACTAAAAAATGTCATTCCTCTGCTATGGTTAAAGCAATGAAGGGTTTAATTAAACCCCAATTATACATCAGTGGAATGCAATTTAAACATTTTGGATTTGCTTCTGTAGAAAAGATGTATTATATTCTATTTAAATTCATTGTACACTATCGAAAAGAAAAGAAGAAAAGAAAAAGAAATAGAAGAACCAACTAGATTACTCTTGTCACAAAAGGCCTGGGCACTCAGATAAAGCAAAATCAGTTCAGATAACAAGGGCTTAAAGCCATAGCAATTTCTATTCTGAAACCTCCAAAGATCTCGTGCACTTCTTTTTACCTGTCAAATTAAATGGAAAGCTTCTGTGGGTATTTTCTTTCTTTTAAAATAAACTGAAGTGTCCCTATATTGTCTTTAGGTGATGGGTCATACAGTCATAATAAACCAAGTAATCACTGGTAAATTTTAAAAATATCGTTAGTCTAGTTACTAATTTTGGATATCCTTACATTCCATTAATGAATATATATTCACGACAAAGGACAAATTCAATCATAAATAAAATGAAAATAGTTAACATTTGCTATAGGGTATGTTGGGTACCTTGACTGGACAATAATCTAGCTTCAGATTATTGTCTTTATAAGAGGAATTACCCTGACTCCCAATCCGTATATCCACTAGCATTAGAAAGTGAATAATTTTGAGGACTTGAACTGAACAGAAACCTCTTTCTCAGACGGGAAAATTTAAATCCTAGACTTGCAAAGATGCTCCTGGCAATAAAAAGGATGATTTCCACCACCATGATCCCGCCCCACAGATTTATATACACAGAGACACACTGAAGGACAGATAGATTGGGGAAATGAGAAGAATCGTGTTGCTAGAATGTCAGTTGGCGACAGAAATCCCATGCAGAAAAGTTTCACAGGCATCCTTCACATAAGGCGAAAAGTACTCCAGAAAGGAAACCGGGGTTAGGTAAGGGGGCTGAACTTCCGGGGAGCGAGGAGGCTTATCTACAGTCCTTGCCATCAGAGCAAGAGCTGTGAGTGAAATTCCCTGGGTGCTTGAACTTGACCAAGATGGACACAGTACGCTTGGCCGTCCACACTACACCGGCCACCTGTGGGCTGTGCTGGGCGTCCGCTGGGGGAGACCGCGGCGACAGCCGACCGCGGTGGGATTCATTGCACGCTCGCGCCTTCCCGCTGTGCCGCGACGGCGGCCCCGCGCAGGCGCAAATCGAGGCGCACGCGCTAGCGTGAGATCCCAGACCGACTGGCGTCTGGGGGTACCCACCCGCCTGCCTGGGAGCCCTAACAGCGTCCAGGCGCCTAGAGAGTAGAGTCCTTGGGCAACGACGCCTTTACTGACCCGGGTTGCAGTAACCTCCGCAATTGTCCTGAAGGAGAGCCGCCAATGCTGCTCGTTGGACTCCGCGGAAATCTGTCCCTGGATGTAGACATCCCCTGAGTCCCGGAGCCAGCACACACCCTGAAGACACCCCCTAATCCTGTGGCCCCGGAGCTAGATGAAGTGTATCAGGGTTTCCCTGTGCCTCTGGAGTCCTGCGCTTTGCCATACACCCACTCCTGCTCCTCCCGACTTACCACGCAAGACTCCAGCCTCAGACCCAAAGGGGATGCTGGAACCACCGTGTGGAGTTGTTCCCCAGCTCTGAGGACCAGGCACGGGACCCCGCCTTCCAGCTCAATGACAAAAGCCCTCCCCAAAACTCAGGCCAGCAGCTCAGTGGCTGCCCTGTGCTAGGGCAAGATTTGGAGAGGACGCACCTGGGCCTCTTCTACTAATGGCCTTAACTGCCCCCCTTCTCAGCCAGGAATCAGGCCCATAGTGTGGGGGCGCCGTCCTCATCTGCTGCTTCAGTGACATTCAAGTCTTCCTTTAACCAAGGATCTCTGGGAGATGTTGGCTTGTGGGCACATAAAAACTGAAACGATGGGAGTGGTAATAGCACTCCTGCCCTGGAACAAAAAACATTGGTGGAAATTTTAGGCTAAGGACTTAGGGACTGATAAAATGCAGGTAGTACTGACAGAATGGGAGAAGATATTTGCAAACGACATATCAAAATCTATAAAGTATCCAAAATCTATAAAGAGCTTAGCAAACTCAACACCCAAAGAACAAATAATCCAATCAAGAAATGGGCAGAGGACATGAACAGACATTTCTGCAAAGAAGACATCCAGATGGCCAACAGACACATGAAAAAGTGCTCCACATCACTTGGCATCAGGGAAATACAAATCAAAACCACAATGAGATACCACCTCACACCAGTCAGAATGGCTAAAATTAAAAAGTCAGGAAATGACATGCTGGCGAGGATGCGGAGAAAGAGGAACCCTCCTACACTGTTGGTGGGAATGCAAGCTGGTGCAACCAGTCTGGAAAACAGCATGGAGGGTCCTAAAAAAGTTGAAAATAGAGCTACCCTATGACCCAGCAATTGCACTACTGGGTATTTACCCTAAAGATACAAACGTAGTGATCCGAAGGGGCACGTACACCCGAATGTTTATAACAGCAATGTCCACAATAGCCAAACTATGGAAAGAACCTAGACGTCCATCAACAGATGAATGGATAAAGAAGAGGTGGTATATATATACAATGGAATACCATGCAGCCATCAAAAGAAATCTTGCCATTTGCGATGATGTGCATGGAACTAGAGGATATTATGCCTTGCAAAATAAGTCAATCAGAGAAAGACAACTATCATAGGATCTCCCTGATATGAGGAAGTGGAGATGCAATGTGGGAAGTTTGGGGGGAGGAAAAGAATAAATGAAACAAGATGGGATCAGGAGGGAGACAGACCATAAGAGACTCTTAATCTCACAAAACAAACTGAGGGTTGCTGGGGGGAGAGGGGTCGGGAGAGGGAGGTGGGGTTATGGACATTGGGGAGGGTATGGGCTATGGTGAGTGCTGTGAAGTGTGTAAACCTGGTGATTCACAGATCTGTACCCCTGGGGATAAAAATACATTATATGTTTATAAAAAATTTTAAAAAAATTAAAATGCAGGTATTGATTTTAGTGTGATTGATTTACACTTACAAGCTTAGTTAGATTTGGGGCATTAAAGTTGCAAACAAATATATATATGTATACATATATATATACATATATATATTTGTTTGCAACTTAAATATATATATATATTTAAGATTTTATTTATTTATTTGACAGACAGAGATCACAAGCAGGCAGAGAGGCAGGCAGAGAGAGAGGAGAAAGCAGGCTCCCCTCCGAGCAGAGAGCCCGATGTGGGGCTCGATCCCAGGACCCTGGGATCATGATCCGAGCTGAAGGCAGAGGTTTTAACCCACTGAGCCACCCAGGCGCCCCACAAACAAAATATATTAACAACTGGCACCAATGGAGGATTTAATTCATACTTAACTAATAATAATAGTATTACTAATGTAAATGAAATGCAATAGAAGACACCAGGATAAGGTAGTGATTAGACACCAAAGCTTTAAAATCAGAGTGACACTTTCTAAAATCATCTTCCACTTACTAAGACTTTGGGCAAGACAATCACTTTAATATTCAATACCTCCATCTACTAAATGTGAATGATACTACCTATATCATAGAGTTACCAGGAGAATTAAATAAAATGATTGCAAAGCATTCATAAAGTCCTTGGGATATATGTGGCCTACTGTAATAAGTTGTCTACATTTCCTCCTAAGGCTGGGAAATGTTTCCCAAAACTTCCTTTGTGTGATCTGGGTTAGAGTTTCCTAGTGTGAGGAATTCAGAGAGACTTGGAAAGAGCAGAGAGAAGCAGAAGAAGCTCTCCACAGAGTTAACTGCAAGCAGATGTGAGGGACGATGAGAAATTCACTGCAATTTCCCAGCAGATCTGTGAAAAGCAGTGCTGACTGGCATAGCTGTGGGAAGAGCTCTACAAAGGTACTGGAGAAGGGCATCAGCTTCCAGACAAGCATCTGAAAGCCACTCATTCTGTGCTCCAGGCACAGACCTTAAGGGTCAGCTCCTCCTGCCTTTGGTGACAGCCCCACAACCTTCCGCAGCATTTCCCTGGCTTCTGTGCCCCACCTTCTAACTTACCATCATATAAACTGGTTTGTTTTAAATTCCATATGACCCAGATACATAGAGTAGTTTGTTTTCCTGACTGAATCCATAATGATCCACCTGAAAGAAGTTTTAGCTTATATTTTCACATTTACTAGTACTTTTACATATTTACATAATATTTTATATTTATAATGTGTATATATTTATTATTACTACTACTATCATTACCATTTTTATCACATTTTATAGCATGCATTTTTTGATGCTATCTATGCATACTGCATCTTTTTATTGGCTTTATTTTTCTGGTTATAAAACTATTAGATGTCCTCTTAATATAGCTTATTATCAACTACGGTCTTTATCTTCATGAACATACTATATATTGAAATAGTCCCCTGCATTAATATCTGTTTCCTTGTTAATTATAATTTTGTTACTGGTACCAATTCAAATATATTAATTTTAAAAATACACATATGAAAATAACATCCTTTTAAAAATTTTTGAAAAACAATTTAAAGGGCTATTAAGTAATTACTGAATCCAGATTTGTATTATACAACATGTAAAGACTAATGGAATTTGGGGCTATTATATCTAATAATAGACAGCCAAGTACTATATGTAACATTGCAACAATTAATGAGCTGGAGTGTCTCAAAATACAATTTAATGTCCACTACATAAAAGCAAAACCATGAGTGAGGACATAGCTCATCATAGAGTCATTATCAAAACTGGAATGAGTAATCAGTCAAGAGTAGAAATTATTTTAATAAACGGTCATTTCATTTAATGAAAGCTAAGGGACTCCTTAATTAAAAAAACAAACAGAAAAATCACAAGTATACACACAAACACCAAATTTTATATAACATTCCTGGTATTTACTCACCAATATGGTGACCCTGACTCTCCAACTTTCCAGGTTAAGGACCCTTGTTCTGGGTCCCACAGCATACAGACAGCATGGCATTCTGCCCCCAAATTAATTTCCTAATTACTTCATTGGGAGTAAGCTACTTTGTACTTCATTACCCTAAGAGGTAAGTAATAACTTTTGTTCCTTTTAACCTCAGGAGAAAGTTATCAAGAAACAAAATTAAAGCCAGTTCTAAAATCTCAGGACTTTGTAGTCTTTTTGTTAAATCAATAAACATGTAGGACAATTATATTCAATAATGCAGATGCTGTCAATCAGGTATTTTTTTTACTCGACACCTATAATTACTTTAAAAACTAATTGTATATGGCACATTATCATCTGTAGAATGTTATTTTAGTTCAAAACTGTATTAAAATTGAATCACTGAATTAATTCTAAATCTGCACGTTTCAATTTTCTGTTTTTAATTAGGTCTCTTAAAAATTTGCATTTGAAATCTCAACCTTCTGAATGCCTACCCTACCCTCACCACCCAACTATGTATCCTAAATAGGCAGGTAATGGACATTAGGTTATCAACAAATATATGAGAGAAATCTACTTAAAATTCAGTTGTCCCAGAAATACCTTTTTCTGAAACATTTTTTTAAAGATTTATTTATTTATTTATTTGAGAGAGAGAGCAGGAGAGGGGGAGGGAGAGGGAAAGAAAGAATCACAAGCCGACTCCATGCTCAGCAGAGAGTCCCACATGGTGCTCGATCTAAGGACCATGAGATCATGGCCTGAGCTAAAACTAGGAATCAGATGCTTAACCAACTGAGCCACCCAGGCACCCCTGAAAAAGCATTATTTTAAATTGATGTCACCATTCCCAGTTTATCGAATTCCACTTGGTTTCTACACACACCAGAACCCATGCTTTCTTTTCTCTCCAGGTTTCCATGCACATGTGAGAAGGGGACAGACATCTGTTTGGATGTTTCTCTGTCCTCTATTCAAAGAACTCAAATTATCTGCTGGTTGTTCAACCTTCCTCCACCTCAGAACCATGCCCACGTCTGCCCTAAACTCACTTCCCTCATTCCCCGTAAAAACTGAGGATTTCATTGGAACACTGATCTCAAAAGAAAACAGAGCAAAATGAATAGCAATAATTAAAATATGTTATTTATTGAACCCAATATGCACAAGTGTCAAGTATTTTATCTAGATTTAATCATTCACTGTAGGCTTGCATACAAGATGCACAACCCAACTAGTATGTGCTTGTCAAATCCGTGCTTACTTCTGATTACCTGCCCCTCACCAACAACCCATCAATGAAAACCATCACAGTCACACACCCACTCACAACAATACAGGCCTAAGGAAAAGAAAATTTGCACTCCTATTCTGAAAGGCTCTTGGCCCTTTTCAAATATAATCTAATATAAAATTAGGATTATAATCCTCATTTATAATGAGAAAAGGCATCTAATTAGCCCTGTTGCATATTATGGAATATAATCTAGACAATCTAGGGAAAGCAAAAACTAAGTTGTTTTATAATGAAAACTAGGAATAATGAAATTACCACAATTAAAATTAATGTTTCTAAATCTAAAGCTAAGTCTAAATCTAAAGCTTAGTCACAGTCACCCTGAATCCTCCCTGCTTTTAGTAATATAGGCAAATAATAGGTAAATCTAACCAGCAGAACTACTGAATGATGACAAGTGATATAATATTTATCTAATGCCTACTAATCTTTCCTCCAATACAGAAATGTCTTTTCAGATTAAATTATTGAATATTTAGTACCCACTTTGAGAAAATCTTCATATAAAAGTACAAGCTTATAATTACATTGTCAAGGTCCCCAGTGGAAAATATTAACATACCCTATGAAAGTACTTTCAGTTAGGGAATTATATTGTTCAACATAAAAGTCTATCAAAACAACTTATCTGGCATTAAGTAGGAATTTCCGGAGTCTTACTTGAAAATACCATTGTAGGAGTAAAATATAGGTGAAACTTAGAAGAAATAGTGAAGCACTTCAAAACTCAAAGAAATTAATTAAATCAACCCATGATGAAAGTAGAGGATGTATCTAGAAATCACCATAAGAAGAAGGATGTCTCTCATTTGATATGAATTAATTTTAGACTTTTATCATTTGTAGAGAATAAATAAAACACTAAATAAACACTAACTAAATACTAGTTAACTAAATACTAACTAAACACTAAATAACTAAAACACTAAAGGTGCCCAGCATGACAGAATAATGAGGAAATTTCACAGTGCATGCTCAGCACTTCTCTTAGAACTAATAATGATCTAAGGAAAGGATGTACACATTTCTGTCTCTATGGAAAGTATAGCTTCAAATTGGTGATGGATATATTGGACTATCATCGGTGAACACTGCTACATAGTAAGTATTTATTCTGATTGTATGCACCATGAAGTCATAAAATCAAGTGGCCATAGACACATGGGCCTATTTCTAGAATCTATGTTCTCTTTCATTAATCTATTTGCCAATCTTACACCATCGTTACAATATCTTAATGACTATAGCCATACAGTAAATTCTGATAGCTTGTGGAAAAATTCTTCCTATCTTGTATCAAAAACTTTTCTATTTATTTTGTCAAAACTGTTCATTTTCCTGCTTCTTTGCATTAACTGAAATTTATTCTACTTTTCCCTCTGTTAGTCTGGAAGTCATACACACTTCTAATATTCTTTTAGTGGTTATTCAGAGATTAAAAATTAATACTGACTTATGTACATTAAGTATTCATTGGTCCTTTTCCCTCATCTAAGATTTTGCAAGGAACTTAGAATACTTTGATTCCACTTATCACATCTGGCATTAGCATACATTTCTATGTATGCTACGTATTTACTATTCTTACTGCTCTATTTCTTCCTTCATCTCCTACCATCCATCTGGGATTATACTCAGCAGCATACGGAATACCTTTTATTTTAGTAGTGATAAATTCTGTGTTTTGTTTTATACAGCAATTGGGTTTTTGTTTTTTTTTTTTTCTTTTTTTTAGACCTGAAGGTATTTTCACTCTATCTTACCATGTATTGGGATTACTTTCTTCCTGAAGGTTTTCTTTTGTTTCCATTATTATTTTTAAGAATTCAGCCACATTTTTTTTTAATCTGAATTTTTCTAAGGATGTTTTAAATATTTTCTCCTTATTACTTCTTATTTATTTACCATTTTTAAAGAAACTTTTTTTTATTTTGAAACAACTATAAATTCACAGGAAGTTGCAAAGATATGTACAAAAAGACTCATGTACCCTTTATCCAGCTTGCCTCATGCAAAACTGTTAGTGTAATATCAAAACTAGGAAATTGACACTAGTGATTTGTAGAATTTATTTATATTCACCAGTTCACAAGCAGTGTGTGTGTGTAGCTCTACACAATCTTACATATGTGTAGATACTTAACTGCACCATTATCACAAGACACCCTCTTGCTATCACCTTAGAGTCAGACCCATCCACTTCCTTGCTCTGTACCTCAGCACTGGCAACCACTATTCTATTCTCCATTTCTACTATTATGTTATTTCACAATGTTATCATATAACAGGGATTATACAATATATCTTTTTTTGAAATTGACTTTTACATTCAGCATAATTTCTTCGAGATCCATTAAAGTTGAATTGATATGCACAACAAACAAGTTTATTAATTTTTATTTCTGAGTGTTATTCCATGATATGGATGTACTATAATGTTTAACCATTCATTAATAACTATCAGTAATCATTGAAGGACATTTGGTTTGTTTCAGGTTTTAAGTATTATGAATAACATTACTACAAACATGGATGCATGCCCTTTTGTGTGAACATACGTTTTCATCTCTCTGGGATAAATGCCTAAGAATGCATTTGCTGGGTTGTAATACTAAGGCCATTCTTAGTTTTAAAAGGAACTGCTAAGCCATTTTTAGAGTATTCAATTTTACTTTTACACCAGCAATGAGTAATTTTAATCATTCTTGTAGTTTTATAATGATATGTCACTGTTGTTTTAATTGCATAGTGGTTGTACCAGTTGACTTTCCCACCGACAGTGTAAAAGGGCTCCCTTTTCTTCACATTCTCATCAACACTTATTATCACTCTTGTGTTTTGACAACAGCCATTCTAGCAGGTGTGAGGTAATATTTCATTGTGGTTTTCGTTTGCATTTCCCTGATGATTAGTAACACTGAACATCTTTTCATGTACCCTTTTTCCATTTGTACATCTTTTTTTGTAAAGATGTCTGTTCAGGTCATCTCTCCATTTTAATCATATTATTTTTTTTATGCTATTGAGTTGTATGAGCTCCTTATATTTTGGATATTAATTCTTTCTCAGTTATATGGTTTGCAAACATTTTTCTCATTCCATAGGTTGTCTTTTCATTTTGTTGATTATTTCTTTTGCTGTGCAGAGCTTTTTAGTTTTAAAGTATACTTGACGGGGTGCCTGGGTGGCTCAGTGGGTTAAAGCCTCTGCGTTCAGCCCAGGTCATGATCCCAGGGTCCTGGGATGGAGCTCCACATAGGGCTCTCTGCTCAGCAGGGAGCCTGCTTCCTGTTCTCTCTCTGCCTGCCTCTCTGCCTACTTGTGATCTCTATCTGTCAAATAAATAAATAAAATCTTTAAAAAAAAATAAAGAAAAAGTATACTCGACTTTTTAATTTTTGCTTTTATTGCTTGTGCTTTTGGCTTTATGTATAAAAGTTGCTGCCAAGACCAATGTTCAGGAGCTTTCCCCTTAAGTTTTCTTCTAGGACTTTTCCAACTTCAAACCTTACAATTAAATTTTTAATCCATTTCAAGCTAAATTTTATGAGTGGTGGAAGACATGGATGCAATTTTACTCTTCTCCATGTGAATAACCAGTTTTCCCAAAACTTTATTGAAAAGACTATCATTTCTCCACTGAGTATTCTTGATTCCCTTTATCAAATATTGTTAACCATATATGCATGAGTTTATTTCTGTGCTAATTCTATTCCATTGATTTATGTGTCTGTTTTCATGCCATTACCATACTGTTTTGATTTCTATAGCTCTGTAGTATAAAATATGAAATCAGGAATTGTGATACCTACAGCTTCATTCTTCTTACTCAAGATTGCTTTTTCTATTTGGGGTTTCTTATGGTTTTATACAAATTGTAGGATTTTTTTTTCTCTATCTGTGAAAAGTGACATTGGAATTTTGATAGGAACTATACTGAATCTATTGAGGCTTTGAGCAGGGTAGTCATTTTAAGAATATTAATTATTCTACTCCATGAACATGGGATATATTTTATTTATTTGTCCTCTTCAATTTTCATTGAAATCTTATAGTTTTCAGTGTACAGATCCTTCACCCACTTGAATAATTATTCCTATACATTTTACTTTTGATATATTGTAAAGGAGATTGTTTTGTTTTCTTTGGTTATTTTTCAGATAGTTCATTGTTAGTGTATAGGAATGCAACTGATTTTTGTATATTAATTTGTATCCTGGAACTTTACTGAATTCATTTATTAATTCTAGAAGTTTTTTAGTGGAGTCTTTAGGATTTTCTATATATAACACCACGTCAACTGCAAACAGAGAAAATTTTCCTTCTTTCTTTCTTATTTAGATGCATTTTCTTTCTTTTTCTTGACTAACTCTTCTAGCTAGGACTTTCGGTACTGTGTTGAACAAAAGTGATGAGAGTAGGCACACTTGTCTTGTTTGTGATTTTAGAGAAAAAGCTTTAGCTTTTCACCATTAAGTAAAATGTTACCTGTGGACTTGTCATATATGGCCTTTATTTTATGTTCCTTCTATACCCAATTTGTTGAAAGTTTTTATCATGAAAGAGTTGAATTTTGCCAAATGCTTTTCCTGCCTCTGTTGGGAGGATCACGGGATTTTTTCCTTCATTCACAGAATGATTTTTATTGATCTGCATATGTTAAACCATTCTTAACAACTCAGGGAAAAATGCAACTTGATCATGGCTTATAATCTATTCAATGTACTGTTGAATTGAGCTTGCTAGTAACTTGTTGATAAATTTTGCACCTATATTGACCAAGGATATTGGCCTATAATTTTCTTTTCTTATAGTGTCCTTATCTGGGTTTGGTACCAGGGTAATGCTAGCCTCATAAAATGAGTTTGGGAGTGTTCCCTCCTCTTCAGTTTTTTGGAAGAGTTTGAGAAGGACTGGCATTAATTCTTTAAATGTTTGCTAAAAATCACCAGCATCTCTTTCATTTATAATTCTTTTATTGAGTCCTCTCTCTTTTTTCCCACTTGGTTAATCTAGCTAAAGATTTGACAATTGTGTTTATCTTTAAAAAAAAAAAACAAAACTCAATTTCATTGATTTTTTCCTGTTGTCTTTCTAGTCTCTATTTATTTTATTTCTGCTCTAATCTTTTTTATTTTCTTTGCTAACTTCGAGCTTAGTTTGTTCTTTTTTTCCCCCTTAACTCTTGTAGTATTTTAAGTTTAAGTATTTTAAGTTCGTTGTTTGAGATTTCTCTACTTTCTTAATGTAGTCATTTATCATTCCTTCACTTTCAGGCTCTATATGTTCCTCAAACTAAAGTGATTCTTTGGTAGGCAGCATATTGTTGGATCTTGTTTTTAATCCATTCAGGCACTCTGTGTCTTTTGATTGGAGTATTTAGTTTATTTAAATATGAAGTAATTATAGATAGGTAAGGAATTATTATTATCATTTTGTTAATTGTTTTCTTTTTGTTGATCCTTTATTCCTTCCTCCTCTCATTTTCCTTTGTGATTTATTTTACTAGCAATACACTTTAATTCCTTTCTCTATAGATAAATATAACAGTCTATGTTAAGCTGACAACAACCTTCAATTGCATTAAAAACTCTATGCTTAGGATAAATAAAGTTTACACTTTTACTTCACTTCTGCCACATTTTATGTTACTGATGTCACACTTTACACCTTTTTATACTGTGCCCACTTACAAATTATTATAGCTATAGTTATTTTTAATATTGTTTTTAACAATAATGCTAGAGATAAAACTGATTGTCACACCACCATTAAAGTTTTAGGGTATTCCGGATTTGACTATATATTTATTTTTACCAATGAGTTTTACACTTTTATTTGTTTTCATGTTGTTACTTAGTATCCTTTCATTTCAGCTTGAGGGACTCCTGTTAACATTTCTTCTAACATTGGTCTAGTAGTGATGAACTCCCTTAGCTGTTGTCTGGAAATGTCTTTATCTCCCCATTTCTAAAGGATTCTAAAGGATAGTTTTGTCAGACATAGTATTCTTTAATGGCGGTTGTTTTGTTTTGTTTTGTTTTGTTTTTTCCCCTTTTCCCTTTCAGCACTTCAGATACTTCAAATATATCATTCCTTCTCTGTTGGCCTGAAAATTTCTGTAGAGAAATTTGCTGATAGCCTTATGGGTGTTCACTTATATGTGATGTGTCATTTATCTCCTGAGCCTTCAAAGTTCTTTTGTGTTTGACTTTTAACATTTTGATTATGTCTTGGAGTAATCTTGCTGGAATGATTTTGCTTACGGTCCTTTGAGCTTCCTGTGCCTGAGTGTCCTTACCTCTCCCTTGATTTGGGAAGTTTTCACTATTATTGCTTAATAATAAGCTTTCTTCCCTTTTCTCCATGTGAATATTTATTCAATTTTTGGTGTCCTATAACACATGTAGGCTTTCTTAACTCCTTTTCATTCTTTCTTCTTTTTGTTTTCAATTCTGTCATTATATTTTTCACCTTCAGGATGTTTGTCTGGTTCTTTTTTATGGTTCCTTTTTATTAAACTGCTTGTATTGTTCATGCATTATTTTCCTGATTTTTTTTTTTAGTTGTTTGTGTGTGTTCTCTTATATTTCCTTGAGTTTAAGATGATTATTTTGAAATTTTTAGGCAAATCATATATCTCCATTTCACTTGAGTAGGTTATTGGAGCTTTGTTGGTTTCCTTTGGTTTTGTCACACCTGCCCAATTCTTCATGATCCACATAGCCTTGTATTGGTGTCTGTGTATCTGAAAACAGAAACACCTCTTCCATCTTTAAAGACTGGTGTGGGCAGGTAAAGACCTTCTCCTGTCAGTTCTCTAGATTTATAGGTATACTTCCAGAATTTAAGGGTTACAGCTGGTTTAAAGCTGTCTCTGGGACTATAGTGGAGTCCATGTTGGTGGGCTTGTTCTCAGGGGCTTAGTTGGACAAGGATCTTGTCTGGTCTCTGGGGGAAATGAGACTGCCTTCTGTACCTTTCTCAGCAGGACGGTGCTGTGGAAAAGGTCTGGATCAGTTTCCTCAGTTGGGTTTTCAGATAGTGGATCTATTACCAGGTGTGCAGATGGCTGTGTCCTACCAGATTCACAGCAGAGCTCCTGCTTGGTCACTGGATGGGTCCGTAGGTAGAAGGATGGCCCTGGGTCATGGTTGTGAGGGACAAGAACCAAGCACCAGGACTACTTCAGGTTCTACAGTTAAGACTAAGGTCTGCATATCCAGTTCTGAAAACACAGATAGATATGCGTCCTGTCAGGTCCCAGGACCTGCTTGATTGCTCCCTGACCACAGCTGCGGGGATTGGAGTTAAGTATAGGACCATTTCAGGATCTCCTGAAGCATAAATATTAGTGAGTCCTGCCTGATTCCTGTGCCAACTGGACTGCTGGGATATTGAAGAGGATGGAGCCAAATATAGGGCCTTTTCAGGATCTTGGAGGACACAGACAGAAGTAGTTCCTGCTGGGTCCCTGTGCCAGGAGACTATTCACAGCATGCAGGTGAAATGGACTGGAGCCCAGTTACAGAGCTCTTTTAAAATCTATAGTCTGACCCAATTTAATAGGTTTATGTTCAGGAGCTCCCAGACCACATCAGAGAGAAGATGCAGCTGGTTTATGGGCCATGTCAGCATTTCAGCCAAGACTGAGGTCTATATGCCTAGTACCCCATGTATACGTAGGCATAACTCTTCCTGGGTTCTTGGTGTATGGTACTGTTGACAGGATTAAGGCCACGTGGGGTTGTTGTGAATACTCAGAGGGTACCTAGCTATTTTTAGGGCGATAGCTGGGATCAGGATTGGTGAGTCTGCTGCCTGGGCATAAGCCTGCCATCACGAAATGGTTCTCCTTGGTCTTGGGCCACATAAAAATTTCATAATCTCCTGTGAGGATCCCAAGTCTCCCTTAAAGGCACTTTTGTCCGTGGATGAATGCCAAACTATTATTGCTGGGAAGGGGATCTGAATGGAGGACATCTTACTTATCTATCTTACTAACACCCCTCCTTGTTAGATTATTTTCATGACAGCTGCTTTAAAATCCTTGTCTGTTGACAAGGAAGGTAAAAATACTCAGTAGAAAAAAAAAGTCTTTTCAATAAATCATGCTTGGATAATTGGATATTCACATGAAAGAATGAAACTGGACCTATAACTTATACCATTCACAAAAATTAACTCAAAACAGACCAAAGATTTATATGTAATACCTGAGACCATAAAACTCATAGAAGAAAACATAGGAGTAAACCTCCTTGACGTGGGTCTTGGAAACAATGTTTGGATACGACACCTAAAGCACAAGTAATAAAATCAAAAATAAACAAATGGGAATACATCAAACAAAAAGCTTCTATACAGCAAAGGAAATCACTAATAAAGTAAAAAGAAAACATAAGGAATGGGGAAAAAATATTTGCAAACCTATACCTGATAAGGGGTTAATATCTAAAATATATAAAGAGCTTATACAACTCAATAGCAAAAAAACCAAATAACTCAATTTAAAAATTGGCAGAGGACTTGAATAGACATTTCTCCAAAGAAGATACACAAAAGGCAATAGATATATGAAAAGATGCTCATTAACACCAGTCATTAGGGAAATGTAAACTAAAATCACAATGAGATATGGTCTCATGCCATACTCAGTGGAAAAAGAAAAGTCTTTCAATAAATCTTTGGTTTATTGAAAAAGAAAAGAAAAATCTTTTCAATAAATAAATGATGGCCATTCAAATAAATGAATGGCCATCAACAAAAAGACAGAGATAACAAATGCTGGTATGGATGTGGAGAAAAGTAAACCCTTGTGCACTGTTGGTGGGATATAAATTGGTACAGCTACTATGGGAAACAGTATGGAGGATCCTCAAAAACTTAAAAATGGGAATTACCATATGATCCAACAATTCCACTTCTGGGTATACATCGAAAGGATTTGAAAACACTAACTCGAAAAGATATATGCATCCCCATGCTCCTAGCAGCATTATTTACAATGGCCAAGACAGGGACGCCTGGGTGGCTCAGTTGGTTAAGCAGCTGCCTTCGGCTCAGGTCATGATCCTAGCATCCTGGGATCGAGTCCCACATCGGGCTCCTTGCTCGGCGGGGAGCCTGCTTCTCCCTCTGCCTCTGCCTGCCATTCTGTCTGCCTGTGCTCGCTTGCTCTCTCTCCCTCTCTGACAAATAAATAAAATCTAAAAAAAAAAAAAACAAAACAAAAAAAACAATGGCCAAGACAACAGAAACAACTTAAGTGTCCATCAGTAGATGAATGGATAAACAAGTTGTGGTATGTATATATACAGAATAGAACATAAAAGTCCTACCATTTGCAAGAACATGGATGGGCCTTGAAGATATTAAACTAAATGAAGCAAGTCAGACATAGAAAGACAAATACTGTATGATCTCGGTTATATGTGGGATCTTACAAAAGAAAAAAACCTACAGAAAGGGAGATCTGATTGATTACTAGAGGCAGAGGGTGGGGAAAGGGAAATAGTAAGAAGGTTGTCAAAAGGTACAAACTTCCAGTTATAAGATAAATAAGTCCTAGGGATACTATATAACAACATGATAGTTATAGTTAATACTGCTTCATGATACATACAAAAGTTGTTAGGAAAATAAATCCTATGTGTTCTCATCACAAGGAAAATTTTTTTCCATTCGTATTATTATATCTATATGAGAAAATGGATGTTAGCTGAATCTACTACGGTAACCATTTCACAGCCTATGTAAATCAAACCATCAAGCTGCCTACCTTAAACTTACACAGTGAGGTATGTCAACATTTATATTATTATATAATATCCATGACTGGTAGATGGATAGATAGATAGATAGATAGATAGATAGATAGATAGATATATGTCTATTCTGTTTGATAAGTTAGGAAACTCTTGATCCTATTTACTGAAAACCTATCATTTAACACACAGTCACACTCTTTAGGTTTATCAAGTGGGTTCTGCCCTACTTGTGTGGGCTTTTGTTTAAAAGACAGCTTAATGTTTGGAGCCCTTGCAATGTTTATTTTAATCTGCTTTGTTCTCCTAACACTGCTGGAACTCCTGCTCTATCCTGGTGTTGCAATCAGTAGAAGCTAAAATTCTTTCCTAAGAACTGATTAGTATCAACAGGTGATCATGGTCAGGGGTAGGCAAGAAGCATCCAACCCTTGTTGTTCTTATGTCATTCGGTAGAAAACAGGTGAATAGGACTGCAGGTAAATGGAACTGCCTGCTGATGTGCCAACTCGTAGAGGACTAGGTCAGCCTAGAGCTTTGCCGCTGCCGCTGTGGGAACATCAGATGATCCACTAGTTCTCTAACTGTGTACAAGGGACTAGAATGGCCTAGAGCTTTAGTGATGTCACTGCTGGCAGACTGAACTGCACACAGGTGCCTCAGTTGTACAGTGGTTTCTGTTGGGGTTTCCTGGTCAACTCTTAGTGGCCTCTTAGAAAGGACCCAGGCTCTCAGGGCAAAAGTAACCCCAAACCACATGGCTTACCACCCTGAATTTTCGTCTTCTTCTTGATGTTGGGCCAGTCATCTTTCATTGATTTGTTAGCTTTTTGAGGCTCTCAAAATATGTTTTCTATATTTTGACCAATTATTCCAGGTTTCCTTATCTGAATGCTTGGTCCAAATTATCTAGTACACCATTACTGAGCTCTTTCAGTATTATTTATAAAAATGTGTTCAAGAACAACATATGTTCTTATTCCTTCCTCTCACATAAAAGTAACATATTTTACATACCTCACTCTTTCATTTAATAGCATATCCTTTAGGTATTTTCATATCAGCACACAGAAAAAAATCATCTGTATAATATTCCACTGGGTATACAAAGTTTATTTAATCAGTGTCTTATTGAGAGACACAGGGTTCATTTCAGTGTTCTGCTAAGACCAACTGCAACAATATGTGGTCCATTCTGTATGTATGCTAATATAGCTATGGAATAAGATCCAAAGAGACTTAAAAGTAAACTTCAAATTTAATTTGAAAAAAGAGTATATGGGAACTCTCTGTACTTGTCATTAAAATTTTTAAAAAACCTGGAAACACTCTGAGAATTCAAGAACTTTTTTAGTCTATTAATAAAATAAAATCTGTTACTTTAAAATAGTAGTCGATCAGGGCACCTGCGCGGCTCTGTCAGTTGAGCATCTGCCTTCAGCTTAGGTCATGATCTCGGGGTCCTGGCATCAGGCTGCCTCAATCTCCCTGCTTAGCTGGGAGTCAGCTTCTCCCTGAGTATCCCCTCCACACACAAGCTTGTGCTCTCTCTCTCTCATCCAAATAAATAAATAAAATCTTTCAAAAAATAAAAATAATATTCTATTAATTTTTAAAACTCTAATTAGAAATATTTTAGTTAAAAGAATGGCAGTTGGAATCTCTGAAAGGATCTCAGGAATTGCTATGTATACTAAGTCTTTATATGAACAGTAGCTTTAATAGCTGTTGCTAAAAACTATGAGCCATTTTTATCAAGAGTGGAACTGCTCCCATCTGGTACCTAAATCTTTCCTCTATCCTTCCCTTCTCCCATGTCTTAAGATGTCAGCTCTGAGAAAAACAATAATATAATACTTAAGGAACACAAAAGAAAGTTTATAAATAACTGCTTTTGAAATTGATGTTCATAAATACAACACAAGTAACAGTCATAACATTATTCTAAAATATGCATTCATTCAATAAATATTTACTGGTCACCTGATATGTGCCAGTCCCTTTTTTAGATATTTGGAATATAGAAGTGAACAAAACAAACAAAAAATCTCTGTTGTCAGGGAATTTACATTATGGTGGTAGGGAGAAGACAATGAATAAAATAAATATACAAATTATATAACATATTGATGGGTGATGAGTATTATGATCAGAAATAAGGCAGGGAAAGGGGTCAGGTTGCCATGTTGGGAATGGTTTCAGAATTTTACCTAGAAAAATGTCATTTTAACATTTAAAAATGTTGTTTAAAGATTATTTGCAACCTTAACATTATTCTTCCTACTAAGAACCCAAAGGTTAAAATACCACCTCCAGTCATACAGCCCAGTTAAGAATGAAGAAAGAAAAAATTTATCTGCAGGGCACAGTTCTAGGTGTTTAAGACATGCCTTCTTTTCATGCTCACAACAATAACCATGAAGCAGATATTCTTTTGCTCATGTTAGAATTAGGAAACTGAGATTCAGAAATTTTAAGTGACTTTCCGAAGATATCAATTCATTGCTAAGTCCACCCCATATAAATTAAAAAAAAAAAAAGACTTTTGAACATAATCCAGGCTCCATATGTATATCACAGCACAAATAGAGAAGCCCTTTCGAGCAGCGTTGGCAGCTGTGGGTACCATTTGCTATAGCATATGCTAAAGAACAACTCCCCTTAATATCACTGCTAAGAGCATCGATGAAGCCATACATTTGATGCTTCCTCTGTATAAAGTATAAAGTAGATAGATGGAGAATTTTCTGTAGTTAATATTTTTAAAGGTATGGTTCTGATAACCACAAATATGATATCTTTGTCTGTAAGGTTTTTGTTTTTGTTTTAAATTCCACATGTGAGGGGTGCCTGGGAGACTCAGGTGTTAGACATCTGCCTTCGCCTCAGGTCATGATCCCAGGGTCCTGGAACCAAGCCCCGTATTGGGCTCCCTGCTCAGCAGGAGGCCTGCTTCTCCCTCCCCCACTCCCCCTGCTTATGTTCCCTCTCTTGCTGGGTTTCTCTCTGTCAAATAAATAAATAAAATCTTAAAAAACAAATAAGTAAATTCCACATGTGAGATCATACAGTATTTATGGAAGAATTGATCATACAATAAAGAAAGTATTATCTTTCTCTGGCTAATTTCATGTAGGATGACTACCAAAAGCCCAGGGGGTGGAGGAATTGGGTCAAAGTGGTCAAAAGGTACAAATCTCCAGTTATAAGGCAACCATGTCCTGGGGATATAATGTACAATGTGATAATTATAGTTAACACTGCTGTATAGTACATTTGAAATTTACTAAAAGAATAGATCCTAAAAGTTATTACCAAGAAAAAGAAATTTTTGTAATTATGTGAGATAACGGATGTTAGCAGACTTTATTGTGTTCGTCATTTCACAATATATGTAAGTCAGGTATTATACTGTATACCTTAAACTTATACAGTGCTGCATGTCATTTATATCTCAATAAAACTGAAAAAAATAATATTGCCTCCAAAAATGTATGGTTCCATCAAATCTCTATCTTTGGCAAAAATACAGATTTATTGGCTTACCGATTCCAGAATGAGTTGAATAAACCAGTCTACAGGAAGTGGAGTGACAAATGCTGGCTTTCAGGAACTGGAGGCAGGCTCTCAAAGCTCATTACATGTCTCACTCCATTTATTTTCCCTTTCTTTGCAGCTGGCTTTCTCCACATTTTGAGAATCCATTCCTGCAACTTCTGAACCAACTGTTCTCTGTGGCTTTAGCAGTGTTTCATGGCCATACATAGCCAACCTAACTTAGGTCCTACATGTCAGCTCAACAAGACATAAATGAACTTTGACTCTCTGGGTTTCAAATATAAAAATTCCTAAAGAAGAGATAGAATGGACATTTGGAAAGGTTCTCATGAAGAATATTACAGCCTTTTTAATAGCTGTATCAATGGTGAAAATGGCATTTTATTAGAAGTGGAAATGGTAGGAAAGTGATATTACAGAGGGCTACTAAATATAGCTTCAAAGAAGTAACTATCATAATAAGAACCACATGGAATTAAAAAAAAAAAAAAAACAGATCTGATCAGCCCCAAGCACAGCTGGTTAGGCATTAGAAGTATGTGAATAACATTATGAACACAATTCTAGACAACACTCATCCCACTGTATTAAATCACGTGTTTACCAGTGCAGCTCTCTGCAGAGTTCAGGAAACATGTCTTAGACATCTTGATTTCCCAAGATCAAAGAACAGTTCTTGGCACATTTGCTACAAAAAAGGATGAGTAAATCAATAAATTATGGCAATAGCTTTACCAAAAATCTTCTGTAGCTGCATATTGCCTGCAAAAACAACCACACATACCTCCTATCATGGCATTCATAAATATGTAAAAACTGTTCCCAACCTGCCATTTCATCTCTTACAATAATATGCTCTAGACTCTACAAATAGCAAACGTTCCCTCAATACATGTTTCACTTTCATATCACATATTTATAGTAGTCTCTGGTCTCAAAATAAATTAGATGGCTTAGAGAGCTTACATTCTTTGGAAGAGTAAGATAATAAACACTCATATCATATATTAGAGAAAAATGGGGGTGGGATATATTACAGAGGGTGGTAAAAAAAAAAAAAAAAAACTCTCTAAGGAGGTGATATTTGATCTGAGACTTGAGGGTAAAACTTAAACCAGACATTCTAGGCAGAGAAAACAGTAAATGCAAAGTCCCCTGGACATTGAAGAGCTTGACACATTCTGAAGAGCTGTCAGAATGCCCATAGAGACTGAATAGTATGTGAGTTGAAGAGGTAGGCAGATGCCAGACCTTGCTGAGTCTTCTCATCTAAAGCACAGAGTACAAAGCCAACGAATGCTGTTAAGGAAGGAAGTGACACATATTTGCCCTTCTAAAAGATGATCTCTGGCCACTAGGTAAAGGTCAAGAGGGCAATCCAGAAGAACTGTTCAGAGACCACTAGCCTACTACAGTGGTGGCATAACGGAAGGAGCAAAGCCCATGGCCTGACTTTATACACATTTCGTAAGTAGAGCTGATCTGAGGAAGGAGTTGGTAAAAGCAGGCTGAGGAATGAATCTTCTAGTTGTTGAGCTCAAATGACTGAGCTGTGACCAGTGTCACTCATTATGATAAGAAACAACAAACAAGGGATGGGGCAGAAGACCAAGAGCTCCAATTTGATAAAAAAAAAAAAAAAGGAGCTGTGAAGTAGCCAGACAAATGAGATAGTACTCACAGCAATTTTCAAGTTAATATTTTAACACGTCCTTTAGAATATCAATGATACTATTTATTTGTTCAGCAGATATTTAATAAGCACTCACTGTAAGCCAGGCACTGTGTGTTGTACATTGTCAGTGAACCGAAGAGAAGGATACCCGTGCTCTGTAGCTGGTGGTGTTAGTCTGGAGATTTTCTCTTTAGATCAGAATGCTCTAATTGTCCCAGGAAAATAGGAAAGAAGGTCAACAGCAGAAACAGAGCATGAGAGATGAGGACTGGGAGTTTTGGGGAGAGAGAAACATGTAAATAGTGACCCAGGAATGTACGAGAGTGACAGAACTATGAATGTGATCACTGCCTGGCTACTTTATATTTGTGGTCACAAATTGGAAAGCATGCCAAGTTAGTGTCACCACATGTTTCCCTCCCAGCCATGCTCAGCTACACAGGTATAGACACGAAAGAGGTAAATATTTCTATTTAGGCAGCGTTATGGTTTTGCTAATTAAATGGGATGAACAGAGAGAGGGGCAAGGTGCTTGAGGGTCCAGGCAGGGAAGCAATTATGACTGGCCAAGGACACCAGAATCTAAGCTAGATGAGAAGCAGAGTCAGGATATCAAGGAGGTAACGGAAAATGAAAACACGGTAGGGTCCATAGACTGGATGTCCAGGTAGGGTCAAAGAAATGTTGGGGTTGGAATACTAGAGGCAGTAAGCTAAAAGGATAGGAGGAGATGGTTGGAGAGAAGGACGCTTGAAAGTGAGACTATAGAGAATCTGCAGTTACTGGTAATGAGAATAGGGATGGTAGAAGAGGGAAATCAGATAAAAATAATTGGTTAAAAGATTATTAAAAATACTAGAATGAGAAAAGGTCATCTACACATATATGAAAATTGTGAAGAATGAACACATGTGTAGTATTAGAAAGAGTGGTAATGATTGAGAGTTAAGAATATGGAAGAATATGGGGAACCACCCAAGGGTCTGTAGATAAAAGTAACAAAGAGGGGTAATGGGCAATATAATCTGATAACATGGAGTTGAAAGATAGGACTATATTTAAAATATCTCTTAAATCTAGTAAGTCTAAAACAATTAAGTACTAATCTTTTTTCTTTTATTAGAAATATTTTCTCAGCTATACTACTACTATTAAATTCAAAATTATAAAACATCACATTAATATTTGAATTTATATATTCATTTTAGAATAAATATTACATCTAATCTGCAATGTAGAAAAGTCAATATAGAAAAAATTAATTAATAAGGCATTTAGTACTAAACACTATATCTACACTAAAGTGAAAGTCATGGCATTAGGCATAGACAGACATTCTTACATAAATTAATTTAGCAGCATGCTGGTAATCATACATTCCCTATGGTTTATGAAAAGCAAAAGGGCATATTCATGTCATCAGTAATGGCTGGTAACACATTTCTAATTTACAAAAACCTAATACCCCCATTCACAAGGTATGTGTTGAGCTCTGTTTATATTGCTTTATATAAGGTTTTGTTGAATTACATATGTTTTGATAAAAACAGATATCATGTGCTTTAGACTAAAATTCTTTCATGAACAATAAACAGCAATCAGTTTCAACAAACATTCAGAGTCCAACTAAGCTCACTGCAGCTGGTAAACCACAAGGTGATTTAGAAAGATTCACAATCATTCAGTAAAATCCATTTTCTGCTAAGGCAATGAATAAACTTGCCAGCTGTTTTCAGGACTGCTTTACATACAAAATATGCTGTGTACACTTATATATTTTTATTTGACCAAAATGTTCCCTTCAACAGGAAATCCAGGCCACAAATACTATTTGGAAGCCATGTGGTTTTGTGACATTTGTGCAACAAGTTAAAAACATGTCACTTTCTCGTGTAATATAGTGGAATGATCTTACACATTTTCATGCTGACTAGTCCTTCCCTCATACCCCAAAGTCCTATTAAAATAACAGAAAAGATATTATTTAAAAAACAAAGACATATTCACAAGAGAAAGCAAAAGAGTTGTGCCATCAATGGACCAGAAAGTTTGAGAAACTCTGGAAGCATGAAGAATGAAGCAGGTGGGGTAAGACTAGTGGTTCCATCAGAGCAGGAGAGACACTACAGCCCAAGACACGGAAGTAAGTTCTTTTCTTTCCAAGAAAGCTAGGGAGAACATTCAAGCTAAAGCACATGACCAGAAGCCAAGGGAAAACCTGTGGTGCGTACTTTTATGAATGGCATTCTGAGCAACTGAGCTAGTTGGGATCCCATCTCCCTTTTCTAAGGGATGTTGCTGACAGTTGGGGCTTTTACCCACACATTGAGGTCAGAGAACTCTTTTCCCATGGCACCTGTCTGAGAAAGTCTCCAGGAATGGTGTTAGACTCCAAGAAGTAGCAGAGTAGAACCTGAGATAACACTGCACTTTACATCTCATGAAAAGTGAGGACAGATGTTTGTGAATGAGCTACATGGAAGCATTCTTCCTCCCAGAGCAAGGCCCTCCTCATTTGGGCAGTTGGGTGTCCCACCTACGCATTGTATGAAGATGCCATTGCAAAACTGTTAAACAATTCACCCAGCCTTCCCAGTGAAGGAAGAGGTCAGATGGGGGAATCTAGTCAAATACAGAGAAAGCTATCTATAATAAGCAACCTCATTTTCTTTCATATATATGAATCAACAACTAGAAATCACCAGAAATTTTAGGAAAAACTGTATAAGTGTATAAACAAAGAGCACAACTGAGCCAAGAAGAAACAGAGTTATTTCAAGAAATTCAGCTGGAAAGAATGTGGCATTTATAAAAGAGAAACTTAGTGCCATGAAAAGTTAAAAATCTGAGAAAAACACAGAGTCCATGGAGATTAAAATATTATGGATAAATCAAAATATAAATGGAAGAACTCAATAAATTAAAGGCAATGTTAGTAACCTAAAAAATAAAGATTATTGAGGGGAAATGAACATGTAGTGTTATAATCAATAGCGTGGGGAAGAAATAAGGACATTTTCAGACATGAAATTCAGAGCTTATCTCCCTCACACCCTATGTAGGGAAAAAAGTATAAGAAGAGGTATTCTATAAAGATAAAAGGGAAAAGAAAAAATATAGTATGAATATAAAAATCAGAGGCAGCCAGGTATACAGAAATGTGCTCTTTTTGATATTTTTCATAGCAAAAGAAGCCAGGAAAATCAGGAAATCTAAAAGTTGGGATACAACAACAAAACTCCCTAATAGTTTCATTACAGCAGGAAAATAGAAGAGTTTATTTTATTTGCTTTGGTATTTTAAAAAAATTTAATTTGCCTTTATTTTAACTTCTCATGGAATTATGGGAAGAAGTGAGATTGGAAACAAAAACCAAATGTTTATTTTCTTTTGAGTTAGTTTTTAGCAGTAGTAAAGTAACCAGATTTTGTCTGGGTGTTTCTTTTGCCAGCTCTTTCCTATGTCTGACATGGGTTGCTACAGATTACAATACTCTCAGAAGTAATGGACCCTCCCTGGATGGACTTCAGACGACATACAAAGTGTAACCTATCACACAACCTATCACCCATCTACTACATATTCTCTGCCAGTCTAGTTCAATCCACCACCGAGTTATTGTGGGGATCTGTGAGGACCATCCTAACAAGCAATGACTCAGCTCAGACTGGCCCACACCTTTGAATTTACACTATTTTAGGGAAGATCATGGTTAGATAACAGACTTAGAATATTGTATTTTAGGATCTGGGTAAACCCAGGGACCCCAGAGTAAACCAAATACTTAGGTCTTAAGTAACCCTAAGGGCTCTAAAGACTTCCTGTGAGATCCAATATAGGATCCTTTTGTCAAAGTAAGTAAGTGACATCTAAGCTAACATTGATGTCAGGATCTGATGGACAGATGATCATCCAATCACCTCAAAAATGTACAGAGTCCAAGACAAACTGACTCACTGATGTGTGGTGACTCTGAGGCTTCCAAAAGATAGGGGAAGAAAGCCCAGAAGGCTAAGCGGAAGATGGCCAGTAGTGAGAATGAGCAAGTGTCCAGGACAGCTACAGAAGTCATGACTGATCTTCAAACACTCCTACCTGCCAGTGGCTTCCCCCACGGGCACAAATGTACATCGTGGAGGAGCTGAATCTCTGCTATTGATGTTTGTTGCAGGCAGAATCAGGGTCTTCAAGAAGTAAATTGGCCCCTGGAAGCACTGAGCTGCAAGGATTTGAAACTGCTGTAATAGTAGGAAAACTTATCAAGGGGTTCTCCGTGACTACGAAGGGTAGAAAAAGAAAATGTGGGACCCCTTGTTAAAAAATAACTAAGAATTTCAAGACAATAACAGCAGAGCATTAAGCCAAGAGTGGAGACCTCTGAGTCCGGGGACCTGTGTGATGGCACAGGTTGCAACCTCAGAGCCAGCCCTGTCCAAAGGAAAGTTAAGAGTTGCTGAGTCAGATACTGCTGTGCTGTAAACTGCTTTTTCAGTAAATTTCCCCAATGCTAAAACTGCATATTTAGCAAAACAATTCAAATATAGAATGAATATCTCAAGAGTACTTGAAACTTTCTCAAATTGCTTTGAAATCATTTCTTTCTCAGGGATGTTGGATTATGTAAGTGAATTCTTCTGTGCCAAAATAATGACTCTATTTTGTGATGATACTACTAGATTTTCAAAATACTATTTTAGTTTACTGTGTTTTGGTCTTAATGATTGTTTGATTACATATGCCTTTCAGGCTTATGCTCATCAAACTGTGACTACACATTTAATATAAATGGGATAGTCATCACAAATATTAATTACTGCAAGGGAATTTTAATTAGCATTGTTTAAGAATACCTTTTAGGCTTTTAAATTAATGAAGGGGCCCTAAAGACTTCTAGTAATTAAAGTGGCTACAGAAAAATCATGGGCTATATTTTCGTATCTTTGTGTTTCTAAAAATCTGTGTTTCAAAAGGTTTAGAAATTGCATTATTTGTGGTACATATGTCATAAACAAAAGAAAAAAAAATAGACTAAAAGGAACCAGTAAAAAACAGACACAGATAGTTCACAGGACAAAAGGAATGGCTCTTCAACAGTGCAGCAAAATATAGCAAGGCATTTCAAAAGTAAACATGTGCCTCCTAATCTAGCCAATTCAAAAAGGACAAATAAACAAGGACATTTGTTTAAAGCACTATTTAAAATAACAAAGATGGTAAGCAACTAAAAGTCTCTTAAGATTTTGGCTAAAGAAATTACTATACACCACACTTTAGATCAGTTTACAATTATTAAGCAGAAGAAAGCAGTTTATACACATACCATCTTCCTCCAAGTTAAACTGCTAAATGAAAAAATAAACAAGGAGTTAGCTTATGATTATTAAGGTAATGATCCAGTAAAATGGAAGTTGGGAACCTAACTAATGTAACATTTAGGAAAACAAGGGGTTTGAAAGGAGGATGGGGAAATATTTGGGGGGCTGGGAGAAAGAAGGCTGCCTCCATGTAAAGGATTGAAGAAGGCGTGAAGGTGAGAGGAGCAGGAATGACCATCTAACATGGCTGGAGCCTGAGGAGTCTTTTAAAATAACCTGGCAGAGCCTTCTCACTTTACAGATGAGGGACCTGAAGAACACAGGGTAAGCTGCCTTGGCTAAGCTGACGAAGCCACTAAGTGCTGTGCTGTATACTGTATGTGATGGACTTAGTCATCTATTTCTTACCATGATTATTATTTCATCATTAAAATTTGTATAAATATTACAAAAATAGAAACATGCTGATATATTCAGTAAACAGACATTGAGCTTTTATTTATTTTTTTTAATTACATGCCAAACTCTGTGCTAAAGCCTTAGAAATCTTACAATGAATAAGACATGTCTCTTATTGTTTGGTGGCAGGGTGAGGGGAGCAGGAGTGGAGACAAAATTAGGCCCCCAAAGTTGCCATTTGGTGTAAAAGTTGCTGAACTTCTATAGGTACTGCCCCCTTAGGAAGAAATATAAATGGAAAGTGTACGGTTTTATTACAGGTAAATTTCCATTAAAAGTAGCATACACATTTCCTATTTCCCTGCCTTTAGGATCTGTAGGTTTCCACATGCCTGAACACTTCAGACAAAATAGAGATATTAGTCTTCTACCCACAACACCAAGCTCCAGCACAGATACTGAATGAAGCTGACGGGTTTCCCACTTGGCCCTCTTAATAGCCCTCTCCCACATCTCTTGCCTGTCATTATACAGTTGTTTTAATAACATAGTTCTAATAAAACAGGTGTCCACATATCTCTCCCCTAATAGACTATACACTTCTAAACCACAAAAGTCTGGCTCTTATCTGGGTGCCCGGGTGCCTGTGTGCCAGGGTGCTTTGGTGGCTCAGTTAAGTGTCTGACCTTTGACCTCAGCTCAGATCTTGATCATGGAGTCATAAGTTCAAGCCCTGCACGGGCTCTTCACTGGGCTCCATGTTGGGCTCTACATCGGGCTCCATGTTGGGCTCTACATCTGGCTCCATACTGGGCATGGAGCAAACCTTAAAAAAAAAAAAAAAAAAAAAAAGTCTGTGCTCATATCTATTTCTAAATTTCTCAAAGTTCATACCAATGATTTGTACTGATTAGGTCAGACTATTAACTTTTATTTTAATTTTTGTGTGTTTGGCAAACATAAGAAATATAAAACAATATGTTCTTGACATCAAGGATTTCACCATTAGTACTTGACCAGTGATATTCAATAGGAACAGAAGGTCCCATTCCAGGTATTCATAATCTTGAATTATTGGTTGGGGCATGTGTATATGTGTGTGCCTATGCATGTGTGTGTGTGGTTGGATTCAGAGAGCGCTGGAAGCAAACAGTATATTTTGCTCTCTTCCCCCACTAAAGTTATATTTCCAGGGAAAACCTCATGTTCTGTTCTTTGTGTCCTTCAGAGTACAACAACATTAATCTCTGGAAACATAAAAATTGTTCAGAAGGCATCTACACACTGATAGTTATAAAAACCCCTTTGTAAAAAAATCAAATGACAGCAACAAAAACCAATCTTTTGTATCTTCCACATATTTGCCATTGAGGGGCATTCTATTATTTGACATGGTATGAAGGAATTTGAACTACTGCTGACTGTTTTGCTAAATTTTCCCTAAAAGTGCTAAAATAAGTTGTTTCAAGTCCTATTCTAGAAAAATCAGAATTTATGCTATAAAACTTAACAGAATCTTCATATCACTAACTCTCTATATAATACGATTCATTCAACTATAGGGATTCCTACTGAATTTCCAAAGAAGCTGATTCTTCAATAGCTAATATTTACTATACTATTGCTTTCTCTCTCAGAGCAATATAAGAAATGAAATCTTGAGCACAAAATTAAATGAAAGGTATCATAACTAATAATAGCCACTAGATGGCAACAGCAGAAATGTCATATTTTTTAGTACTAAATTATGCATTGAGATAACTGCCTTCACTTAAGAAGAAAAATTATGTGCTTACTGTAAAGCCTGAGTCCAAAGCAAGATGGAATTCATCATTAAAGCTGTAGTAAATATCACAAATTTTGAAACAAAATTACTTTGCATAATACTTGGCACTTAAAAATGAGGCAATAATTGCCAGGGATGTGTGTTTCTTCCCTCAGAAACAGCCTGTCTACCCACTTGATTTCACTACCTATACCATTAATCTTAAATACTCCTTCACTCTCAGCCCCACAGGTAATCAAATACTAAGTCTCACTGATGACACACTGACTGATGACTAGGATCCTGAAGCCTGAGTATACTTTTAGCTTTCATCTAATTATTTAACTAACCTGTTTCAGACCCCTTCAATGGCCTGTTATCCCTTCAGAAACAAGCCCTCATTCCCAGAGATGGTTATATGAACCCACATGAACTCATTTCTGCAGAATTCTCTAATTTCATCTCTTTCCACTTTTCTCTTCTCCAACACTACACTGAAATATTTTGTTTCCCATGTATCTTCTAAAGGTTCCCCTTTCTCTACTTATTCCATGTTCTAAGTTTTCTTTCCCCATGCCAATCTTAGGAAGCCAGGTGAAAGAAAAACTCACCTGATGTTTTAGGTTGCAATACAGCTTCTAATTTGTCACTGCAGCCTGGTACTGTTCCATTATGGTGGGAAAGAAGGTTCAGTGCAAAATTCTCCACTTTTCACTGATCTGCTAACATCCCTAAGACTTGTGCTACCAAAAAATGTGAGATACTTATGAATTACATTTTGTTTCAAGATAGCCTCCATTTATTTCCTGCGACGATGAACAGTTCTGCTGAAAGTGTCAAATCTCCACACTTCTTTATTTCATCACATCATATAACATAGACAGTATTCTTTGTAATATATGGAATGAAACTGAGATTAACCCTCACCTTTAGACAGATTGGGCTTGACCAACCACCACTTATACTTGAATTCAACTCATGTTACTCACAAGAGACTACTTAGTTGTAGAAAATTTACTGCATACATAGACATACACCCACTTCAGTCTTCAGCATTTCCTCCTTTCACCAGCCCCAAATAATTAGTTTATATCATGAGTGAGAATTACAGCACTGTTTTACAAATGAAATGAAATTCTGGCTAATGGATTAAACAAAATTAAGAAAGTAGTATGTTTCTCTAACATATTTCCTTACAAAACATTTCCAAGGTCAACATTCAATCCTTGGGCTTTTTCCAAAGCTTAGTCTTTATTCTCTGAAGCCAAGAACCTGATGTTATCACTTTTCAAAATCATAATAACCTATAAAGAAAATAGGACTGCAGTGCCTAACATAGGCATATTCTTCAAACCAAGAATAGATTGAGGATGAACTAGGGTCAAGCTCCTATAAAGTGGATTCTGAGAAGCTATCAGTTTTTATATACTTAATTGGAATATTCTTCCATTAGTATTTTTTAAGCAAAGCATAACTGGGGATAAAAAGCATTTGATAAAGCGATGTTATAATGAAATTTTGTCTGTAATATCCTTAGAAACTTTACAAAGAAAAAATAGTTTTGGCAAAACATTACCTTTTTATATACAAAATATACAAAAAGTTACAAAGACTAATCCACCAAACATTCTTTTAATCAAACTCAAAATTAACATACATTATTTTTGTTTCCCGGTTTGTAATTTTTTTACTATAAAAAATAGAACATTGTGGGGAAAAAAACACTGTGAAGAAAAATCAAAATCCCCTATGCACCCAAGTAAATATGAGAAATTAATATATTTTAGAGGTATCCTTGTATATCCAAGAAGAAAAATGGACTATTTTATTAAGGATATTGGACCAATGTACTTTGTATACATAAATAAAATAAAACTAGATTACTAATTCAAACCCCATACAAAAACAAACTCCAGATCTATTAAATGCCTAAATGAAAAAAGTAAAAAGCTATTAGAAGAAAATATAAAAGAAGATCTTCATGACCTCATGGAAGAAAAATATTTTGTAGATAAGAAATATAAGTCATGGCAGAAAAAAAAAGAAAGAAAATCAATAATTCTGAAATCAGAATTTATATTCCCTTCAGATCTTTTACCAACAGAACTATCTAATGTGTTTTACGTGAGTTTGAAGTTGTACAAAGCATTCGGTATTTTTTGTTTTTCCATTCGGTATTTATTAAGGATATTCATCAGTTTTCCTTGTTTTGCCCTTCTGGATGTGAGAGGATTACATCTTCCCAGTTCCTTGCATTTGGGGGTGGCTGTGTGATTTGCTTTGGACAACGAAATATGAGAAGGGATTTATAGCACTCTGGGCTTTTAAGAACCAGTACACAATCTGCCATCTTCCTGTCCCTCTGCTGTGGTGGCCAGCCATATTTCAGAAAGCAGAAGTTTCTGAGTGAAGATGACAGAGACCAGAACTTCCCACAGACCCAAACGAGCACAGAATGTGAGCACGAAATAAAACTTGTGGCTTAAATTACTATGATCTGATGGTTGGTTGTTATGTGTCACTTTGATAATAATGTGGCAGTACCATGCAGGAATCTGATAGCATTTGCCAAACATCTAACTGAAAGTTGCTTAAGGAAAGAAAAGCAACATTTTGTTAATAAGGTCAAATTGTAGGAGAGAAGATGTATTTGTACCTCTTGTACCATTTGTTGTTACCTTTCTCTGATTGTCATCATTGCTTCTCTGAGCATGTTGGTCACATGCCCCTCAACCAGCCTGTTACACGGCATGGGGGACATGGTCACCAACATGTTAGTACAGCCTAAGCATTGTGATGGTAGAGAAAAATATTCTCTTTTCCAATCTGAATTGGAAAACATTTGTGACAGGACTCTAGTTGACCCAGACATGACTCCCATGCTTGTGCAACTTTCAGTGGGACAGTAGCAAGTTTTATCCTTTCTAAAGGATAAAAGTAAAATTTCCTCCTATACTGTTTATCAGAACCAAATAAAGTAATCCATGTGAATATTTAGCTCAGAATAAGTATATATTAGCTATTATTAATATGACAACTGTGTGATGATTAGTTTTATGAGTCAATGTGACTAGGCCACAGTAGCCAGTCATTTAGTCTAACTAAATCTAAGTGTTGCTACAAAAATATGTGGCAGATTTGGTTAATATCTACAATCAGTTGACTTTAAGTAAAAAATATTGCCCTTGATTAATATGGGTGGGCCTCATCCAATCAGTTGAAAGCCCTGAGAGCAAAAACTGAGGTTTCTGAAGAAACAAATTCTGTCTCCAGCTTGCAACACCAACTTCTGCCTGAGTTTCCAGCACGCTGTCCTGCCCTACAGGTTTTAGACTTGCCAGCCTCTACAAATGCATGAGTCAGTTCCTTAAAATAAATCTTCATTGGATCTGTTTCTCTGGAGTACCCTGAATGATACATACTCCAAATATGCTCACACATTAAAAACCTTCATCTCCATTTTATAGATAAAAAACTGAGCTATTAAGTGGTACAATTTAATGCAAACTCAGATCCCCTGGTTCCAAAGCCTATGGCCTGGGGGAGATGCTCAGGCTAAAGTTTTAAACTTGATAAACATCCCATAGCCAAAGGAAAAAGGACAAATATGATAAGGATGAAAAGAAAGCCTGTTCTAGTTTTAAAGAATCTATGAGCTACATCCTCCATTCAAAATCCCCTCTGATTTGTATTAACTTCCACCACCAGAGCATTTGTCTTTGTATATATTATCTTACTGCTAACTACTTCTTCTTGACTCATTTATGGAGTATGTAGAAAGCAAGTAGCTATTACCTTCTAGTTCAAAAAAATTCATAAATATAATTAGTTACATTCAGCTATCCCTCTACTTTTGCTTTTCCAGGGAAAATAAATTTAGTTCATGGTCCCATATTCATGGACATGGAGCCCAATGTGCTAAAATTTTCAAAGACTGGTCCAGGGAACAGATTGGCAGACTCAGAGGCAGAACTCCCATCCTTCATCCTCAATCGAGTGTATGTTCATTGCATCCTGCTTCTTTTTAGTCCCTTCCATGGCAAAAGATGCCATACCAAAAGGGAAAAAAGGATATAACAATAGTGAGGAAAAAGACAAAAGAAACTCAAATTTGAAATAGGATACATAAACCCAGGGTAATGAAAGAGCAACCTATTTATTAATAGTAATGGTGATGGAGATAACTTCAAAAGTAACTGTAGCTCACCAAAATGCTTACTCATATGCCTCAATACATAAGCACCTTAGAAAGAGGTTAAAAGAAAAGTGGTCATCATTAAGATTATATAAGCTTAAAAATAATTTCCCTCTAAAGAAACTGTCCTTGAACCAGATTTTGCTTCTTATGTGAAAAGTAAATACATTTCTCTCCACACAAGTTCACCAAGCCTTTTAGAAAATAAATAGAAAAAAATTGTCCAATCATCTCTTCCATTTATCAAAAAAACACTTTATTTCTTTTATTCAGTCTCACCTTCAGATTTTCAATATATAGCCCCTTGAATGAATAAGTCTCCAAGTGCCTGTAATTCTGAGTTCCTAAGCTACAGTAAAAAAAAAAAAAAAAAAAAAAAAAAAAAAAAAAGACCATCACCCATGCCCTTTATAATACAATATTTACAAAACAAATTCTTGCCTTTAAAGGGAGAGGCTCATGTGCTGTGTACAACAACTTGAGTAACAAGTAAACTTAGGTCCTGGGTGTGCTCGAAATGTGCCTCTAAGTCACTACGATGCCTTACGAGAATCTTTTTCTTTCTCTTTATCATGGTCTCTCTTACATTTACATTCCTTTTTTTTGTTTGTACCTCACATCTAAGTAGCACATGATAGTATACAAGAAACTTATAATACCTCACTTAATTCATGGAAGTTATGTGAGTTTTATCATCATCACTACATCACAGATATAAAAACTGAGGGGTATGCCCAAGATTATAGATCATGCTAGATCACTGAGAAGAAAACCGTGTCTTAAATTTTATAATTGCCTACTTGTTCTTCTTTTCCTCAATACACTACAGATTCCATGAGGGCAATAATTCATTAATTAATCTACCTACAGGAGAGGGATAAGATTTAATAAATCTCTGTGCAATAAATGCATACTAAAATCTGGATGCTAGATCTTACCAGCAATGATAAAGCTTCAATTCACTGAACATCTGCTGGGTGGCACATCTTGTAATTGGTATTTCATATGTATTCTTTATCAATTGATAATACACAAAAGGGGTTGCAGTACAGATCCTAATCAGAAAAGGCTATCATGAAACGTATAACACTCATGTAAAGCCAGTACAAAGCATTGGTTCTCAAAGTGGGATTCCTGGACCAGCCACATCTGAATGCTTGGGAATTAGAAAGGCAAATTCTTGGGTCTCACTCCATATCTACTGAACCAAAGTTCTGACAATGGGACCTACCAATGTGTGCTGTAACAAACCCTCCAGATTATTTTGATATATGCTAATATTTTGACAAAACTAGACTAGACCAGTGAAACAGCATCCACAGAAGATAGTTTGAAGGCTATGAGGTCTTTCTACTTCTCTATACCAAAAGGCATGTTATTTTGGCCCTCCTTAACATTGCTTTGTCTGCATTGTGTTCTGGCATCAAGCTTCTGACCTGCATCTAGAAAGAATAAGCTAAAAAAAAAAAAAAAAAAAGTAAGTACCCATTTGTTTCTGGCTCAGTAGATTTGGTATGATAACACCACAGCACTTCAGTCTGCTAAAGTGCCTGTAGCCAAGGGAGATGGGAGGGAAAGGAATATAAGCCCCTATTCCCAAGAAGCTTAAATTTGAGAGAAAAGGAAAAATAGGTTGGGGGAGCCTGGTGGTGGGTATTATGGAGTGCATGTATTGCATGGAGCACTGGGTGTGGTGCATAAATAATGAATTCTGTTACACTGAAAAGAAATTAAATTTAAAAAATGCCTATCATAATGACTCGGGTGATAAGTGGTTAGAGGTAATTCATACCTCAGAGGAGGAGTGGGTTCCAGCTAGCTGAGTAGTTAAGGTGATCAGATAAGCCTTTTTATGCACTCTGGAGAGGAAGAAAACTATGTTAGACTCCAGTGGCGCTCTGGAATGAAAAACAATGAGGATAGCAAGCTTAAAGAATAAAGTGGCTAAATACAAAATATAAGCAATTGCATTTAATCCCCAAATTCTTTATGCAAGCTTTGTAAAGATTTTTTCTCCACGGAATAATGAGTAAGAAAGAAAGAAAAAAAAAAAAACCCCAACATTAAACTGAATGCCTCTTTGCTAAAAAAAACAACATTGGTCTTGAGGACAAAAATTGGAAGGAATCTTCATGGAATTCATTATTACAAATGATCAGTGGAAAATAACCATCAACAATAGGAGGCAACCAAGTATTCCCTGTGAAACACTACTGAGAAATATACAGTTGGTGTTAATAAAAAAGTAGCTCCTTACTGGTAGGTGCTATTTCCCTCTGCCAGGCCCCAGCATAAACACAGACACACCTGGGGGAATGAGCACGGCCCCAACATTCATTATCTAACTCACTAACAGTGCATCCCAACCTGCGTTCTCCTATAGACACTCCCGTTCAAGTTCGGTCTCAGCTCCAGGTCTCTTCCCACAGCTACCTGAACAACCTGTGCTAATACCACACCTCCCATCACTGGACACCTCCATGGATCCACACTCCACAACTCCTACAACCTCCCATACCTCAGTCCCAACAGCTGTAGGTCCCCTCCTGGTGTGGTCCTTGCTGATACCCTGTGCTTTCACCCTGCATTCCTCTGCAGTGTGAGGCTACTGCATCTCTGGTAAATGCCTAGTCTTACTCAACTTAAGCCCAACACAGCCACAGGTTGGCCCACTAAAAACACAGGAAACAAACACTGCCAATAATAGACAAAGACAGTCATTACAGGTAACCACACTGAAGACAAACACAGCTCAGCCACAATAGCGGGGTGCAGGCAACACACATAGGAGACACCCCTGAAGTGTGAGGTTCTGGTGAACAGGAGAACTTCTTCATAAGGTCACTACTTTCAACGGCAGATGTAGCTGAATTTACTAACATATAGAAACAGACACAGAGTTAAGCAAAATGAGAAGACGGGAATACATCCCAAATGAAGAAATGGGACAAAATCACAGCAAGCATCCTAAATGAAATAAAAATAAATCACATGGCTAGTACAGAATTTAAATAGTGGTAATGAAGATATTCACTGGATTAAAGAAGAGTCTGGAGGATCTCAGTGAGAACTTCACAAAGAGAAAAAAAAAAACATGAAAAAGAACCAATCAGAAATGAAGAACTCAAGATATAAATTAAAGATAAACTAAGTGGAATAAATAGTAGAATTGAGTAACCTGAAAGAGTAATGGAAAACAATCAAACTAAACCAGAGAGAGAGTGGGAAAAAAAAAAAAAAGAAAAGAAAATAGACTTAGGGAACTTAGCAATAAGATCAAGCATGGTAATATTTACAATATAGAGATTCCAAAGAAGAGAGAGAAAAGGAGACAGAAAATTTAGTTGAAGAAATAATAGCTGGAAACTTCCCAAATCTGAGGAAGAAAACAGAAATCCAAATCCAGAAAACACTGGTAGTTTCCAACAAAATCAACTTAAGGAAGTCCACACCAAGACACATAGTAATTAAAAAGGCTAAAATGTAGAGATTTAAGAAAGAATTTTAAAAGAAGCAGAGAAAAGAAAACAGTTATATACAAGGGAAGTCCCATAAGATTTTCAGCTGATTTTTCAGCAGAAACTTTGCACATCAGAAGAGAGTGGCAAGATATATTCCAAGTGCTGAAATGAAAAACCAAACCAAACCAAAACAAATAAACAAACAAAAACAAAACACAAAAAACCTTGCAACCAAGCACTCTATCCAGCAAGGCTATCATTCAGAATAGAAGAAGAGATAAGCAGTTTCCTAGACAAACAAAAGTTAAAGGAATTTATCACAACTAAACCAAACTTACAAACTAATTTTAGAGGAGACTCTTCGAGTGGAAAGGAAAGACCATAACCAGGAGTAAGAAAAGTAGGAAGCTCAAAAGCAGTAAAAATGTATCTATAAAAATCAGTGAAGGGATTCACAAAATAAAGGCATGTAAATTATGACACCATATACTTAAAGTGTGAGGGAGGTGAGTAAAATTTAGTGCTTTTAGAAAGGGTTCAAAAATAAGCAACCATGAACTTAGTATAGACCACTATATGCATAAGATGTTATATATAAACCTAATGGTAACCACAAATCAAAAAACAGTAACAGATATGCAAAAAGAGAAAGAGGGAGAGAGAGAGAAAAGAATCTAAGTATATTACTAATGAAAGTCAGCAAACCATGAGAAAGCAAGAGAAGACTAGAACAGAGAACTACAAAAACATTACATAAAACAAGTAACAAAATGGCAATAATGCATACTAATCAATAATTACTCTGAATGTAAATTGACTCAACACTCTAATCAAAAGATACAGGGTGAGAGAATGAGTAAAAACACAAGAACAATATATATGGTGCCTACAAGGGGCTCATTTCAGACCTAAAGACACATGCATACTGAAAGTGAAGGAAGAGAAAAACTGTGGAATGGAAATGAAAAGAAAGCTGGGGTAGCAATACTTACATTGGAAAAAACAGACTTTAAAACAAAGTATAACAAGAGTCAGAAAAAGGACACTTTATATTCATAAAGAGAACAATCCAATAAGAAGATAACAATTGTAAATATTTATGCACTCAACATGGGAACACCTAGATATGTAAAGTAGCTATTAACAAACATAAAGGAAGTAATCAGTAAGTAATACAATAACAGTGGAGGACTTTAACATCCCACTTCCATCAATCAAAAGATATCCAAACAGATAATCAAAAAGGAAACAGTGGCTTTGAATTACACATTTGACCAGAGGGATCTAACAGATATATTCAGAACATCTCATTCTAAAACAGCAGAATAAATATTCTGCTCAAGTACAAATGGAAGGTTCTCCAGAATAGATGAGATATTAGCCCACAAAACAAGTCTCCACAAATTCAAGAAGAGTGAAGTCATACCATATAGCTCTTCCAACCACAATGCTATGAAACTAGAAATCAAGCACAAGAAAAAAATTTGGAAAGAACTCAAAAACATGGAGGTTAAATAATGTGCTGCTAAACAATGAATGGGTCAACCAAGAAATCAAAGAGGAAATAAAAAAAAAAAACACATGGAGACAAATGAAAATAAAAACACAATGGTCCAAAACCTTTGGGATACAAAGCTTAGAACAAAAGCTGTTCTAAGAAGAAAGTTTATAGCAATACTGGCCTACCTCAAAAAGAAAGAAAAACGTCAAATAAACAACATAACCTTATACCTAACAGAGCTAGAAAAAGAACAGAGGGCATGAAAGGACTTTTTTCCAAAGAAGACATACAGATGGCCAACAGACATATGAAGGAATGCTCAATAGCACTACTCATCAAGGAAATGCAAATCAAAACCACAATGAAATATTATCTTACACTTGTTAGAATGGCTAGAATAAAAAAAAAAAAAAGTAACAAGTGTTGGCAAGGATGTGGAGAAAATGGAAACTTTGTGCACTGGGGATGAGAATGTAAAATGGTATAGCCACTGTGGAAAACAGTATGGAGGTTCCTCAAAAAATAAAAAAATAAAACTACCATATGATCTAGTAATTCCACTACTGGGTATTTACCCAAAGAAGACAAAAACACCAATTCAAAAACAGAAATGCACCCTAATGTTTGTTGCAGCAATTATTTGCAACAACCAAGATATGGAAACAATCCAAGCCTCCATCAGCAGATAAATGAACAAAAATGATATGGTGTGTGTGTGTGTAATGTATACACAATGGAGTACTGCTGACTTAAAAAAAAAAAAAAAAAAGAATGAGATCTTGCATTCTTTTACAACAACATGGATAGACCTAGAGAGTATTATGTATGCTAAGTGAAATAAGTCAGAAAAACACAAATACCATATGGTTTCACTCTTCTGCAGAATTAAAAAATAAACCATGTGTGGAATCTAGAAAAAGAAAAAAGAAACAAAGAAACAAATAAAAAGCAGAAACAGATCCATAAATACAGATAACAAACTGATGGTTGCCTAGGGGAGAAGGTGGTAGATGGATGAAAAGTATTGAAGAGAAGAGGGAGGTACAGGCTTCCAGTTACAGAATGAGTGATTCACAGAGATGAAAGGTACAGCATAGGGAATATAATTAATGGTATTGTAATAGCATTTTGTGATGACAGATGGCAGCTACACTTGTGGTGAGCATAATGTATAGACTTGTCAAATCATAATGTTATACACCTGAAACTAATGTAACATGGTGTCAACTGTATTTTAATAATTTAAAAAGAAAACATTATTCTTCAAAAATAATCTATAATTTGACTCTAGATCAATTAATCTTGCTTTGTAGTGATTCTTAAATATACCTAGTCTTCTATCTTCAAAATTAAAAACCCCTTTCTGGCCTTCGGTGTTTTGGCACTTCTGTGTTTCAGCTTGGCAAGTATGGCATGGAGTTTAATCCATGAACACTGATACTGAAGTACCTGGGTTAGAATCCTAGTCCCTCCACTTGATTGAAACATGACCCTAGTGAAGTTAACTTTTCTATGGCTCAGTATCTTTATCACTAAAAAGAAGCTAATAAAATTATCACATAGGGCTATTGTGAGAATCAAATAAGATAATATCCTTATGCTTAGAACAGTGACTAGCACGTCATAATTGTAGTGAGATGTCAGCTTATTAATAAAAGAAAGGTATACTGTGGTTCTATAACCTCAATTGTTGTTGAAGTCAAAAGGATATAACTCTGAGCCAAAAGACTTTCAGCTCATTAAAAGCATATTGCATTATTTTTTTCTCATTTCTTGGTCTTCAGCTTCCTCTTAATCAAGAACATCCTGTTTTATGGTGTTTAAAGATAATCCTCTTTGATAGAAAATATATTAGCAAAATAAAAGTTTAATTACTCCACTTTCTCCATGTCATCTATTAAAATTTCACCATCTGCTCCCACCATGAGCTTTGTTCCATCATATTATTAGAACCTAACATTTCCAGTCTTTCAAAATATATGCAGAGAGAGAACAATGCCTTTAGCTGAGTGGTAATAACAGTTATGTCTACGAATAATGACTAAATCAATTCCCTCGTCAAAAGGTTGTATTTAAACAACCAACTTTAGCCTATTAATCTGATAGTAACCAGCAACTGCAAAGGCTAAATTGTGCCTTTATAAAGTAAATTCATACTGGCTTCTACTGAGCATCTTTTTTGGATGCGAACAGCAACATATCCGTATTTTGAACACTAAACTGGCAAAAGTCCTTGAATCCACGTTCTTTCAATCCATTGTTTTTGCTGTTGAGATCTTTTCCCTCTATAATTAAGGACCTATTAAAACTTCAGAGAAGAGGGTTAAGAACTCTAAACTGACAGTGACTTGAGATGCAAACAAAATTTTTTTAAAGCAGTTTCAGAAAATATAATTGGAACAAGTCAAATTTCTATCTCTGAAGCATAGCTTTAGTTCAAGTAATTTTTAAAAGGTGACCCTTTCCTTCTTAATATATCTGCCGAGAAAGGGTGGTGTTGTTAAACACTTATAAACTTATAAATAGGACACACATTTGAATGGCAGACTACTTAAAATACACCCATAGCTATCCCAGTGTCTTGTGTATTGCTTTTAGTGGAACCGAAATACTCTTTCCACCCCTGACTAGAGAGACGTACAAGTTCATTTCAACTGCTTAATGACACAAACCTGGAGGTTTTTTTTAATCCAACAAATATTCTCTCAGTACCTAGTAACTGCCAAGATAATCTCCTGGGCACATGGTTACAAAATATTTATGAAAATACCAATAACCATAGAGAGGATATGAGCAATTCTCACCACACTTTAAAGAATTACGATGGGCTGCAGTGTTGAGTGAGGAAGTTTTTCCTATATTTTTTTCTGAAAGGTTCACTGCTGTATACTCTACAACTTGAAGCATAAATCCGGATGTGATAACTGATATTGATATTGATCACTTTCACACTGCAAATGTAGATGTACATACTGGACTTGAAACATTAAATGAACATCCCAGACACAAATATATTTCCTCTCAGTAAACAATTTGAAAAGAATGTGTGTTTTTAGTAGCATATATACTATAAACATCACTATTAATACTGGAAGGAAAAATCTTATGATGGGGAAATCTCTAAACCATACAAGCAAGACAGATCTCTGTATCAGCTCATGAATGATCACAGTCACCATCGTATGGGTCTGAAGCAGAAGATGAAGAGATGGAGGGATGCAGGACACAATTTCATGTATAACAACCTTCCCAAATTCAGGCAAAATATTCTCTCCTCAATGGGTTCCATATTACATAGTTGAAATAAGTTCAGAATTTTCAACAAAATTTTACTAAGACTAAGAAGAAAACAGTTATATGAACACAGTCATGATAATGATGTTGGATAACTTTACTTTCAAGTGTGTACTAGACCTAAGATGACAGTTATATCTTGCCTGTCTTGTGCATTTCTGAATTCTTGGCCTGATGCCATCACTCACCTCTGCTACACTGAATAGCTCATAGGTATCTAGTATCTGGTCCACTCTTTTTCTGCTCACTAGAATCATCTTCTCATTTTCTAGTTCTTATCTAAGGAACCCCCTCCATCCCAGGAAGATGGAGCTGTCAACAAATGTAAGAAATAAGGATATAAAGTAGACTTAACAGAAGACGTAATTTGAAGTGAAAATATAAAACTCAAAATTGTCAACAAACAGAAAGCATTTGAATCCCGAGACGGATGAGGTCTAGGACTGAGCCCTGAGAATATGCAGCATTTAAAGAGTTGGTGGAGGTAGAAGACTGAGCAGAAATGGCCTAAAGAAGCAAGAGAAACACTGGCATCATAGGGGCCCAAGGAAGATGGCATTTCACTGTGTGAAATAGTTGGAAAGCCAAAAACGATAGAAAATAGAAATAGCTCTGAACCTAAGGCAACACCACCCAATAAAATATTCTGCAATGACGGCAAAACCTATTTCTGTTGTGTTCAATAGCCACATGTTACTGCTGAACTCTTGAAAGTGGCTAATGACACAAAGGACTGGATTTTTAATTTAATTTAATTTAATTTAACTTAATTTAATTTAAATAGCCACAAGTGGTTGGTGGCTGCTATCCTGGGCAGAGTAGAGAATTTAAGAAGTTACAGGGCAAACTAGCTTAATAGTTAAAAGTATGACCTTTGGTCATCAAAAAGACAAGAGAAAATAAGTGTTAGTGAGAATGTGGAGAAAAGGGAACCTTTGTGCACTGTTGGTGAAGATGTAAATTGATACAGCCATTCTGGAATACAATATGGAGGTCCCTTTAAAAATTAAAATTTAATGCTAGAAATGAAACTATCAAATGGGGTGCCTGGTGGCTTGGTTGGTTAAATGTCTGCCTTAGCCCAGGTCTCAGAGTCCTGGAATAGAGCCCTGCATCAGGCTCCCTGCTCCATGGGGAGCCTGCTTCTTCATCTTCCTCTGCCTCTCCCTTGTCTGTTTCTCTCTCTCTCTCTCTGCTCTCCCTCTCTCAAATAAATCTTTAAAAAAAAAAGAGAGAGAGAGAGAAGAAAAGAAAAAGAAACTATCAAATGATCCAGCAATTCCACTCCCAGGTACATATCCAAAAGAAATGAAAACAGGATCTCAAAGAAGTATCTGCACCTCCATGTTCATTACATATAGCATCCATGCAGCATTACTCACAAAAGCCAAGATATGGAAACAACCTAAGTATCCATCAACAGATGAATGAATGAAGAATATGTAGTGTGTATATACACAATGGACTGTTATTGAGCCATGAGAAAAGGACCATTTACAACATGGATAAAACTTGAGGGCATTATGCTGAGTGAAATGAGTCAGATAAATATTGTATTATCTCACTTATACCCAGAATCTTAAAAAGCCCAACACATACTCTCCTACTGGGCTAGGAGAGTGGGAGAAATGAGGAGATGCTGGTCAAAGGGTACAAACTTCCAGTTAAAAGAGGAATAACTTCTGATGTACAGCTTGGTGGTTATAGCTAATAATCTCTATGATCTACCTGAACATTGCCAAGAGAGTAGATCTCAAATGTTCTTACCACAAAAGAAAAAAGGTACTTTTGTGACCTGATAGAGGTGTTAACTAATACTATGGTGGTAATCATATTACAGTATATAAGTACACAAAATCAACACTTTGTACATCTTAAACTTATATAATGTTATAGATAGTCATAGCTCCATAAAGCTAAAAAATCTAAAAATTTTAAAAAAGTTTAAGTATAGACTTTGGATTCAGACATATCCCAGCTTCATATCATATTCCTCTAATTGTGCTCTGTATATTTTGGGAAAGTTATGTCATCTCTATAAAGCTAAGATCCTTCATATGCAAAATGGACACAATAAAAATAATAATAAAAGTATTAAATAACTCATGTGTTTTAAGTGTTGAGGGTTATAGATTTGGCACTTTTAAAAAAACTTATAAATGAGATAACTGGAACACTAAGCAAAAATCTATAAATAACAACACACAAGAGGTGAAAACATAGATATAAAAAATTTTCTGGGCACCGGGGTGGCTCAGTTGGTTAACCAACTGCCTTCGGCTCAGATCACGATCCTAAGTCCCCGGATCAAGCCCCACACTGGGTTCCCTGCTCAGCAGGGAGTCTGCTTCTCCCTCTGACCTCTCCCCTTTCATGCTCTCTCTCTCAAATAAATAAGTAAAATCTTTAAAAAAATTATCTAAATAGAGACTTCCTTCCTACATGGCTATATTTAACAAACCTAAAAAAAGAAATCTGTCAACTGGAAGGGATGGTGGACAACTATAGAAGCATAAAAAGTAGAGTGAAGAGGCAAACAATGCCAGTGCTCATCCAAGACCCATCCAGTGGTAAGATCTTAATAACTAGTCTTTAAGTATTTACCTATTTGCAGAAACTAAACCTTCTTTTCACACAACTAATGTATGGAACATCTTAGCCTGATACCAACACATCGAGCTCCAGCTGTTCCAATCAATGTCCCTAAGGAATCTTCTGAGTCTCACATACCTCTATTTATATGGAGAGAAAATCCTGGAAAAAATATATATAGTCTGCCTATTCTCAACCCCAATAACGAAGATTTCTTACAGAAAACAATTGATGAAATGTATTAGAAAAATAATTTTCTTCTCATAAAGCTTGGCTACAAGAAAAACTCCTGGTCACGCCCACCGGTATTGCTAGTCCAGGATACATTTATCAATCTCTCTCTCTTTGTTTTTTTTTTTAAGATTTCACTTATTTATTTGACAGAGAGCACAAGTAGGCAGAAAACAGGCAGAGAGAGAGGGGGAAGCAGGCTCCCTGATGAACAGAGAGCCCGATGCAGGGCTCGATCCCAGGACCCTGGGATCATGACCTGAGCTGAAGGCAGAGGCTTTAACCCACTGAGCCACCCAGGCACCCCTCAATCTCTCTCTTTTTTTTAAATTTTTTATTTTTTCAGCGTAACAGTATTCCTTGTTTTTGCACCACACCCAGTGCTCCATACAATCCGTGCCCTCTCCAATACCCACCACCTGGTTCCCCCAACCTCCCACCCCCCACCCCTTCAAAACCCTCAGATTGTTTTTCAGAGTCCATAGTCTCTAATGGTTCACCTCCCCTTCCAATTTCCCACAACTCCCTTCTCCTCTCCATCGCCCCTTGTCCTCCATGCTATTTGTTACGCTCCACAAATAAGTGAAACCATATGATAATTGACTCTCTCTGCTTGACTTATTTCACTCAGCCTAATCTCTTCCTGTCCATGTTGCTACAAAAGTTGGGTATTCATCCTTTCTGATGGAGGCATAATACTCCATAGTGTATATGGACCACATCTTCCTTATCCATTCGTCCGTTGAAGGGCATCTTGGTTCTTTCCACAGTTTGGCAACCGTGGCCATTGCTGCTATAAACATTGGGGTACAGATGGCCCTTCTTTTCACTACATCTGTATTTTTGGGGTAAATACCCAGTAGTGCAATGGCAGGGTCATAGGGAAGTTCTATTTTTACTTTCTTGAGGAATCTCCACACTGTTCTCCAAAGTGGCTGCACCAACTTGCATTCCCACCAACAGTGTAAGAGGGTTCCCCTTTCTCCACATCCCCTCCAACACATGTTGTTTCCTGTCTTGCTAATTTTGGCCATTCTAACTGGTGTAAGGTGATATCTCAATGTAGTTTTAATTTGAATCTCCCTGATGGCTAGTGATGATGAACATTTTTTCATGTGTCTGATAGCCATTTGTATGTCTTCATTGGAGAAGTGTCTATTCATATCTTCTGCCCATTTTTTGATATGATTGTCTGTTTTGTGTGTGTTGAGTTTCAGGAGTTCTTTATAGATCCTGGATATCAACCTTTTGTCTGTACAGTCATTTGCAAATATCTTCTCCCATTCCGTGGGTTGCCTCTTTGTTTTCTTGACTGTTTCCTTTGCTGTGCAGAAGCTTTTGATTTTGATGAAATCCCAAAAGTTTATTTTGACTTATGTTTCCTTTGCCTTTGGAGACATATCTTGAAAGAAGTTGCTGTGGCTGATATCGAAGAGATTACTGCCTATGTTCTCCTCTAGGATTCTGATGGATTCTTGTCTCACGTTGAGGTCTTTTATCCATACACAAAGATAAACTCAATCTCTCTTTTTAAGATAAACTTGGCATTCTGCTGCTCTCCCCTGGCTGGTATGTATTTTGGTAAAAGTGAGGTGGGGATTTTTTTTGCTTGTTTTGTGTTGTGTTGTTTTGCTTTTTCCAGGGCTTGCTCACCAATGCTGGATATTAAGAGCTAGTGTCTGGACTTTGCAAGCCAAGGCTCAGATCGCAATGGCCTCTCCTAAGATGACATTCTCTGATGGTTGCCATCTAATGGCAGAGGTTCCCTGACAGAGATTACATTATGTATTTTCTTAGTAAGAAAAGTTTTAAGCTATTTTGGAAATTATGTGAAACTAGAGGACCACATGGAATTATGGAAAATAATCTTCCTTAGATGGACAGATACTGGGAAATACTCTTTGGAATCATGTGTGGGGTCTTTCACAGAGGGTAAATCACACAGCAGCAAAGAGAATGGCTCTTATAGAAGAAAAAGCAGGGTTTGTAAATCTATATATCAAGCCCTTTGTATTTAGTGTATGTAAAGAGATGGACTGATGCTTCCCCTTTCTTTAGATTATATAACCCCTTGGGTTTTCCTGGGACTTACAAAGAGTAGGTTGGGACAGAAACACGTTATTTCCAGCTAATAAAGGCATGTGGAATTTAAGGATTAAGCAGATAAACAGATACAATTACATAACTGATTTATTGAGTGGGTCACAATATCAACTTTTCAGACTATTTTATTTGTACTGAATGTAAAATGATTGGCTCAGTATCTAGAACATAAGAACTCAATGGCAGGATAGAGAGAATCAGCAAGCACAGAGGCTCATGGAAGCCACAGTAAGACAGAGAATGGAAGGTATTGAAGAAAACTCCATTGGGACCTGGAAACATCAAGTTTCTAATTCTCTATAGAAACCATTTTCACATGTCATTACAATGTGTTTTCCCAACAAGCCTAGAAAGTGGGAAAGAACTGTATTATTATTATATTATTATCTTATTTTATAGATGAGGAAATAAAGACTAAATATGAAGGGAAAAAAAAAAACCTACAACACTGCCGAGATTGTAACCTGTAAAAATCGTTCTGGAAAGCAGTTTGGCAATCTATGTAAAATTCCCTAAACTGAGCACATCTTTCTATATAACAAATATATTAATGAGAATTTCCTCTAGGAAGCAGAGATATATATGTACCATCACAGTAATGTTTACAGTTTCAAAGATGGAAAAATAGAAAAACAAATGCCCAGTAAAATAGGAAACTGGTTAAATATGTTATGATGCTTTATACAATGAAGTAGTATTAAATTTAAGTTATCAGTATAACTTTTTATGCAGGATATATTTCTAAATGAAACTTTCAAGTTGCCAGTTTGTGTAGCATGAGTCACTTTTGTTAACAAAATATATGCATAAAAAAGAATGGAAAATATATATTAAAAATTTAATCACAGTTACTTCTGATCATGAGGTTATAAAATTTATTTTGATGATTTTTAATCTCTATTTTTAAGCAATGGTTATTTAAATATTTTGTAAATGGAACAGAACACATACCATGTTTAAGACATAATTTGCAACCCATTTAGTTGCCTCTTTTAATTACCTAATAAATCTTATAAATGTTTTGGTGTTTTAAACATAGGATATAAATGGTGGAGATATTCCCAATGATGATGGAATATTCAAAAAGCAACATTTACAAATTGGAAAATATGGTACTGGCTGTATATGAAATGCAGGGATTAAGTGGACTAATTAAAGTCTGATTAGTTAACCTATAAGTCTTCCCTTTAGAAGATTTAAACTGAGAGCAGGGCTTCTGAATACAAACTCATGAAATTTACTGTTTTCCCTTCTTCTTAGAGAATCATAAGCTAATCTTCCTCTTTCAGATAATGTGACAAACTAGCCAATCCTGTATATTCTTCTTGTAATCCTTAAAATAGTCAGTAAAAAATATTTAAGTATTCTTTCATTAACCTGCTCTTCTACTAAATAACTAAAATCCTTCCTACTTTAGTTCATGATAATTATTCTAAAATTCTTAATTTTAATTCCTCCACCTAAAAATCTTCTTTTCCTAAGACAACTTATCTCTGCAGCTTTCACCTTTCTGCCTACATTTTATTATCTCATTTATTAATATGGACTCTCCATTGAAATTTAGCTTCAAGGCACAATTCAACATATAAAAAAGTTAATGTTTTCCCAAAAGAATCTTCTGAAGCAAGTGTCTATGTTGTAAATCTTGATTGCCTTGTATTAAGTAATATATATATTCTTCCAAGGTTGGGTTCAACCTGAGTTTCTTTCCAAATTGTCTGTGCAAATAAAACATTTGCTGACCTCATCAGTGTCTTATGTATATCTATTTAGCAAGTGATACAACTGAATTAAATTAGTGTTACATAAAATGGATTTTTTATGTCAATAAAATATCAACGCATTCAGTAAGCCCCAATTAGAGCCAAGAAATCCGGAGCTTGCATTCATCCGATCTAAAAAACCTATCAACAGTTTTGCTGGTTTGACAGCCACGGAGCCAAATACTGATAAAAACGCACTTGTTGGAAGCAGGAAATTATCCTAATCAAAATGTCACTTCTAAAAATATCTTTTTAAAAATGACAATACTGTAAACAGAAATTTCCACAGTGACAATTAAACATAATTAAATGCTGGATTTCTTTTCAAGTTTCATTCTCTACAACTTATTTTTCTGGGCTGAACTCAATTTCTCTTTCAAGTACATCTTGTTCCTGTCAGAGAAAATGTAGCTACTATTTTTTTTAATCTATCAAGCAAATTTAAAGGCATATTGAGCCATAGTACAAATCTTAATAACCCTGAAGATATTTTCTTTAACAATTAGAGGAGCCTCGGATTAACATAACAAGACAAAGGTGAAGGGCAGATACATATGTGCCCAGGAGGTACAGAAGGGTTTCCTGGCACAGAAGGGTTTCCTGGCACATTTGTGTCTAAAATAACAGTATGGATTTTTTAAAAAATTTTCTAACAAGTGGCCTACAATCCTCAAGTTTTATTTTTTTTTATTTATTATATTTATTTTATTTATTTCTTTGAACATCGACAATCTGTGGAAGCAATCAGATAACACTACAAAGAGAAATGAAAGGAAGGTCCAAGCAATGGAAGAAAAGAGAACAAATGAAGTTGTAACAGCAGGACTGGGACCAAAGTCAGAAAGAAAAGCAAAAGTACCAACAATGGTTAAAATGATATTCCATATTGGGTAAGCCTGATAGTTCAGTCAGTTAAGCATCTGACTTTTGGTTTTGGCTCAGATCATGATGTCATGGGTCATGAGATCAAGCTCCAGATCAAGCTCTGGGTGAGGCTCCCTGCTTAGTGCGGAGTCTGCTTGGGCATTCTCTCCCTCTGCCTCTCCCTCTACTTACACTCTTCCTCCCTCTCTCTCTCAAATAAGTGAGTAAATGGGTCTTTAAAATAAAATAAAATGATATCCCAATAAGTTTTATCTAAGTCAACGCTGCTATGGAGTGGGGGAAATAGAGATGGAGGGAGATAAACTTTACGCTTAGTCTACTGTAGGAATGTGAAAACTATAGTAGACATTGTCCCTTTGTGGGAAAGGGAACAGATGCTTTCTAGAGTATTGTTCATAAAAGTCTGATTCTTGTCACCAGAACAGGCTGCACAAGAGACTGACAACTGAAGTAACAATGGAATGTCCTAGAGATGCAAAGTCTGATTTTCAAATATCCATCAACAGCTAAAGCATTCCATCATCTCGTTCTCTCTCCAAACACTTACTTACAAGCTACTGTTTACAAATTAGTATAGTATTCAATTTAATTTATTTGTTTATACAAATATATGTGTTTTACTAATAAATTAGGTCATTTAAAGTATGCTTACTTTGTTCACATAGCAAGTTTTCTTTTTTGAGAACCCTGAAGAACAACTTTAAAATGCATTTAATAATATACAGGGAATTCATACAAATGTTGGATGCGTCATTGTCCCTTTTCATTTCAAAGATAATCCTTTGTTTTTTGAAATTTATAGTACCAGGTTTCTATTTTTAGTTAGATATTCTTAATATCAGTCTTTATATATTGATCCAAGCTTCAAACTTTAAAAATAAATGTTCCTTTCAACACAGACACCATAACCTCTTTATTGTTTAATCCCTCAATTTATGCATCCTATCTGTGTATGGCTTAAGATGTTTGGGGTTGCAAGTAATAGAAAACCCAATTCTAACTACATTAAATAATAAATAAGATTTATTGGCTTACTTAGCTAGAAAGTCCTCAGCTTGACAGACTTCAGGTTGGTTGGTTGAAGGGCTCACTAGCATCACTAAGGCCCCAGCAAGAAGCTGGTCATTTCTGCTTCTCTGCTTTGATATCCATACTGTGGGTTTCATCCCAAAGAAGGCTCTTCACTGCTGTAGGAGAAACTTAATCTTACCCAAAAAAATCAAGGCATGGAGAAGTTTAGGGGACAAGGAATTTACTCTAAAGACTATTACCATTCAAGCATAGAATCTGAAAAAAATAGAGTTTTCAGTATTTGTTGAAAAAGCAAGTAAATTAATTACCCAGGAAATAAATTACATAGTATGATTCCAAATCAACATTATCAGGTCTCTTCTTTAGCACATTCACACATATGGCTTGAAAAAAAAAAAAAAAACACTAAATAACTTTACAAAATGAACCAGGGAGGGAGAGTCATGTAAATATTTCCTAAGGATTCACACTTAATATAACACAATGTCCAATGACACACAATGACGTTAGATACAATTGTGAGTAGCAGAATCTTAGGAGATTCTTACTGAGATTGTAACTGAAACCTGTACTTCTATCATCTGCTTTTATTTCTAATGACAGGTTTACCAACTCATCATTCTTGCTTTTTGTTTTTTGCTTCTGCCTTTCTCACAACTGGACCTGTGTCAGGGTTCCCGTTCTCAGCTTTTGTTGCTGACATTTCAAACAAGAAAAAAAAAAAAAAAAAGGTAAAACAAAACAGCACATTCCTGTCTTAGAATATCTGGAGTATTATAAAACAAAACAAAATAAAAACATATCACAGAGTAGGTAGCTTATAAATAAAACCATTTATTTCTCAAAGTTCAGAGTCTGGAAAGTCCAGGAACATGGTGCTAGAAGATGGGGTGTCTGGTGAGGGCCCACTTCCCAGTTCATGGATGACTATCTTTTCACTGTGTCCTCACATAGTGGAAGGGGTGAAAGATCTCTGTGGAACCTCTTTTAAAATAACACTTCATGATTCAGCCTCATGACCTAAGCACTTTGCAAAGGCCCCCACTTCCTAATACCATGATACTGGACATCAAAATGTCAACATACCAGCGGGGCACAAATATTTAGACCATAGAAGTTCCTTTGGAACTTTGGAGCTCTGAGATCCAAATCCTTAGGTTACAGACAACTTTTCTACTACAGCCTTTGTGACCAAGAGCATGGTCCCCCTGTTGATATCTCTTCACTAGAAATTCTGAAATAGAATTTCAGAATTCTATCCTGTATAAATATCCTGTATAAAAAAGAAATGTCATAGGCTAGCTCAATCAGATTCTAAGTTAGTAGCACTTACAATTCACTGAGTACTACGGACTCAATTTTAATGGTGCATACAAGAACTTAGGATGGCTTTCCTTTAAAGGATGTACAACATGGTAGGAAAGACTTTTTGCCATTAGTTTTGTTTTTATTTGTTTACTTAAAATACAGTCAAATCGGGGCACCTGGGTGGCTCAGTAGGTTAAGCCTCTGCCTTCAGCTCCGGTCATGGTCTCAGGGTCCGGGGATCGAGCCCCACATCGGGCTCTCTGCTTAGCGGGTAGCTTGCTTCCTCCTCTCCCTGCCTGCCTCTCTGCCTACTTGTGATCTCTGTCTCTCTGTCAAATAAATAAATAAGATCTTTAGAAAAAAAAATACAGTCAAATAAACAGGCATGAGTAGAGTGAAGTGAAATGATTGAGGGGAAAAGAGAAAGACACACAGCACATAAAAGGAAAGGCAGAGGAACCAAAAAGTAGGTAGCAAAATGACCCTATAGGTTTTTGGAGGATCTGAATCCTGACCACTGTTCCAGCATTTTCTGCACAACTCCTCCCTTCATTCTCTATTTCCAAGGCACACCAGCCTATTCCAGGGTCAATCAGACCAAGCATCTCACTACCTCAGGGCATTCTCCCACCCTATTATGTTATTCCTCTGCCCAAATCTTGCTCCTACTCTTTCTTTCAACTTACATCCATCAACCCTATTAAATCTATGTTCTGTCTTTTCACCACCTGAAGAAATACTCACATAGCCTACCTATGCTTCATGAGGTACTCTCATTTATAAGGTCTCACAACAGCTGTACTTTCCCTTTCTCTTCTCAATTCAATTAAAATTATATAATTATTTATCTGTTTTCTAATTTGATGTCTGCCTTTCGATATACCAAATGATCTTCCCTCCCTTCTTTCCTTCTTTCCTTCCCACCTTCCTTCCCCTACTCCCTACCTTCTCTCCCTTTCTCTTTCCTCCTTCCTTCCTTCCTTTCTTCTCTCCTTCCTTCCTTCCTTCTTTTCCACAACAAAAATATGCATTGTTCTAGGTCTTGGGGATACAAATATGAACAGAAAAAGGATAGGGACCTTGATCTTGCCTCATGCAACATTGTGTGTCCTCAACACCTCAGCACCAAGCAGTCAATGGTATGTTGCAGGCATGCCATAAACTTTGAAGGGTAGATGATGGTTGGATCGATGGAGGGAGATTAGTGGTATAAGCAAGTTTCAGGACTTGATTCAAAACTAGATGTGCCTGATTCTAAAGTCCAGCCTCTTAACCACTTGGCTATCTTGCTGAACACATCTATATATTATTTATAATACATAGTGTCACCAAGTCTAATCATACTTTTGGAACAAATTAACACCTAGCATAGTGTTGGTATATAATAAGAACTCACTAACTATGTGCTAATTTCTAGACTACAATAGGTCAAGACATGTGAGTACTTTAAGTAGTTTGTACTTTGTTTTTCTAAGCAAAATAATATTCTTAGGGGCCAGCTCTGTAACAATACTTCATGAATCAATCTTTCATGACTGAAAGTGCACCTTGTCTCAGGTCATCCCGTTTGTTTTCTGGGCTTGAAAGACAACAGCAAGAAAAGCAGAAAAGAACATAGGAATATCCTATATAATGAGTTTCTATTGTAACAATCCTTGCTATGTCCACTAAATGGTTGGAGCAGTGGTTTCTTAATGGAGTGTGCATGACCATATGTTAGGGAATGGGAAGAAAATATTAGAACTTCTACTTAGATTTATTTTTATCTCATCTTTTGAAAAGGTCTTTGTTCACATGCTTATTATGTATAAAATTTATTAATGCTGTTGTATATGCCTATAACTAACACATGCATATAAATATCAGTACATAAATGATTTTTATAGATAGGGTTGCACAAATAAAACATTTCAGTTAGAACATGATATAGGGATGTCAAAAATATATATATTTTATATATATAGCCATGTCAAAAATTCAATTTCCTATGTGACCTTATTGCTCAAAAATAAAATGTCTTTCCTATAAGGCTAAAATTAAGTCCAATTAATTCTAAGTTGAGTCATCACAGAACTATCTCTGATAGAGTTAGAAAACATCTCAAAGAATCTTAATGATGTTGATTCTATAAAACCTTTTCCTATATGGAGAAGAGAAAACTATTTACTGACTCGTGTTTTATACCAGTCACTAAATCCAAGCATATATCCTTAATCTTCACAACAAGCCGCTAAAGGTAGGAAATATTTACTTTACTTTATGGTTGATTAAATGAAAGTTAAGAAAGTTAAGTAATTTCCTAATGTCACACTTCTAGTAAAAGGATAAACTGGTATTTGAACAATTTTTAATTGCAAGGGCCAAGCATTTTTCCCCTAAGGCAGATCTTAATTTTAGCACTTAAACACGATCTTGGGCAAATTATTTAAACTCTTTAAGCATTGATCATTTATTTTTTAAAAGAGAACAATAAAGATAACTACCTTAAGTTGATTGGTATGTTTCACATAGAGATTCTTCATATAGCTAATGTTTTAGGAGCTATGTGGTATCCTCAAGGCTTCATTCTGAATTTCAAAGCTCAAGCTGAATAATTACAATAAAGTTCAAATATCTTCATCTGTGTTTGGCAGATAGCTGGGACCTCAAATTATATCCATGGCTGGTAAGTTTAGAATTACAACAAATCCAATCTAATATGAACAATAAAATAGGTTCATACCTGTTGTGCTATAGTCAGAAATGGGGGAAAACTTTCATTTTAGGTTGGATTTCATAAATAGAGAAGCTAAGTATCAAGGATTAGGAGCTTGCATCCTATATATGCTGTAAATTTATCTAAAACACATCAGAAAACATGCAAATATATTTCTAATAGAATCTTCAAATCAAAAGTTTTGAAGTATAACTATCCTTTAACAAAGAATTACATCACTTTGTGTCTTGTTATTAATCTCTTCTGATTGTACTTATTTTAATTCTGTCATATACCAGGACTACTAATTAGAAAATAAACTCCAAAATATGTATTTCATATAAAAATGAATATATAAAAACATTTTAATTTTTTTGGCCATATGATGCTATAAATAAAATACACTGTGACTTTTTTAAAAAGGCAATAAATCTCATTAGTAAATTAGCCAGTGTGCTAGGATGTGGAATGAGGCAATTCCAACTGTCTCAGAAATTTTGGCTAAAGCTTTAAAGCAGAGAACAGTGGATTAGAAGTAAACCATACTGAAAACTATAATGACTAATTTGAAAGGGTCAAATTGGCTGGGCTAAAGGGTGCCCACATAACTGGAAAAACATTATTTCTCAGTGTGTCCATGAGAGTATCTCCAGGGAAGATTAGCATTTGGGAATCAGTAGATGAGTAAAGAACACTGTGCTGACCAAAGTGGACGGGCCTCATCCAATCCACTGAGAGCCTGAATAGAACAAAAAGGCAGAGGAAGGGAGAAACTTACTCTCTTTGTTAAAACTGGAATATCTACCTTCTTTCAACCTTGGACACTGGTATTCTCCTGGTTCTCGGGCCTTTGGACTAGTAATGAATTACACCACCAACTTTCCTTGTTCTCCAGCTTCAAGACAACAGATCATGGGACTTCTTGGCCTCAACCATCTGACTCACTTCCTATGACAAATCTACACGTGTGTGTGTGTGTGTGTGTGTGTGTGTACATAGTTACTGTTTCTCTGGAGAACCCTAATACAAATATGAAATGCTGCACACGTCCACCCAGGGCTTGTTAGAGGGACCAAACTGGTATAAACACCATTAACCAGTAGCCAATGTAACATAAAGCTAGAGAGGAAAATTCTTTGAAGAGAATTCCTATATGCAGAGAAAGCTGGGTTGTTTCATTCTCCTTCCATGATGCACTCCCCCAAGCCAAGCCAAGAGAAAATTTGTAATATTTGTGCCAATTATGAAACCTTATTTCTCAACACATCCATACTTCTATAGTCTGCTTTATAATTCAGGAGCTAGGACTCTGAAAACTTCATTTCCTTTGGCAGCTGGCTCCCTATTAAGTTTATACCAACAGAGGGAGCATGAGGAAAACTGGAAGAGGGGAGAAGAAGGCACTTACTTATCCCATCCTGACTGCTTGCTGTTCCTGTCAACACAACCCCTTGTCCCACTGGGTTTCTGTCTCTAGCTTCTGTTGGTACTTGGGGAGCCACTCTCATTGTGGAGTACCTCCACAGAGGTACCAGTACCATCTAGGTTAAGCTGCTTTCTGAGCAGAAGGGGCCCCCTCCACTGAGTTTCTAAATTCTGATAACTACAGTTTCTTCCCTTTGTTCCCAAGGCTGTCGGTGAAGCTGCTTCCTGAAGTTACTGAACTGGCATTACCCCAGCTTTTCCCTGTTTGCTTTTTCAGTCCTCCAACCCCTATTCTTCCAGTTCCCCATAATAAATTATCTCTGTTGAAATAGTAAATGTGGTTTCTGTTTTCCAACTTGCTCCTCATCAGTACTTAGGATTGAGACCCTTGGAGATGGAACATTATGATTAGCTTGGTCATATGCCTGAACCCCAACATTAAACTCCTTGCCAACGACAGTTATGATACTAACAATATGTGACATGTAGACACATCACACTTTAAAATATTATCACCTGTTTGACTGTGAGAAATCGCTTGGAGAAGGCTGTGCCTCGGGGAACCGAATGGCTGCTACACTTGACCACGATTATAATAACGGTGAGCATAATGACTGCAAGTAATGATCATAAGGGGGATTCTGCCTCAATGACAGCTTACAGAAATAATGGCAAGCTCAGAGTTTTAAACTCTCAGCTCAAATCACAGAGAACCACGAGCTGCAGTAAAACAATCTCATATCTCTTTTAGCTAAACATATGATTTCATGGGAATCATGCTATTCTTCATTTTCTTACTTTGTTCGGGTTCTGAATAACCTCACCTGGGTAGCTACCTTGCAATGTGATAACATTTCTCGTTAAGACGCTCTCAACTACCCTTTTTTTATAATCACAATCAGGTATCAGCTTCTTCCTGGAAGACAGGTAAAAAGGCTGACCATGTAGGAAATAGTCTATATTCCATAAGATGTCCCTAATTTATTTTGGCAAAAATATATGTAGAAATGAATTCTAAGGATGTTAGATCAGAGCAAATGCAATAAAACACTGGATTGTGCTGGGCTGATTGATATGGAAGAATCTCGGTTTCCTTATGTGAAGTGTTAGCTCTCATGTTCTAACAATTTGCTGAGTCGGTTGACTGACACTGAGCCTCAACAGATTCCTGCATTCAATAACGTTGAGTTTCCATAGTATATCAGGCTACAAAGGAAAGAATCCAAATGTTTAGAAAGATAAGAACAGTGGAGCAAATTTATTATGTGAAAATTGCACATTCACTCACCTTTGAATCTACACAGGGATGACGACATTCACTTCATTAAAGCATTAGGAAACACATTAGGGAGAAGAGCAAGAGCGTATCCTTAAAAAGCCCTGTGGTGGCTGTCTTCTGAAGGCCAGGGATGAGAGGGAAAACAATGCCACTGAGACAGGCTCTCCCTTCAACTGGGATGATGGCTTCCAGAGTAACAAAGGTCAGGCACCACTGCTTAACTTCCATAGACAGGATGGACATATTTATCACAATGAGCAACAAGAACCAAATGATACGCAAAATGTTCTGACCAGCGGTAGTCTTTCATATTGCCTAATAATTAATCATGGTATTCCTAGAAGTGGAACAGATGGGCAGCCTACAGAATATTACTCAATCTATATAAAAAGAAAAAAAAAAAAAAAACTAGATCTGGTAGTCTAAAACCTGACTTGAGTTACCAGAATGGAGAGTCTGGCCTCATGAAAATCTAGGAATGTACCAAGTTGGTGAAACCTCTGAAGGCCATTAATCCTGCAAGATTACCCCTCCAAAGTTGCTATGTCCACACCACCACACACAACAAAGGGGCATGCCTTTGATATCCTGAATACTTGAATACACTGATTAGCCCATTAGGCTGCTGTTTCTGACTGGGGTCCAGAGCAAGGCCAGACTCTGCAGCAGATCCAGCCACAGTACGTGCCATTCTAGCACTAAATCCTTATGTTGCAGGAGATCCAAGAATACTCCAAGTGCCTGGACCAAGTGGGATGCTGCACTAAGTGCCTAGCAAGCCCGCACAGGAGAATACACTCGGGCCCCAAGATATTTTTCGTAAAGTCCTGTGTGCTTCTCCAGACAATCAGTTTCCTTCTGAAATATACCTATGGATAAATTTCAGAAGAACACCTGCCTATTGGACATAAATTGGCCATGAGACCTGAAATGTCCATTATGAACTGGGTATTCTTGGACTACCAAGCCATAAGATTGGATATGTACAGCAGAAACCCAGAGTATGGTAAGTTACATTGGCAGATGGCTCAGACTCCTTAAATACATACTCCTGCTACATTGCCTCCTTTCCCTCAATCTGTATGTACATCTTTATGGGGAGTTCATCATGACCCATGACTAGGAGAAAGAGGAAAACAAACGAAACCAAACAAAACAAAATTTGAGACTGATTCAGACCTGCATAATACACTGGCATAAAGATCAAGGTAGACTGCTAAAAAGAGGCAACCCACGGAATGGGAGAAGATATTTGCAAATGACTGTACAGACAAAAGGTTGATATCCAGGATCTATAAAGAACTTCTCAAACTCAACACACACAAAACAGATAATCATATCAAAATATGGGCAGAAGATATGAACACACACTTCTCCAATGAAGACATACAGATGGCTATCAGACACATGAAAAAATGTTCATCATCACTAGCCATCAGGGAGATTCAAATTAAAACTACATTGAGATATCACCTTACACCAGTTAGAATGGCCAAAATTAGCAAGACAGGAAACGACATGTGTTGGAGGGGATGTGGAGAAAGGGGAACCCTCTTACACTGTTGGTGGGAATGCAAGTTGGTGCAGCCACTTTGGAGAACAGTGTGGAGATTCCTCAAGAAAGTAAAAATAGAACTTCCCTATGACCCTGCCATTGCACTACTGGGTATTTACCCCAAAAATACAGATGTAGTGAAAAGAAGGGCCATCTGTACCCCAATGTTTATAGCAGCAATGGCCACGGTCGCCAAACTGTGGAAAGAACCAAGATGCCCTTCAATGGACAAATGGATAGGGAAGATGTGGTCCATATACACTATGGAGTATTATGCCTCCATCAGAAAGGATAAATGCCCAAATTTTGTAGCAACATGGACAGGACTGGAAGAGATTAGGCTGAGTGAAATAAGTCAAGCAGAGAGAGTCAATTATCATATGGTTTCACTTATTTGTGGAGCGTAACAAATAACATGGAAGACATAGGGAGATGGAGAGGAGAAGGGAGTTGAGGGAAATTGGAAGGGGAGGTGAACCATGAGAGACTATGGACTCTGAAAAACAATCTGAGGGTTTTGAAGGGGTGGGGGGTGGGAGGTTGGGGGAGCCAGGTGGTGGGTATTAAGGAGGACAGGTATTGCATGGAGCACTGGGTGTGGTGCAAAAACAATGAATTCTGTTATGCTGAAAAAAAAAAAAGTTAGATTGTTAAAGCATTTTATGTCCACTAAGATGTCTTCTAGAAAGATAGAGAGAAAGGCTCCGAAGCTTTAAGAACACTTACTTGCCCACCTAACCGATCTATTGCCAGCAGTAGGGACTCACTGATTTATGGACAGTGGCTAATGGTGTGGCTCAAAGATCTGAAAAGAACAGAATTGAAAGATTGGAAGATTGGTTTCAAAGATGTCTAAGTATGTGAGAGGACAACTTAAAATCTGAATAAATGATTAAGGTATTTGTTACCCGTTTGTTTTGTTGGTTGGAATAAAAAAAAAAAAAGTAAATGGAATAGTGAACAACAATATATAAGGTGGGGAAAGTGGTGGTAAGAGGCACAGGCCTCGAAAGCCTCTGCACTATTCACTAGGAAAGTAAATATATGACTCAACATATGTCCTACTATTTCTGAGAAAACCACACACACACAAATTAAGTTTAAAACTTCCAAAAGTAGAGGGAGAAAGTCCTTAATAACATAGGCAATCCAAACCCAGCAATGTAAAAAATGGATTATACATTTCAATCAGAATCAATTTCTTCAGAAATGCAAAACTGGTTTAACATTTTAAAAATCCAATAAAGTAATTCTTCGAATTAATAGAATAAAAGAGAAAAGTCATATGATCATCTCGATAGACAAAGAAAGACTGTTAAATATTAAGTGAACTTAATTTTTTAGAAAGATTTGTTTATTTATTTATTTTAGAGAAGGAAAACACAAGTGGGCGGGGGTGACGGGAGCAGAGGGACGAGCAGACTCCACACAGAGCACAAAGCTCAACATGGGGCTCAATCCCAGGGCACAGAGATCATGACCTGAGCAGAAATCAAGAGTTAGACGCTCAATTGACTGAGCCACCCAGGCAGCCCCATCAGTTTTTTTTAAAGTAATCTCCATGCCCAATGTGGGGCTCGAACTCACAACCTCAAGATCAAGAGTCACATGTTCTACCAACTGAGCCAGCCAGGTGCCCCAAGTGAACTCAGTTTTTAATTCAAAAATCCTAGCAAGCTACTAAGAGAAGGAAACTTCCTAACTTTATAAAGTATCTATTAAAAAGCTACTAATGTTACAATGATCATTCCTCTTAAAATCAGAACCCCTCAAAAAATTATGAAGTATTACCACTTCTTCTCAACATTGTATTCAAATTCTTAGCTCTGATTTTTAAAAAGACATAAAAGCTATCAATACGGAAAAGAAACAAAACTGTCATTTTTTACTACTTTTCACTAATGATAGCGGTCATATCATCATATGGAGAGAAAAGGAAATAAAAGCTATGATAACTGGAAAGAAAGAAACAACACTGTCATTTTCACAAACAATATGGCTCTTTACATAGGAAAATTCCAAATAATTTCTAAGTAAGAATAAATAAGGTAATTTAGCATGTTTCACCATGAAAGAAGTGATAATTTAATTATGATGAAAGAAGTGATAAACTTCTTTCATCATAATTAAATCCACTTTCTGGTCCAATATCAGAGAATAATCCATGGTAAAACCTCTTCACTTTCAGCACAGGCTGGCATTAAAGCCCTTTTGAAGCAGGACTTCATTAAGCTGGATGATCCTCCAAAATCACACTTTTAATTTTATTAAAATACAGAAGAAAGTAAACTAATAGAGATTCCGTAACACCTTCACTAACCCAGAGAAGAGTAAAATGACCAATTTGTCTATTTTTACCTCAGCAAGGCATTTACTTTTCACAAATGAAAACTGTGCTGGATATTAAATAAAATCTCAGTATCAGTGAAAAGAAAACATCAAATACAGAATTAATTTCTACAAACTATATATTTTTTTTAAGAATAACCATTATTTGGTCAAAATGAGCCAGCAAGGAAAAAACCCTCCACTCAAGAATCCCAGATGTATACCCCATGTGAGTGAGAAGGCAATCAATTAAACAAACAAAAGGGGATGCCATTTACTTTAGCTGCATCTTTCTTAGGCTTGCTTAGATTGAATGGAGTCACAAAAATAGTTATGTTTTTTACTTTATGAAAATCACAATATTTTAACCACACATGGATAACTTAAGACTCTTAACAAACAACAGAAAATCCAAATCAGTCCATCTTACACGTATACAAAAAAGGGGGAGCCACTGACTCCTGTACTATAGAGACTTTAATGCCTTTTACTTTGTGGATCATCTTTTAGCCTTCTTTGAGGTCTTTGCATATTTTTCATTTGTGAAAATTAGAAGTAGTGGAAAGGTTTAGCCAGGTTTATGAAAAAGCAAAGATTATTTCGCATTTCTGCAAGCCATGCTGTTTTTATGCATTTATTCATTCAACAAATATTTAAATTCTTATGATGATTATAAATTAGATACTTAGGAGGAATATTACGGGGGGAAAGCCAACAGTATAGTTATAAAGACAAACCTAGAAAGTAGTTAAGTAACATTGTCATTAACCCTTAAAGTGAGTGGCACAGCCCCTAAGTGCAATATTCACAGAAACAGAAAATCTAGGGTAGCCAGAGATGTCTAAAATATTTCATTAAAGAGACAAAACATGAAGTATCCCTTAATGAGTGGTTGACACTCAGATAGGAAAATGGAGGTTCTGGGGAATATGCCTAGATCCTTTGTTCAGAAACAAAAACTCATTGTGCCAGCTGCCAGGAGTATTAGCTGTTGGAGGCTCTCACCTAAGGCCTTGTCCAGAATTGTCCTTCCAAGAAGGCAACTGCCTCATCCAAGGTCACACTCCCTCTCTCTGAAGGAAGTGTGCTTCTAATCACTGAAGTACCAAAGCCCAGCACCGTGCTTCTACTGAACAGCCTTTGAAGGCCTCCCCACTTACAAGGCTCTCCTAGTGAAGGTTCCTTCCTATGTGATCAGTTGAGGGCTTTCTCATAACTGCCTCACAGTTCACTTTGTTCCACCACTCAAACCCACAGCCTTCACTCCCTTCAAGATGCTCCTCTGAGCACTCCACTATCAACCCTCTGCATGAAAATCTCCACCCCAGAGTCTGTCTCCTGAGGAACCTAGTCTAAGACATTTTGGAAAACAAAGAAAATACTTAACGTAGAGAGAATGCCAAGCAAAGACTTGACATTATACATACTGGAGTAATTGGACAAACTAGCCTCGCTAACATTGAAGGCAGTGACGGGGGGTGGGGGCGGGATGAAAAGTATGGTTAAATAGATTTTGGAGGACTCCGAATGCCACCCTCATTTGGAACTCATCCCATAATCCAGTGTTCCAAAACTCTTGCACCTTCAGTGGCCCAGGACTGTGAATTCTTTCTCCTGGACGTCTGGACACAGAGCTAAAAGTGACAAAGTTGGAAGCATGAAAATTCTCTGAAGTTTGATCATCTTTTAATTTATGTGACTCTTGCATTTTGCCCACAGTTATCGGTATTTATCATCATGAATGCATATTCTTGTTTAAGGAGCATGGACACAATGAGTGGAGAAACAGTGTGTGTGTGTGTGTGTGTGTGTGTGTGTGTGTGTGTGTGCAATTCTCAATGTTTTCAGCTCTTGAAAGAGGACTTTAAAAAAGAGGGGGGTTGGTAAAAATGATAGTCGGGTTGTGTTTGAAAATGCTGACTCATTCCTTCTACCTGTCCAACACCATTTCTACACATCTGATGCTCATTTCCAGGTTACCTGCTCCTAGCCTCTCCTAACCATCACTTCTGATTTGTCTGCTCAGTGAGGGATTTTCCTCTCAGCCTCTGCCAATAGGTCTCATTAATGTCTTCATTATAAGAAATTCAGTACTAATATGCAAATACAGTGTGCAAGTGGGAGTTAGTAGGGGCCTCAAGAAGACGAAATCATCTAAAACAAATGACTTAATGCTAAAAGCAGTAGCACAGTATCACAGAGAGCTTGGAAACTCAGAATGGCTGTAGGAGCAAAAACAGCCCTTTAACTTTGTACTCCCTATAAAATCTGGATCCCATTCTTATCCATTCTTATCTTTTTGCACATGCCACACAGTTATAATAATATCATACATATAATCTTGAATTCATCTTTTCTACATTTTAAATGTTTCCATAATATCCCATCTAGAGAAGTTTATTTAACCTTTTAAAATAATGTTTAGTAAGAATAGTAGGAACAAATAGCTAAGTGTAGGAAATGTGCTACCATGCATTGAGGAAATAAGTCAGGAAACAAGGCTGGCCAAATCCCTTTCCTTGTGGAGGTTTTTTTAAGAGAGGGATGCAAACACTCAACAAATAAATAAGAAATGCCACACTTGATGAGTACTGTAGGGGAATGAAACACTGTGGCATGGATAGAGCCTGATGGGAAGCTGTTGAGACTGGGTTATCTGTGATGGCCTCTCTGACAACTTGTTTAACCCTGAGATCTGAATGGCAGGAGGAGTTGGCCATGTGAGTGAGGTGAGAGGGAAAACTCTGAAGCAAAGAAAACAGACCATGCAAAAGCCCTGAGTCTCAAAGCTTGCCTTTTAGGCAGTTTTGTCTCTGCTACTCATAAGGCTAACCCTGAGAGACATCATTCTGCAAATATATTCTCACTAAACAATCCAGAATGAGCCAAACAAATATTTTTAGAAGGAAAGCCAGCTGTCGTGTATAACAACAGGAAACAGAAGATTCAAATATATACTAGGATATGCCTAAATTATTTGGACCAAGAGTAGGTCATTTAATGATTTATAGGACTATTTATATTCATCCTTATTTCAGAAAGAAAAAGTATTTTCCAAAGAAGTATAAATTATGATCAAATAGCATAAATGAAAAGTGGAGGGAAAAAGATAAAGTAAAACATGTAGACAAAGAATGAAGGTATAAATGCTCATGAAAAAGGAATCTTCACATACTAGTGGTGGGAATGTAAATTGGGGAGGGGTGAAATAGATAAAAGAGATTAACAATACACTTATCTTCATGAGCACTGAAAAGTGCATAGAATTGTTGAACCACTATAATGTACACATGAAACTAATATAACATTGTATGTTAATCATACTTCAATAAAAAGAAGGAAAAATGAGGGGTGCCTGGGTGACTCAGTCATTAAGCATCTGCCTTCAGCTCAGGTCATGATCCCAGGGTTCTGGGATCAAGCCCCACATCAGGCTCCCTGCTCAGTGAGAAGCCTGCTTCTCCTTCTCCTGCTTCCCTTGCTTGTATTCCCTCTCTCACTGTTTCTCCCTCTGTGTCAAATAAATAAATAAAATATTTTTTTTAAAAAAGAAGGAAAACATTCCTGATAAAGATATAATAATATATATATAATATAAAAATACAATAATTCTGACTACCACTAGGTATGAGTTTTCCAGAAGTCCATGCAAAAAAAAAAGGAAAAGAATGCTATGAATTAAACACTTCAAAATATTTGTATACGATTTTTTCTTTTTTCTTTTACTTGTCTTTTATTTTAATTCCAGTATAATTAACATACAGTGTCATATTAGTTTCAGGTATATGACATAGTGATTCAACAATTCTGTACATTAGTGCTCATCATGGTAAATGTACCCTTGATCCTCTTCACCGATTTCACCCATTCCCCACCCACCTCCCCTCTGGTAACCATCAGTTTGTTCTCTGTAATTGAGCCTACTTTTCAGTTTGTCTCTTTTTTCTTTGTTTTGTTACTTAAATTTCACATATGAATGAAATCATATGGTATTTGTCTTTCTCTGACTGATTTATTTCACTTAGCATAATACCCTCTAGATCCATCTATGTTGTTGCAAATGGCAAGAATTCATTCTTTCTATGGCTAAGTAATATTTCATTGTGTGTGTATATATAATATCCATACATAATTATAATATATCCATATATAATTATTATATATCCATATATATATCCAAATTATATATCCATAATTTGGCTACTGTAAATTATGCAACAAACATAGGACTGCATTTATCCTTTCGGATTAGTGTTCTCATATTCTTATTGTTCTTTTATTCTCATAAGTGTTCTCATATTCTTTGGGTAACTAACCAGTAGTGGAACTACTGGATCTATGGTATTTCTATTTTTAATTTTTCAAGGAACCTCCATTCTGTTTTCCACAGTGACTGCACCAGCTTGCATTCCCACCAACAGTGCATGAGGGTTCCTTTTTCTCAGCATCCTGGCCAATACTTGTTGTTTCTTGTGTTTTTTATTTTAGCCTTTCTGACAGGTATGAGGTATGAACACTATCTTTGACATTATGAAACTGAACATCCTCTAATAAGAGGATGCTGCGTAATGCAATGAACATGCCCCTCCACAACATCTTTTAGAAGATGACAAAATTGTATTTTCATGGCTTGGTTCTCAGGACTCTCAGTGAAGGCTTCTTAAATCTCTCTACTGCATAACTCAGGGAAAAGTATTCTTCAGTGGGTCGTCCTAATGCTGAATGGGTGACCAAGTCACTGTTGAACCAACTTTATCCAAAAATATGCTTGCTAAAAACTTGAGAACTTAATGTGTATGACCTTAATGAATTATTCACTAGATATTTTTTCTCAGAATTGAACTACTGATAAACCTGGTGACTACTGATCTCTGTCTTAGATTCCCTATCAATCCACAGACTGTAGCAATGAATGGTGCCCATTGTGCACAGACCTCAATATCCTAACTGAAAGTTAGGAAAGGGTTAGATATAAAACAATTCTGTGAGCACTAGGACTTTAAGCTTCCACAAAGTAGACTGTCATCTCTATATTTTAAGAGTGTTGTTTTTCATATCATTGCTATACCATTAAGAGGAAAGATAATGAGAAATGTTTCAATAATTATTTTCAGTCAGAATAGAATAATATTTTGCACTTAATAAACTATAGCTGGTCTTAATTACCATTTTATATAATACTAAGGTGATTATTATGCATTGTAAACAAAAAATACAACAGGAAAAAATGAAATATCCAAAACATACCAGATCCTCTGGAGAGAGTTCATAGGAGTAAAAGAGCATAAAAATAAAAATAATATCTCAAAAGCACACAGCTACAATTAATCTTACGCAATAAAGTTCACTTCATACAAATAGATATTTCAATGTACAGACAGATCAAATGTATTCTCAATTCAATATAGCTAGTCACTTTGAATTTAGATCATGTTCAGAAAGTGAAAAAACAGAGTTAAACAGTCCTTTACGCTCCAGGCTATACTTCAAAAAAAAAAAAAAGTTCTCTTTTTCATGTTAAAGGAACAACTTACAACCTTAAACTATCAGTGTGTTTCATGTAGAACATTACCCAACAATCAGATCCTTTAGATATTTTTAATAATTCATGTTTAGATGTCTCAGTGTTGTTAAGAACTTCTAAGAACAAAGACAACAGAAACTACTCTAACATTTCTACTTTTTACCTTATTTAATTTACATACTTGATTCTATGGCAAATTTCTTGAAAACCAATCTCAAAATATGAATTTCAAATATGAATTTCTTATTTCTATAAGTATAAGGATGGAATGCATTGATGAGTATGAAAATGGACCAAGCACATAAACAGAAAACCAGGGGGGGCTTTTGTAAAATTACCAGAATATGATAGTTGAGAGTGCCCCCAAGTATTACCAGTCTTTTCTAAATGTACAGAAGTTTTTGAAGACAGGATATGTTTTATTTGAATTTATATTTCTCAGTACATAATACAGCACCTAATAAATGGACCAAATGAATGTATAAAGTTCCAAACATCATGCACCAAAGAATTTAATAGCTGTTGAAAAGATAACAAAGTCATAATGAATTTTCAAGAAAGTGAAATCTCCCATAAGCTGCTGAGATCATCCAAGACTGCTAGTGGCAAATGATTATTCATACCCAAACCACACTTTTCAAATTTAATAGGTTGGTCCTGATTTTTTTTACTCATAAATGTATTTGACAATGATGTGGTAGAACACCTATTATGTACCAGACATTTTCTAGGCATGAAGATATAAGCAACTAAAAAGATTGACAAAATATCTTCCCATAAGAAGCTTATACTCTAGTGGGATACATAGAATATAAACTGAAATAAAAGGAATAATCCAATAAAACAGTATCAAATGACAATAAGGGATATTTTAAAAAAAAAGAAAGAAAGAAAGAAAGAAAGAAAGAAAGAAAGAAAGAAAGAAAGAAAGAAAGAAAGAAAGAAAATCATGCTACAGAGAGTGATAGGGGAGGCGGGGTCTGTGTGTGCTATTTTAATTGAGGGTGACCCAGCTTTCCTGTCCGAGACAAGAATACGTATTCAGGATTGTTTTCTAACTACATATAATGTCTCCAAGTTTAGTGAAAGTATATTTTTGTGATACAGCCAATAAGCAAGACTTGCCCCCACCGCTGAGCAAAGAACACACACACATACACACACACACTTTGTTTGGCCAAGTGCTACTCTCCTTCCTACCTGTGCCACAATGTTTTTTCAGAGATACCAGAGCTACAATATAAAAACGCAGATGCATACTTCGAATTAGTTCTAATTTCAGGGTACTAGAAAGTCATCCTTCAAAACCATCTCTCCACACGGCCTGTCATTGAGTTATCAATATTAAGAGAAAAGAGAAGCAGCAGCATCTAACGTGATAGCAGCCAAAATTTACCGGGTGTACATCAAGTGCCAGCTACTAGACTGGGTTCTTTAGACCTGGTTTTATCTCATATATTCCTCATCAAGTCCCTCTTGGGTATTATTTTGCAGATGAGGACACTGATGTTCACAGAGATCAGCAAGTAAAGGGCTCAGGGTCAAGCTGAGAGTAAATGCTAAGTTTGAGATATTTCCGAAGATCACCTTCTTCATCCCCTATAACTGTGTCATGTGGCTTCCTCCTGTAAATGCACTTGAGAGGTATGCATTAAGCCTTGCATGGTGGTGTGAATTAATTTATCAGGTCCTCCCTTGAAAGCAGATATTAAAAAGGGAAAAATATGACTGAAAGTGAATTAGGTAGTTAAGCACATAATTAAGTTATTCACCATATATAAAGGGTAATTAATGTGATGGAGAATATTTTCTCTAGGTCTTAAAGGAATAAATGTGAAGATCCTCTTTGCTTGCTGGTTATGTCTTCAATGTACTTTTCTCCATAGAAGGAAAAAGAATAAGCAAGTCAATGTTTTGTTTATTTCAACAGATATCAATTAAGCCTTGCGTTATAGTCTGTGTTCCACTAGATACTATAGTAGATGCACAATAAAGAATGAGGCAAGACACTCATTTCCTACCTTCAAGAACTAAAGATCTACTTCCTTTTTAAAAAAAAAAGATTTTATTTATTTATTTGACAGACAGAGATCACAAGTAGGCAGAGAGGCAGGCAGAGAGAGGAGGAAGCAGGCTTCCTGCTGAGCAGAGAGCCTGATGTGGGGCTCAATCCCAGGACCCTGGGATCATGACCTGAGTTGAAGGCAGAGGCTTTAACCCACTGAGCCACCCAGGCGCCCCTAAAGATCTACTTTCAATACCAAACATGATATACAACAAACACCTCTTGTCAGCAGATTATTGATATTCACACCTCCTTCACTGTAGAAGAGCTCTCTGTCTAGCTGGGTAGATTGTCCTCTACAACAGGAAGAACCCAGAGGAATGACATAAAAAGCAAGCTCCTGGTTTTAACCAATCACATCAGTCCACTTTTTAAATGTAGGCATGCTAGCCTATAAAATTCCTTCTCAGTACTGCTTAAGCTGTGTCCCACAAATTTTGATATGTTGCATCTTCCTTTTAGTTGTTTGATGGATTTATATTTTCCTGAGATTTCTTCTTTTAAGATTTATTTATTTATTTATCAGAGAGACAGAAATCGAGAGAGAGTACAAGCAGGGGGAGTAGCATAGGGAGAGGGAGAAGCAGGCTCCCTGCTGAGCAAGGAGCCCGAAGGGGGACTAGATTTCAGGACCCTGGAATTACAACCTGAGCTGAAGGCAGATGCTTAACCAACTGAGCCATAGAGATGCCCCCGAGATTTCTTCTTTGACATTATTATTTAGAAGTATGATGTATATTTTCACAGTGTTTTAGAAATTTTCCTGTTTTCTGTTACTGACTTATAATTCTAGTCCATTGTGATGGAAAGATACGTTGTATGATTTCAACTGAGAGTTGTTTGTGGTTCAAGGAATGGTCTGTCTTTGTACACATTCCATGCCACTTAGGAAAAAACGTGTATTCTGTAGTTGTTGCATAGAATGGTCTACAAATGTTGACCAGGACTTAGTTGACTAAGTCTACATAGAATGGTCTACAAATGCTTATTAACACTAAGGACTGCTATTTTTCTTGGTGGGTTGACTCTTATATTACTATATAATGATAATTCTTATCTCTGGTATTTTTCTATCCTCTGAAGTCTACTTATCTGGTATTAAAATAGCCACTCCTCCTTTCTTTTGATGTTTGCATATTTTTTTCTACACTTTTACTTTTAGCCTGTTTATATCTTTGTATTTTAAGTAAGTTTCTTAAACACAGCATATGGTTGAATCATGTTTTTAATCCACTCTGGCAATCTCTGTCTTTTAATTGGTATACTTAGACCATTTGCATTTAATTTCATTTTGACATATTAGGGCTAAAGTCTGCCATGTTATTTTTTGTTTTCTGTTCTTTGTTTTGTTTTTCTTTTTCCTATTCCTGTGAGTTATTTGGACACATTTCAGAACTCCATTTTAAATTACTAGAGTTTTGAGGACACCTGTGGCTCAGTTGGTTAAGTATCTGTCTTTGGTTCAGTTCATGATACCAGAATCTTGGGATGGAGTCTCATGTGGGGCTACCTGCTCAGCAGGGAGTCTGCTTTTCCGTCTCCCTCTGCTCCTCCCTCCTGCTCATGCTCTCTCTGTCTCAAATAAATAAATAAAATCTTTTTTTTTTAAAAATCTAATTACTAGAGGTTTTTTTTTTAAAGATTTTATTTATTTATTTGACACAGAGAGAGAGCTTATAAGTAGGCATAGAAGCAGGCAGAGAGAGAGGAGAAAGCAGACTCCCTGCTTAGCAGAGAGCCCGAGATCATGACCTGAGCCAAAGGCAGAGGCTTAACCCTCTGAGCCACCCAGGCACCCCAAATTACTAGAGGTTTTGAGAGCATCTTTTTGTATAGCATTTCTAGTGATTGCTCTAGGTATGACATTATATATATACACTACTTATCCATAGGTACTGTTTTACCAATATAAGTGAACTACAGAAATCTTACCTCCTTTGCTCCTCTTTCCTCTTTCTTGCTTATAATACAACTGTCTTAAATACTCCTCTACAGAACCACATCTGACACTGTTATAATTTTTGCTTCAACCACCAAACATAATTTAGAAAATTTGAGAAGAAAAATATGTTATATTTAGTCATATTTGCTCTTTCCATGTTCTTTCTTCCTTTCTAATGTTCTAAACTTTTTCTTTTATAATTTTCTCTCTGTTTAAGAGATCTCCTTTAGCCATACTTTTAGGGTAGACCTGCTGGTGACAAAGTCTCTTGATTTTCCTTCCCGTTTTCCACCCAGAGGTAGAATTTAGTGATTCATCAGTTGCATATAACACCCAGTGTTCATTACATCAAGTGCCCTCCTTAATGCCAATCACCCAATTACCTCATTCCCACCCCCCTCCCCACTTCCCAGAACTCCAAAACCTTCAGTTTGTTTCTTAGAGTTCAGCGTCTCTTATGGTACACCAATGTCCACAATAACCAAATTATGATATCCCCTTCATTTCTAAAGGATATTTTCTCTGAGTACAGAACTCTAGGTTCCTATTTTAGCACTTAAAAAAATGTTGTGCTACTGCCTTCTTATATCTACAGGTTTGATGATAATCTGCTGTCAAATTGTTTTTCCTGTAGAGGTATGGTATTTCATTTCTCTTGCTGCTTTCAAGATAAATCTTGTCTTTTTTTTTCAGAAGTTTAATTATAATGTATCTTGGCATGGATTTCATTGGAGGAGTGGCCTCGTTACCATTCAGCAATGGCCCCTTTTCTAGGCCTCCTCTGACATGGCCCCAGTGGGGAAGGAGAGGTATATCTCATTATTGCCAGGTGTAAGAGAAGCCAGGCTTCCCAGATGGTCCCCACTGACACTGGTCTCACATGGTAGGGTTAATGGTGGGGCCACAATGTAAATGTAAAATAAAACCACAATGAAAGATCACACAAATCTATTAGAATGACTAATATTACAAAGACAGATGCTACCAAGTTTTGGTGAGAATGGGGAACAACTTGAACTCTCATACAATGTTCATAGAAATGTAAAATTGTTCATACACTTTTCAAAATTGGTGGTTAATGTCCTAAAAATTAAACCTACACCTACCATGTGGTCCAGCCAATCCAGGCATTTATCCAAGAAAAACAAACAAATACATCCATACAGAATACTACTCAGCAATTAAAAAAAATAAACTATTGATACATGACACAACATGGATGAATTGTAAAACGATTATGTTGAGTGAAAGAAGGTATGTCCCCCCAAAAAGTACATAGTGTATGGTTTCATTTATACAAAACTCTAGAAAAAGAAAACTATTCTATAGTGACAGAAAGGAGACCAGTTGTTCCCTGGGGAGGTGGAGGGAGTAAGGAAAGTTACAAAGGAGGAATTACAAGGGGCATTCTAGACAACAAGAAGGAGGAAGGGCATATGAAGAGCACGTCCTAACTAAGTCTAAGTATTTTAAGGCACCTTCCAGGGAATTCCAAACATTTCCACTACTTATCATTGACTCCATGCCATTTCACCATATATAGGTGCAAAGGAGATATCACTATTCATAATAAAGAGATTCTGTTATAAAGAAGGAGAAACTGTCTCTCTGCCTCAGTACCCTTCCTTTGTTCCAGTATTCTTGTGCATTTATTTTTTTAAGATTTTTGTGGATATTTCAATAAAATTTTGGAGGAAAAAGAGGAAAATCCATAGACTTAGTTGACCAGAATTATAAATTTTCTTTACTCAAAATTATAGGTTGTTACTTTATTGATTTTCATGTATAAACCACTGATATAATTCTTAACAAAATTCATTGTTTGATGTCTAAGGAAAACCCAATGGATGAACTATATGTAAGTACTTATTTCCTAGATGTTCTTCTTTATTTTTATTTTTAATATTTTTTTTACTTTGAAATAATGTTAAACTTACAGAAAAAGTATATGAACAGCACAAATAACTCCAGATATCCTTCATTCACCTAAAGGCCGCATTCATCTTTTGCAAAACTTTCCCAAGAATGTCCTTCTGAGTGAAAGTATCATTTCTAGGACTGTATTTTGCACTTGTCCCATCAGTCTGAAACTTCCCTTAACCTGCAAGACCTTAACATCTTTGAAGACATGAGAAAAGCAGAATTTCCCTATTAGGTTTATCAAATATTTTCTCATTATTCAGTTCAAGTCATGCATGATTGGCAGAAATATTGAAGAAGCAAAATCATGTTGTTTTAATTGCATCCATTGGAGGCACACATTATTGGTTTTTCCCTTCATTTGAGTTAAGTATTGTCAACCAGCTTTCTTTTCCCTTTGTAATTATAAACAACTACTATGTGGAAAGATACTAGAGATTAGATAAACATCTCATTCTTCCTCCAACTTTCACCTATTATTTTTGGCAACAATTAATGTTTCTTGCCAGAATTATTGCTAAATAGTTGCCAAATAGTGATTTTCTAATTCCATCTCCCATTCTACTCTTATTAATTGGTATTCTACTATAAGGTAAAGCTTTCTCCTCTCCCCATAAGTTGAATATATTCATGTATCCCATTATATTGTAGTGTAATAAAATAGTCCTATTTTATAAGTAAGACAAAATGTTACTCTCATACTTGGAGTCTCAAATTGTCCCAGATTTAGTTAATGGACCCACTTCAAGCTTTTGACATATTCCTATAATTCTTAGACAACCTCCTTAGTTCTTGACACAATATGGTACAGGTTCATCTTGTACTTTCCTAGACCCAAGTCTAGAATCAACCATTTCTCCAAGGATACCTGGCTCAACCTGATGGAGAATGGTATGTAAAATGTGGTCACTAGGTGTGCTCATTGCTATTGAAGTGTTGCTATTCCCAGGCAACCATATATCTACTTATGTATATATTAATACATATAAATCTATACTTATTTCTATTACCTTTATATCTATTTCTATTCATGAAGTCATGAGATACACCAATACCTCCAATTTCAGTCGAACACCACAGAGTTCATTCTACATGTTTTCCTTTTTATATTTATGACTCCCATTTCTAATAGCAAGAGAGCTGGCTTGCATTATTTTCAATGTATTTACTTATTCTCTCAATAGCCCCCTACCTCATATGTAACAAATCTCCTGATCCTGCCAGGCCACTGCCTGGTAATCTTCAGGCCAACTGGAATTCAGGTTTGCAGACGTGGCTGGAAAGTGTGGGGCAGGGTACCAGAGAAAAACAAGCTGTGCAGTAGTAAGTGTATGAATGGAGCAGGCTGATGGTTGACCACCTGTCTGACATGAGTTCACCTCGTAACATATATGTCAAACTGGTTAACATGAATTTAGCCCATGTGAGTAGAGGTACTGTGAAGTAAACAGAGGTGATAGAGTGGTTCCATTCTACTTGGAGTGGGTCAGACTACATTTGGAGAAATGTAGTGAATTTGGTTTGCCACATCACCAATACACAGAGATCTAATATTCTCTGAGATTTAATGGGGACTCCATTATCCTGCCTTTTAATAGTTTAGGATTTCACTCTCTTATAGATGTAATCATTTCTAAACCAGGATATATGACTGCCCTAAGCACCCTTCTAACAAATATTATTCAAATAATTATTCTGTTTCTTTCATGGAAATGGGAGAAACTGAAAAGTATATACTTATCTATGTTGAAAATAAGGAACTTACTGTAGTGTTCCACATCATATAATTTCTTGGGAATGAAGTTTAGCTGCTTACAATATAGATGAAATAGATCACTTGATCCCCATAAACAGATATATGCCAGTTAGTTATTCAGTTTAAGAATTTTTGACTGTCAGGTCCTTCAACTATTAAGTGGTTGGCTGAGATAAGTCTTGTGTTTGCACCATGAATCTTGCCTATATGTGCTGCAAAATACAGTACTTTGGTGGAAGCCAAACCATTTCACATCTTGCTAATTAAGTAAATCATTACATGTGGAAATCTATATTAAATAGGATTACAGTTCTAATTTATTAAAGTGATGCCAAGCATTCCTTATAGGTTGATGCCTCGGCTCTTCACTACTCACCCATCCTGAATAAGCCAATGAGAATACTAAAAGTATTCCATTTTACAAAAATTTCAAAGAGGTTGTAGTGTATAAGTCATTATTACCTGATCCACCTTACATCTTTATATTATTTGATTAAAATATCATTACCCAAGACTAATGCAATGATTTCTAGGCATGGTTTTTTAATGCCTCAAAGCATGTTAAATCACTTAAAGGCAATATAAATTTATACTCTTAAATCACCTGGAAACAAGATAAATTTTCATCTAGAGTAGTTTTTGAAATACAGCACTGTGTACAGTTTTATAAGCTTCTCACATGATAAAATGTTATAAAAAAGGAAATAAGCTAAGAAATAAACCAAGTAACTAAATTAGGTAATTAAGCTGTATAGGTAAAAGCAGCAGGATACAGGTATTCTCAACCAGTATATGTTCCCTTTACTTTTTGTTTTAAACAATATTCATGTGATCTCTTTAAAGCGCCTTAATCCAGAAAGTTTTCACAAAACCTTCCTACCTTACAAAATATGTAAAGGGAACATATTACCAGGTCTTGTATATTCTCAAAACTAAAGTAAGCTGATGTCACCAACTCCAATGTCCCAGCACACGCACACACACACAAAATCACAACACAGAACAGATAATAAAACTTGGGAGTTACCTATTTCAATCTGTGATAGGTAAGAGATTTTAATTTATATATTGTTTCTTAAAATGTAGTCCAGAAATTAAATATGTAACGATCATTTTTGCCACTTCTTACTAAATTCATGTTTCTGGGATGCTCCTTGATTGATCTCCTAAAGTAGTTCTTATGAGAACCATTGACCAAAGTCCTGGGAGCTTTGAGGAGAATGCCAGAACAACAATATCCATTTTACATTAGTTTCACTGGTTTTCTAGCATGAGGAGAGGGGGCTACAAGCTAATGATATTTCCTAATTTTGTGAAGTATGTAGAATTCTATTAAAAACGTAGCTCTCTTATGATCAAAATTGTTGCATACGAACCTGCTTTTAGCAGAAGGTACCTATTTTCTCCCTTCAATTATTTAAAGTGCATCTCAATCCTCAAAAATTAACTACTCTGCATCTCAATCCTCAAAAATTAACTACTCATCACTGCAATCCAAGCTCATGGGGATGTAAGTAATATGTTTCCCCTGCAAAAATCAATAAAATACACAGCATATAATTTTGTCATTGTTTGATTTTTGGTGAGGAGGTCATATGATTTTATAAGACAATTCTGCCATAATTTAAAATAAAATTCTGCCATAATTTAAAATAAAATTTTTAAATAAATTTTAAAAAAATGCAGAATTATCAAGTGAGCTAGTTTTTTTTTTTTAATGAGCACTTGATAAAAATCAAGTTGGATTTATTTCCTAGTTATGTAGAAAGTTTACATATATGCCCAACTCTATTATTATCACTTGGAGAGAGTCTCAGAAATTTTAAAATAAGTTAATAAATCTGTTAAAAGAATTGCCTTGTTCTCCCTGGTAAATTGTATTTTATATTCTAGGGGAGTAGACACAATCTCAAAGTATTTCTTTTAATGTTTCTTTTGACACAACGAATACACTGTGTCACAAAGTGTTATTATGCTTCAGCTTTTAATAGATAGAATTATGTATAGTCTCTAATCATTAGACTAAAGAAAAACAATCTAGTCACGCCAGCAATTCTACATTGCTTTTATATATAGACTTCCTCTGGTAACACTTTGGGCTGAAAGAAGAATCAAGGCATGCATTATAGGATTTTATGACTCTATACAACAATGAGTTTCAGTTGAAACAATGGCCGTATCTCTCTAGATAGTACAACATTAACTTAAAGTTGGGCAGAAAAACTTAAAATCTTGCAAATCTTAGTTATCTGAAACCCATCCTTCCCATATCTGATCACATCCCTCTTCGCCTCTCCCTTTTCTACTACGGCATTATTTCGCCTTGTTTTTTTTTTCTCTGCAGTTATTCTCTTTTCAGTACTAGGAAAACAGCTCGGTTCTCTATCTCTGCCCCTTGAGCGTTCCAGCCTTATTCCGACGCCGCGGACACATAAACCCCCGATAACGAGCACAACTGCTTTTTTTGCGGGGTAGGGGGGATCTTGACCCTCCCACGTCCGATCGTCTCCTATCAGTGCCCAGCTGGACTGCTGAACCGGAATGGGAAAGGAGAGTGGGCGTCCCTCTCCACCCGCACCAGCATCTGCCCAGCGCCCTGGCTACCCGCGGGACGCTTTGCCAGCGCCGGGCTCAGTCTCGCGTCCTTTTTCTCACGTCGTCCCGCTCTTCCTTTCTCCTACTGTATTTCTGTCATCAATTCTTTGATGGCGAGAGGAAGCAGCTCAGAGCTACATGTCTTCTCTCATAAATTCGTGTATGCTTTTCCTGAATCTTTCTCCGCCCCTTTCTCTCCCTAACACATGTAGGGTCCGCAATGCAAAGACTCCTTTCATCCAGACATCAATGTCAGAGTCTCAGTTTGACAATTTCATTCAACGCGCCAGCACCTACCGAAGCCTACTCTTTACCAGTTCAGTTTTCTCCCAGTTAACCATATTCCTTCCCATTGCTAAGCAACTCCAGCTTTCTGGGTTCTACTACTGACCACATTCAAAAAAAAAAAAAAAAAAAAAAAAAAAAAATCCAACACGCAATACAGTGTAAATTCCAGGAAGAAAGTGTGCATGTGTAAAACAGTCTAAGTGTGTGCATCTATCCGTCTCAGCCTGTCCCGGGTCCTGTGCATGAGGCTGCGAGATGCAGGACATTCAAACCGCTCAAACTTCCCCTGCCAGACTAAGGCTTGGCCCTCTCCTGCTCACCTGTCTGCGCCCAGGTAACCAGCGAGGTGCCCGCTCGGCCGCGTTCCAGGACACCTGGACTGGCCAAAGCGAATGCCACACGGCCGCCTCCTCCCGCGCATTTTTTCACTACCCCTCCTTCCTCTGGGTGTTCTGAACCCCTTCCCCCAAACACAAACGGGACCGCCCTCATCCACAGCGCCTTACCTCAAACAGGGGACCTATCTTGTTCTTCTCCAGGTAAGCCTGGATCCGGGATTGCTGATGAGACGCCATGGAGAGACAGATGGGGCCGGGGAGAGTGCAGGAAAATAGCGCGGCCGTGCGCCTCGGCAGGGGACAGCCCTCCTTTTTCCCCCGGACTGGAGCCGGGACAGGAGCTCCGGAGCCTCTTATCCCCCGGCGCGGCGGTCAGAGTCCTGGCCGCGGGCGTGGGCTGCAGCCCCGGGAGCCGAGAGCGCGTGGGGCGCCGAGAGCCGGAAGCCCGGGCGCGGCGCCGCCAACTCAGTCAACTCCGAGGCGAGGGGAGAACTCATTCATCGCGTTTCCCTCCTCGCGCCCACCTCCGCCGCTCTCCGCTGCCCGCCGCGCCGGGGGAAATTCTAGGCAGAGGTTGCAGGTTCCTCTTTCCTCTGGGCGGCAGCAGCAGGAACCAGGAGGCGGGTTCTGCTCCGCCTGGCGCCGCGCGGGGGGCGCCCTCGGGCGGTCAGGGGGCCGCGGGGCTCGAACTCTCCGCGATCGTGCGTGTGCGTGCGTGTGTGTCCGCGCGCCCGACTGTGTGCGTCCCCTCTCCCGGGTTACGGGAACAAACAGCCTGGGCTTCTCCCCCGGCTGTGCTCGCCCTGCCCGCCGCTCCCTAGCGACAGCGCCGCTCAAAAAGCCAATGGTGAAGGTGCTTCTTTCAAAGTGCTCATAAATCTGGTGCTTGTTGGCTACTCTTGGCAGCTACAAATGCTGTTGGAAAAGGGTCGTCCCCGGCGCCCCCTGTGAACTCGTCCTCGGGCACCTCGTGCTCTGCGCCCACGAGATCAGAATCCGAGAAAGGCAGAGTTATGAGAAGGCGCGTGGGTCTGAGGGCTGGCCGCTAAAATGAGGTTGCTTTCTTTTAGAATGTCTGGCTTGGCCTGGAGCAAGTCAACGCGCAACTAGAGGCTGAGAACCCAGCTGCAGGCTCCCAAAGTGTACACACCCAAAGGTTGTACTTCAGCTTTTGACAGGAAGAAGGGGTAAAATAGTGAGCCAACCCTCGGTTCCAAATTGGAATTGCTGATTCACATATAACTATGTGGATTACAATCCACATGTCTTTGTGCTTATATGTCTGTAGATATACACCAGATGCTACCACTCTATTCCACTTAAAAATGTTTCCTCTAGACACTTCGGGAGATCCTCAAGCTTAGCCAATACCTTTCTTACCATGCGGGGATTTCCCGAGTTGAAGATCGACAAACCGCAGAGGTTTCTTCACAGAGCTCTCTTGAGAAACTCTTGAGGTCTCCAAAGACGATTTCCGTGGCTTCTAACCATGAAGTGCTACCAAATTTAAGATATGTGTTGGTAAATATGAAGGTTTAGAATGAAATGAATAGTTGTACCTAAAGCAGACTGCCGCATTATAGGTTTATTTTTCTTTCTCACTGTGTTCTGGATTTCTGTAATTCATAACTTCTTTATTGGTATCAATGTTTTGCTTTGGTTTGGTTTTTCCTTCCGTAGGACTACTTAAACAGATCTACTTATTGTGGAAACATAAGAAATCTGCCAGAATACCTAAGAGCTTACCCATCACTGACAACTTGAATCACACATGATTTGGGATGAAATGATCCCTCAGTTATTACTTTTACAATCCGAGGTGGGTCATTTGCCCAGAGGGAATTAATTGAACAGCAGTGAGGTGCATAGGGTTGTCATGTATTTTCCATTATGGATCAAAAGCATACTTATATATTTTTAAAGGTGTTCAGGAGAAATTAAATATACATACTGAATATCAACATTTTTATTTGCTAGAAGGTATGGTGTATCTATGACCCAACTAAAAATTCAAGTACTTTTGATACCACATTGTCCTGGAGAATCAGAGTGATATCTTCTTCCAAAAGACATGAGGAAGGTGCTTCTTTAAATCAGATAATTAACATACACAGTCTTCATCAAACTCAGAGCCACTACACCTTGGGCCTTAAATAGAAGAAACAAGGATTTACTCGCAAAATACACATATTAAAGAAAGAATCATGAAGATATATACATCATGCATGTTAAAACACAGAACATCCCAAAATTACATTTTTAAAATTAAGAAATTATTTCAGAAGTTTTTCAAGGCCAACTTTACATACCACCTCCTTCACCAAGCATTTCTTGGTTCCCTCCACTGATTCCCAAACTTGACTTGATTATTACAATAAATATTTATTCCACAGTCTCTCCATGGCAGATGTTACATTAGGGCTGAGGATTCAAAGGTGAAAAGCCTTGTCTTTGCTCTTCGGTGTTCAGTCTTGTCGAGGCAATTGTCATGTATACAGATATGACATTTGAATGCATTGTGCTAATATAGGTATATAAAACATGTTGTGCACATACTGATGATGGAAAAATTACCTTTACCAAGATTCTCGAGGAATTCTCCACAGAGGAGATGGTGTTTGAGCAAAGTCTTAAAGGAAGACTAAAATTTTTAAGTTTTCCAGATGGGATTGGTGGGGTGTGGATGGGGGCAATGTTTCAGGCTTTGTCATTAAAAAGTAGCAATTGCAAAGATACAGAGCACAAAACAGGCTGGTGGTTAAAGACATGTAGGGTTTACATGGAGGAAGACTGTTGTGTGAGGTTAAAATGTAAGCAGAGTTCAACTCATTAATAAGTCTTAAATGCCTTATTAAGACATGTAGACTTGCATCTTCTGCACAATGAGAATCAACTTAAGAATTTTGAGCCAAGGAGTGTTGTGGTGAGGTATAAGTCTTGGGAAGATTGCTCTGGTTACAACATGCAAGATAGATTAAAAAGAATGATATTGAGATAGAAAGCCAATTTGGTTTGCAGAATCCATAAGCAATCAGGAGACCGAACCTTAGGATTAGGGATGTGGGGATGGAGACAATGGAATGTATCCAAGAAATACTTAAAGGCTAATTTGTTGATGAACTATACATAGGATGAAGTTGGAAGAGAGAATCAAAGATAATCCTCTAATTTCTGCAATGAAGCTAAGAGATTATAAATTACTTGCCCAAGTCACCCAATGAGTAGTTGATAGGGTTTTGATTCAGGTTTTTCTAACTTCAAAGCAGACACTATTTCCATTCTCTGCCCTGTACCCTGAAAAGTGGTTAAGAATTTAGTTTGCAGACATCAGTGTCCCTTAGTGAAAAGAGAACCTATTAGGTACTCAATAAATAACAGCTGAATGAGTGAACTAAGTTTTGGTAGACCTAGTCAATCTAGTTATATTCTTTCAGGCTAAACTTTTTCTCAAACACATGTCATTTACGTTTGGTTTTGTTCCATTTAATTGTATGCATATCCTGATCCCTTTTTTGAGTTGCAAATCCACTAAAGTCATTAACTCTATCTTAATAATTCTCTTATACTTTATAGTTTGTAACATAGTATTTTTTCATACAGTAGGTTCTTTATAAATACATCTTTAATTAGCGTCCTGTTGCTATACATTTAAAGAATTTATTTCATCTAATCCCTTTAAGATGAGCCGAAAAGCATCCATTGTCTTAGATTGAATTTAACAACTTTCTTCTGTACACATAATATGGTGCTTTTATGATCCCTTTCCTTTTTTTGGCTTGAGTACAGCATGAAAAGGCCATTTTCAATGAGATTGTTTTGCCCTCATTGTGTTATAGGAGTGCCTGTCAGCATAATTTACAAATATACTGAATCCAGTTTATAGAATGTACTAAAGCTCTTGTCTAACTCTGTTTGTAAGATACCTTGCACAACTCCTTAAACAAATGATTTTTGATGAGACAAGAGAATAATGGTGAAAGCCCATTGACCTAATTAGGAAGTATTAGCAATGTAATCCCTTGAAGTTTATTAAATATCAAAATCAACAAGCAGAGAAATTTATACAAGTTGCATATGTGCCCCTTTCCTGTATCTATTTCACTTTTCTACTTTATAACAAACAGGTACAAATATCTTCACAGAGAATCCAGGACTTTTATTTTTGAGCTATTGGGTGGAAAGGTTGTCTCCAAGACTGAAATAAAGGAGGTTCTAGAAGAGATGAAGCAGAAAAGTGGGGACATGGAATTGTCCTGAGTGACAGACTTTCCAAATGTATTTAGATTTCCAAGTCTGAATTGCCAAAAATGAATGATAATTATGGTTTAAACCACATTCAACTGTTACATAGTGGGATACTCTGTATATGAAAACCTTCTCTCTCTCTCTCTCTCTCTCTCTCTCTCTCTCTCTCTCTC
>NW_019154133.1:14323497-14357988 GCF_002288905.1 Enhydra lutris kenyoni
TATATATATACATATGTATATCTCAGGAAGCGATTCAGATGATGCCTGGGTACATTTTAATGCTAATGAAAGAATATTTATTATCATTATATATATTATAGTATATAATATGAAGATATAATGTTATGAAGTACTAATTTCAACATAGTTATGTTGTTATGAAGATACTAATTTCAACATAGTGTTAGATCTGTGATTAGCATGAGACCTCATATCTGTGTATTTGTGAAGGGTCATTTAAGTGTCCTGTGACTTTGATTATCTCTTCAGTAGCTCCTCAGGAAAATTTAGAATGTGTTTTCTTGTTTACTCGGCCAGTAGTTCAAATTCAGCTGAAAGGGCAGGACTTTTTCTGGAGCCTATCAAGCATGATCATTGAGAATACTGACCTTGGAGTTCTAACATGGGTTAGAATTTAGGCTTTGCTAATTACTGGCCATGTAATTTTCACAAGCTTCTTAGCCTCTCTGTCCTCAGTATCCTCATTTCTGAACTGGAGATAAATAGTACTTAGTTCATCAGTTTATCATGAAGATTACATGAGTTAAAACAGGAAGCACTTAATGTAAATCCAGACACATAGTAAAAATTCAATAAAGGGTAGTGCTAATATGTTACTATTGTCACCATATCATCAACATTATCTCCATCATTATTATCAATTCCCTGAGACTTAGACTTGCAAAATTCACATCAACTATATTGAAACAATTACCTGAAGATATCACAGGTAGAAGGGATATCTTGCTAATCAAAGCGGTGGAACAGGGTATTATAGTCCCCTTAATTAAAAGAAGGTATTTTAGATGCAAAAAGAGAGCTGTAGGATAAGTGTAGATTATAATATAAAATGATCTACTCAATTGTTTACATAAAACAATTATAATAAGGGAAGAAAAATTCGAAGCCTAGAAAATGGGAGGCAATAGGAATTGTGGGTGATTATTCAGGCCTGTCTACAAGACAGAAAGCTATGAGACCCAGCACATATGAGTAATCTGTCCATTCAGGGGATGATGGTGGTCAGAGAGTTTCCTTCATTTCGGCCTGAAATACCTCTCACAACTAATGCAAATGATGAGTACATATATAGCACCTACTGTGTACCAGGTACTGTTTCAAGCTCTTTATCCACTGCCCTGACTCATTTAATTCTCAAAACAATGTCATAAAGTAGACACTACTATTACTCCCATTTTTTTCAGGTGAGGAGACTGAGGCACACAGAGGCTAAGTAACTTGTAGAAGGTCACAGCTAGTAAGTAGCAGAGTCCATATTTAAATACAACTATTCTGCCTCCCAAAGTCTCAACTACCAAAGTTCCAGGCATAACACTTCCCTTTTCATTTTGGCCAAGAGGCATTTTTTTAAAGATTTATTTTTTTTTTTTAATTTTAGAGAGAGAGAGAGAGAGAGTGTGTGTGTGTGTGTGTGTGTGTGTGTGTGTGCGTGCACACTCACGAGCCAGGGATGGGGCAGGAGAGGGAGAGAGAGAGAAAGTCCTCAGGCTGACTCCCCACTGAACATGGAGCCCCACACGGGTCTCAGTCTCACGGTCCTCGATCTAGCCCTTGAGCTGAACTCAAGAGTCAGACACTTAACTGATTGAGCCACCCAGGAGCTCCTTGCCCGAGAGGTGTTTTGATGACTAATTTTCCCTAGTGTGTTTATATGGAAAAAGAGGTAGTATAAGGAAAGATAGCAATGGTAATTTTCTGGCTGCATACTAAATGAATACACTGACCAACTGGCTTGTATGTGTCTCTCGTGCTTTTGAAATGATAATCACATTGGGACTGATTCTTAACTGCACTAATTACTATGACTTAACCAGACCTACAGAACTCAAGTGATGCCACCAGTTTATAAAGCCCGGCCATCCAGCTTTCTCAAGTGACATTTCTCTGTCTTTAATCTCTTCTTCTAAATATTAGGTTTTAATATTTAATTTTTAGTATGCAGCATATTTATGAGCAATTATCATCTGAAACACTTTATGTCAATATCTTTTTATCATTTGTTTATTTGGATTACATTATGAATCACTTAAAGGAAATCTACAGATATCAAACAGTGTAGATAACTTTCATATTAATCATCAATAAACTGTTAACTCTGACACACTTTCTGCTTGTAATTTCCAAAACGATGCTGTCTTGATTTTTCATCCTAATTAGTGAGAGTCTTTGTTAGGAATAAAACAAAAACAAAAACAAAAACTTCAACAATGAAAAATGTTACAGAGTACTATAACATGATACTGAATTTATTGAAAAGAAGGAGAAAATAAGAGCAACTAAGCAAACAAAAGATGACTTGGGAAGGAGAAACAATTCAACTTGTGCACCCTGGGGAACAAGGCACTCTCCCTAGGACAGGATCACACCCATCTAGCTCTCAAGGAGTAAGTAACATGGGACCTAGTTCTCAAACATGCATCTCTGGAAATGCCAACTAACTCTCAGTCATGCAGCCTATCTCAGCAACCCCAGCACTAAACGTTAAAGGTACATTTTACCAGAATTAGTGAAACTGTCACCAGCTAGACCCCAAGACCTGACCTTTACAGCCCACTTGCTTATATTTACCAACATCTGTCCCTCATTTTTCCTGAAGTTCTTCTTTCTAGCTTATCTCTTAACTCAGGCAAATGAAAACCAAAACCACCCCTCAAGTGATAGCGATGCCCTTAACAAGACCTCCAGGGTCCCAGAACACCCAGATGAGTTTGAGCCTAAACCCTGACTCATACCTGCTCAGAGGGACTATGGAGTGACCTCTAGAATGACAGCTACTTTACCTCATTCTAATACTAAAATCTGCCAAAGGAGGAGCACAAGCCTAATTTACATAACAGAATGTATGCATAGGCATGTTTCCTTTTTTTTTTTAAAGATTTTATTTATTTATTTGACAGAGAGAGAGAGAGAGAGTAAGAGAGGGAATACAGCAGGGGGAGTGGAAGAAGGAGAAGCAGGCTTCCCATAGAGCAGGAGCCCACTCTATCCCAGGACCTTGGGATCACGACCAGAACTGAAGGCAGACACTATTAACTGAGCCACCCAGGTGCCCCGGCATGTTTCCTTAGGGTGCATGCATGTCCTTATGCCTGCCTCTATGTTTGATCCTAATGCTCCCCTGCCTAAGTATTCATCCTAACCCTAAACAAAAGGAACCTATTAACTCTTGCTCAGGGAGTCATAGCTATGGAAGTCATTCCGTGTGATCTCCTTACTTGTGAATAAAGTTTACTTCATGTGATAATTCCACCTGGTTTATCCGTTACTCACCAGGGAGTGAACTCACATTGCTTGGGTTACAGACCCACCATCGCCTAGAGTAGATTTAAATTGGAAAAAAAAAAAAAAAATGATGACAATGTTTTTTGCAAAAACACTCTCCTTCCAAAGCAAATGTTGACCCATTTCCTATAGATAATACCCCGCCTCCAGTCCTCCAGATGGTTTTGGTCCCGAGAGAGAATTTTGTGATGTCTAGGGATACCACTAAGCTTCCACAAACAGAATCACACTGACTGACTAGATATCTAACATAAAAGATTTATGATAAGGTCATGAGGAACAGCAGCTAAACCTACTAATTTTGCCTGGGAGGAGTAGGAAACTAAAAACTGAATGAATGAACAAATGAAAGAATAAATGAATTTTAAAAAGGAAGAATAGGGACACCCGGGTAGCTCAGTCAGTTAAACACCAGACTCTTGATATCAGCTCAGGCTATGATCTCAGGGTCCTGGGATCCAAGTCAGGCTCTGTGTTCACTGCGAGTCTACTTGTGGATTCTCTATCTCCATCTCTCCCTCTTCCCTCACTACAAATAAAATCAATCAATAAATAAAATCTTAAGTAAATAAATAAAAGAATAAAATGTTGGTAATTCATTAGGTAACCATGAAGCATATCTAATAACCAGGACCTCAATCTCTTTATGTTTAAATCCCCTTTTTACATGCATAATAACATCTGATTGATTTTGTTCAAGATTCTAAGTATTTGTAAGTACTTAAATATTGTGTTTCAGTCAGATAGCAACACTGATTTGCCTTTATGTATTTTTTAGCCTCTTCAATTTGCCACTTTCTTTGTTTCTCACTTTTGTCTTTTACTTTTTTTTCTTCTTAAAGCATGTTGTTCATCTTCCAGTGTAGGCCTGAAACAACTGTCAGTGGCCGAAGAAAAACCAATTGACTACAACTGATGACAAATGTTTTCTGCTACATCTGTTTCTAAAATATTTTTTCAGATCCCTTTGTCTGTAAATGCATGCCACTGACACTCATATTCCTAGACATATTTTATTATCAAACCACTGCCAGAGAACCCAAGATTTCCTATACCTTGGGAAAATTATTCCTTACTCTCAGCATATACTGATTCATGTAATCTGTTTTGCTCAAAAAAATATTGTCAGAAGAAGAAAATTTTTCTCCTTTTCATTTCATTATCTTTAATGAAACGGCATTATAGCAAAAACTTGGAGTCTTAATGAAGCAATGACAATAAGAATATTTCAGAATTCAAACAGACAACAAAGATATAAGTCAAACCATCTACATTTCACTGATACTTCATTTCAAAATAGTCTCCCTCCAGTAAAAAGTTACAATTAGGCAGTAACAGACAGGCAGCTTATAAAATGAAAATATGTGAGACTAAATTTTCTAATATGAGTCCTATCTCTCCCCAGAGTAAATGGTCTCTCTTTGTATTTGTTCAGTATTTTAGTTACTACCTACAAGTTTTGGGGGGGGGTTTGGTTTTGTTGTTGTGGTTTTGTTTGGGTTTTTCGTTTGTTTGTTTTTGCTATGTATAAGTTTAAGTATCTTTTAACATTTTTTGTTTCCTTCAGAGTGCCCATTTCTCAAAGGTAGTTAAAGTGGCTTTGATGTCAAACCTGAGGTTAAACTCTGGGTCAGCTATGTACTGACAACTGTGTGACCTTGATCACCTGTCATTATCACCATGCATTTTACATATGAGGAAACCAAGGCCGAAAGCTGTTTGATAACATATACTAGTCTACGGCCATACCACCCTGAACGTGCCCGATCTCGTCTGATAACATATACTAGTTGATGGAAAAGTCAAAATACAAATCTAAGTCTATCTTACTCCAAAGCATGTGCTCTTTCATTTTATTTCTCAGGATCAGTTTCAATTATAGTTGAATGCTTTGAATACCCATTAACACCTCAATTATCTCTTGTTTTTGTAACATTTTTATTTTCAAAGCTATTTCTATCTGGAAGAATATTCATTAAGTGCACTTGGGTGGCTCAGTTGGATAAGTGTCTGCCTTCAGCTCAGGTCATGATCTCAGGGTCCTGGGATGGCGCCCTGAATAAAGTCTCTCTGCTCAGCAGGGAGTCTGATTCTACCTCTCCCTCTGATCCTCTCCCCACTTGTGCTCACTCCCTCTCGCTCTCTGTCTCAATAAATAAGCAAAATCTTTAGGAAAATACCTTTTAATGTACTTGTAATGCAACTGATCAACTCATATTTTTCAACAACAGGAAGAAATATGAGTTTGAACATTGTAATATAATTTTTTGGTAATTTCTCACTACATGTTTTAGAATAAAAGAGGCCATATTGGAGAATGTTTAAAAAATATGGGCTTGGAGTTAGACTTTGCATTGTTTATATATATTTTTTTAATTTTCTTCATATTATGGCATTTTTGTCATCTTAAAAACCTTTCAGGCTGGGGAGAGCGGCCCAACTCTGGGCTAGCCCGTTCATTTCCAGGTAACAAAGAGCTCAGCCTCTCAGCTGAAGCTTGCTTTTGATATGCAAACTAACCAGTCGGGAGCCGGACCTTCTCAGTCTGGCACGTACCCCCAGGAGGCAGTATGCCTCTGCCTTAATCATCCAAAGGCCAGCTACCAGTCATCTAAGGACCCTCAGTATAACTCAGAGCCCAAGGAAATTATTGAAACTGGCCGATCCTAAACCGTTCACATGGCCCTGCCTTGACTTCTCCTTGGAAACCTCCATAAATATTCTAGCCTTAGTTTTCCCTTTGCTCTTCCTTTCTGCCTCCTCTCCACCCTAAGGCATCCATCCCCATGTGGCCCCGTGTGGTCTGCCTGCCTCTAGTCTTGAGGACTTGTGTGTATAATCATCTTTGTTTTCCTGAGCCTCCCCTGTGTCTGCACCTGTGGCCACATCCGACCCACCATCTCATAAAAGAACACCGAACAGACTTCTATGGATTTGAATCCTGGTTCTAGTAGATTTTAAGCCTCATCTGCCTCAGACATACAATCAACAATACTAATAGACCTTTATTGTAGGGTTGTTGTGACGTTCCCTGAGAATGTCAAGCACTTAGCACACTGCCTTGCCAAGGAGTAAGTACTCAGTAAATATTAACTGTATTGTTCTTGATTATGCTGGGAAATATCTCAGAGATAATCCATATTTCCCTTTCTTTCTTTTTACATTTTAAAGGTAAGCAATGGGGGCGCCTGGGTGGCTCAGTGGGTTAAACCCTCTGCCTTCGGCTCAGGTCATGATCTCGGGGTCCTGGGATCGAGCCCCACGTCGGGCTCTCTGCTCAGCAGGGAGTCTTCTTCCCTCTCTCTCTCTGCCAGCCTCTCTGTCTACCTGTGATCTCTCTCTGTCAAATAAATAAATAATCTTTAAAGGTAAGCAATGACTAGCCAAAAAAACTAAATTGATTTTTTCTCATTAATCTTAGGTCTTAGTCTCTAATATCTCCCATTTCATCATTCTGCTCCTTATGAAGAATTAAGAGATTCAAAGTGATATATGTGTATTGGTCAGAATTTAATATTTTAACAGATTTTAAATTCTAATATTAAAAACAAAAAGGAAGGAATACAGATTAAAAAAAAAACAAACCCCAACTTGGATGCTATTGTTGACAGTTTAATATATTTAAATTTTTACTAGATGACACATATTCATTACCAAACTCAAAGAAAAATTAACATAACATAAGCTGCCTAGCCCTGGTTTAAAACAATATATACTATTCCCTTGTGTCATAAGACGTATGTAGAACATTTAATACCCAACACTGATGAATTTGATTTTTGTTGTACGTGAATTATATAAAAACAACTGACAGAAAGTTAGGGTGGGGGTTTTTTTTAGGTTTTTTTTTTTTTTAATGAAGTTTTTCCTCCAGCCAAAGCTTTGAGATCCAATTATATTAATGAACTCTTGACTGTGTGATAATCCTACATGTAAGTTGATATATATATTCTAAAAAGAATAAGCTTTATATTTTAACAAGAAACCTCCACAAGCTTTCATGCTGTTAATTCCCAAGACCATGTTTCAGGCCCAGACCAGTCTTCTATACTCTTTTTGGTTCCTGGAAGAGGCATGAGACCCATCTGCTCTCTTTTCTTCATATTGCTAATAGTCACAACTTCTCTTTCTCCCTTTTAGTTGTTCCCAGTCAGTAGTTATAGGAGAGTGTTTGATTTCCTCCAACTCACTCCTTCCTTACTGCTTCTAAGAAGAAAAGAAACAAGCTCTTTTATTTTACTACTAGTTGCCACCAGTTGTAAGAAATTAAAAAAAAAAAAAAAGAAGAAAAAAAGAAAAAACTGGAGAGAAACACAGCCTAAAAAAAATAATAACATCTAACCACTTCTTTTCAGCATTGTATTAGAAGTTCTAGCAGCATAATTAGAAAAGAAAATGAGAGAAAAGTTATCCTAATCGGAAAACAAGGAACAAAAACTATATTTGTAGATGACAGATCTTATACGTGTAGAATCTCAAGAAATCCACTTTAAAAAAAAATCTATGAAATAAATTAATTAATTTATCAGCTAGATTGCAAGATTGAGGCTCAACAAACAGAAACCAATTGTATTTCCATATATTTTCAATAAACAACTCAAAAAGGGAATGAATACAACAATTATAACAGCATCAAAAAGAGTAAAACATAAATATATTTAATTTAAAAAAGTGTAAAACTTATATTCTGAGAATTGTAAAAAATTTTCGAAGAAATTAAAGATGGACTAAATAAAATGAAAGATATCTTGTCTTCATAAATCAGAAGACCTAATATTGTTAAAATAGTAATCCTCCTCAACTGATCTCCAGATTTAGGACAATTCCCATCAGTATTCCAACTGGCTTCTTTTTAACAATTGGCATGCTGATCTTAAAATTCGTATGGAAATGCAAGAAACCTAGAATAACAAAAACAGTCTTGAAAAAAAAGAAGAGCAACCTGGGAAGGTACACTTTATGAATTCAAAACTTACTACGAAGCTCTGCAACAGTCAAAACAGTGTGAAAGGGGCTCCTGCGTGTCTCAGTCTGTTAAGCATCCAAGTCTTGATTTCAGCTCAGGTCCTGATCTCAGGATCTGAGGTTGACACCCATGTTGGGTTCTATACTAAGCATGGAGCCTGCTTAAGACTTTCCCCCTCCACTTGTGCTTTTTTTCTTCTAATAGAAGAAGAAGAAGGAGGAGGAGGAGGAGGAGGAGGAGGAGAAAGAGGGGGAGGAGGAGGAGGAGGAGAAGGAGAAGGAGAAATTAATTTTAAAAAACTTATAAGAAGTGGCACCTGGGTGGCTCAGTTGGTTAAGTATCTGTCTTAGGCTCAGGTCATGATCTCGGGGTACTGGGATTGAGCCCCAGGTCCAGCACCCTGCTCAAAGGGGAGTCTGTTTCTCCTTCTCCCTCTGCCCTTCCTCTCACTTATACTCTCTTGTGCACACACTCTCTCTTTCTCAAATAAATAAAATCTTTAAAAAATTTTTATAAGAAGAAAAGGTATTCATCTTCATGACATTGGATTAAGTAATGATTTTTCAGATATGACACTAAAAGCACAAAGAAAAATAGGTAAATTATATGTCATCAAAAACACTTTTTTGAAGCAAAGACCACCTAGAAATTTAAAAGACAACCCATGGAATGGGAGAAAATATTTTCAAGTCATATAGCTGATAAGGGACATGTATCTAGACTATATAAAGAACTCTTAAAACTCAACAGTAAAAATGACAAATAGGCAATAATAAAAATGACATTGAGTTTGACAAAAATGACAAACTCAATGACCAAAATGACAAATGGTAAATAACAGTTAAAAAATGGTAAGAGGAGCTAAACAGACATTTCTCCAAAGCAGATATACAAAGGCAAATAAGCAAATGAAGAGATAACTAACATGATTATTTGAGAAAAATAGATCAAAACTGTAGTGAGATACCACTTAACCAAAAGCATGGCTATATTAAAACTACAAAGATAGATAATAACAAGTGTTGGCCAACATGTATAAAAACTGGAATCCTCACACATTGCTGGTGTGTACTTAAATGATAATGCCAATTTACAAAACAGTCTTAGACGTTTAAATGCTGAATTATACTACCCAGTAATTATATGTTTAGGTATATACTCAAGAGAAATGAAAACATATGACTACACAAAAACTTATACATGAAGGTTCATAACAGCAACATTCATAATAGCCAAAAAGCCAAAATAATCCAAATACTCAAATATCCACTATCCAATAAAAGACTAAATTGAATGAGGTGTGACCATACCATATAATATGATGTGGTGATAAAAATAAATGTAGTACTGGGCACCTGGGTGGCTCAGTTGTTTAAGCAACTGCCTTTGGCTTGGGTCATGATCCTGGAGTCCTGAGATTGAGTCCTGCATCAGGCTCCATGCTCAGGGGGGAGTCTGCTTCTCCCTCTGACCCTCCCCCCTCTCATGCTCTCTTTCCCTCTCTTAAATAAATAAATAAAATCTATTTAAAAATGTAGTACTGATACAAGCTACAACTTGGATGAACCTTGAAAACATTGTTCTACATGAAAGAAATCGATCATAAAACACCATATAGTTTATGCTTCTACTTGGGGTTTCTCTTAGGAGTGATGAAAATGTCCCAAAATTTATTGTGCTGATGGTTGTACAACTTTGTGACCATTCAACTATATGCTTTAAACAGGTAAATTTTTTGGTGTGTGGATTATAATTCAGTAAAGATGTTATTTAAGAAATAGCAATAACTATTAAATTTTGTTGGCTTCACAGTCCTCAGACTCCTGCTGAGTTTTTGTTTTTTTAATTGTAACAGAAAAAAATGTTGCTATAACACAGACAACACCATTATAAACAGATGGTTAAAAAGGAGCCTTTATTTGATGGACAACATGATGGGCTAAAGACAGAAGTTTAAAAGCAAAAGGAAGTTAAATGACTTTGAGTGAGTTTAAAACCATGGCATATGTGTGGATTCAGGAAATGGGAGACACTTGGTGAGGCCAGACAGAGGCGAAGATGTAGCATAGAAAGAAAGCAGAGTTACAGAGGGAGTGAGTTGATTTGAATTTTGGTGAAATAAATGAGAATACGAGAATATTTCCTACTTAATAAAGCCACCATTCTCTCTCTCTTGCCATATCCTGGACCTGTTTTAAAGGTCTGGTCTGCAAGGTAGATACTGGGCCAAATAGAAGCCAATTACATCTGCAATGCTGGTGTGGCTTTCATTTTTGAGAGAAGCCCTTTTTGGTCTCTGTCTTGAGGTTAAGAATTACATTTTTTTTTAAATTTCTTTCTGAGTCTCTACATTTCAGCTCTTAGCTTTAATGCCACAAATACTCTGCAGCTTGTCTTTCTTTTTCACAAATGTGAAGCTTTTGAGAATTACCCCTGATGATACATGTCTATAGTACATTGATTTTCACTGCTCTGTGCATTCCATTAAACAAATACGGCACAATTCATTTATCCACTCTCCTGTTCCAAGTTTTGACTAATGCAAACAACATTGCAATAAAACTCTCATCCATATCTGATTTTTCCCATGGCCTAGAGCTTCCCCAACATATAAACCTAGCAAAGGAATTGCTCTGTCATAAGGACGCACACATTCAAATTCATGGGATGTTGTCACATTGCTCTCCAGAGTGGTTCTATAAATTTATAATTCTTCCCACGACTTTTGAGACTTCCCTTTGCCTGAATCCTCACTCATCCTGCAGGGCTAGCACTATAAAGATGGGGCTCTCAGTCCCAATTCTCTCTCTCCATGTACTGCTATTAACGTCGAGCCCCTGTGTTATCAAATGTGATAAACACCTCACTGGCCCCGCCCCCCACCCCCACCCCGGGCAGACACTGTGTCAGCTCCGCAGTTCACTGTTCTGATTTCCAGTCTCTTCATTTCTGACCCAAGGCAATTTCCCTACCTTTCTGGGCAGTTCAGCCATGCATTTATAAGGATGTTAGTTATAATTTATTGAGCAATTCTTGGTGTTTGTAGCTGGAAGGTTTTCAAGTTATCTGCACCATCAGACTTTTATATGCTTGACAACAATTTCAGCACCTGAGCAATCTTTAAACTTTAAGCTGCCCAGATGTTGGACATCTTAAAGAAAATAAGTGAAATCAAGTTAGCAGCTACGATGAGCCATCAAATTCTCTCTTTGCCTGTATTCACTAGTCACCACACCGCAGGGCAGAATGATAATAAACACTAGGGACTCTACAGATGGTCTGAGTTTGATTCCCAACGCTGTTGCTCCCTAACTGTGTGACCTGGGGCAATTTATTTCATCTTTCCCGGCCCTGGTTTCTTCATCTGTAAGGTAAATCATAGAACCTACCCAGAAGAGTTCGTGTAAGAATCCAATAAGTTAATATTTATGAAAATGTTTAGAACTATATCTGACATACAGCTTATATCATGTCATCATATGATAAATAAGATTGGAGTAATAAATATAATAAATAATAAATATAAGAAATTCATATTTGTATTGTATGAATATTCAAGTAATGATTTTTCCTTCAATCCCCAGCAGGACCATCTAACGTTGGCAACATCATAGTTCTTCAAGTTTAATGATTCTAGTATTAAATAACTTTTACCTAAGAGAATCTCTGTGCCCCAGAATACAAACAAAATCGTTGTGGTCCGTTGTGCCCCAGACACAGGGAAAACGTTGCCTGCACAACCAAGGGGTCATATGGGTTAGGATTAAGGATGATAAGAGATGGTATGATGGAGAAGGAAATAAACAAGAGAAGAAGGAGAAAAGAAATACAGATACGTTCTTCCTCCCAACCTGGGACCAGGTCAGAGTGCTGGCAGGATGTTCCCTCAGGGACCGTCTTCCCTCCCTGCTGGCCCCCCAGTCTCTTCCTGCTTCAGACACACAACTTCTTGCCTGCTCCCCACATGGGCCCTTCAGCTTGCTTAGGTTCAAAGAGGAGGGAGATCTGAGCAAAACAGGGTAAAAATCTTTCTCTTAGTCTAGACAGTCTGCACGTCTGAGGGTGTTTGGGCTGTGAGAAATGGCATCTCAAGGATCTGTCCCTGTGCTGGAATGGAACTTTAGGAAAAAAATCCATGAGGCACTACCTATGCCGCTATTACGTAGTGTGTTGTTATTACCGTCCTTTTACACCATACACACACCACAATATTTTGTTCTTAGTAGATACAAAATACACTTTAAGTTGGATTGAGGCTCACCATATAGCCCCTACAACAGACCCGGTAATAACGTCCCACAAGGACATGGATTTGAATAAAACTTGACAACCAGTGATCTCCCTTCCTCTACATGATGTCTGTTCTCCACAACGCAGGCCAAAGTCAGTTCTCTTCTGGAGGGGAGTGATGAGAGGTGATTTCCTCATGACTACTGTGGACTTTCTCCTGCCTGGAAAGGTACGAATTCTGTTAGAAATACAGAGTTAATTTCTTATGCAGCTAATAAAAATCATTGTGTTCTTTTTTCACACCTTAACTGGTAGACTGACTGGACAAGTTTGTTTGCAATCCCACATTTTACTTGACTAAACTTTTTTTTTTTTAAAGATTTTATTTATTTATTTGATAAAGAGAGAGAGAGAGCACAAGTAGGTAAAACGAGCAGGAAGCCTGATGCCGGACTCAATCCCAGGATCCTGGGATCATGACCTGAGTCAAAGGCAGCTGCTTAAACAACTGAGCCACCCAAGTGGCCTTTGACTAAACTTTTCCACCTCACTTAATGCTTTTACAGGGGAGTAGGGGATTACTATTTTATTTAAAACATGAAGAGAAAAAAAATCTCTTACCAAAATAGGGTTAATCTATATGGCGGACACATCAATAACTAATTCTATAGCTTGCCTACCACATACCATTCACAATTCAGACAGAGATGTAAGGTTAACCGACGGTTGATTTCTAAAATAAAAGAATTTTAATTATTTTTAATTTTTAAGATAAAATAATGTTCTAGTTAATGAACTAGATGGCAGGAATCCTTTCAATTGTATACATATATCAAAGCATCACGATTTACATTTTAAATACCTTCTAATTTTATCTGCCACTTATACCTCAATAAAGCTGGGAGGAAAAGAACCTGGAAATACAATATTCCTGTATGTATATTTTTTGAGCTACAGGAATAAATTTTTTCAAGAAATAGTATTATCTGAATGATACAATTTAACACCACTGCATATTAAATTTTATTTTCTTATTTATTTACTGAAAAGTCAAATCACTTTATAATGAAAAAAATGTATCTTCTGGTCTCCTCACCCCCATCTATGTTTTCCAGAGGAAAGATATTCGACTCATTTTCTTCTGTTATTTACCATCATATTCCTAAATTATAGCACATATTGCTTTTTTGACTCAATACTAATATCTGCTGACTTCATACTATGAAAGATGAGGATTTAATTTCCTAATATACTCTTTCTCTATTCACCTAATGAAATTATATACCATGTTAGGTTAATATTCAATTTGACATTAATATTGTCATATAATAATCACAGCTGAACCATGTACTCATTAACGAAGGAAGCATTTCCTTACATAACTTTCTTTCCCTAGCTTAAATCAATGCCTCTTACATGTTTAATCCATTTCTTATGAACCTTGCACAGATTCATGCCTAAACTCCTTCCCATTAGTGTGACTAAAGCTCCCCAGAACATGTTCATAAACAAAAGGTGAATGTGACTGTTTTGTTTCTTAGAACAATCCTTCCAGAATCCCTTGATGTTCCTGCTCTTAACTGAGTGAGTTTGCTTCCTGTACCAACTTCCCTGCCATGATTCTAGGATTTCCCTTTACCATCATGTCAGAAATTAACTTCACCTGGCTCTCCAGTTGGGTTTTCTGTTTCCCAAATTCCTTATCTTTTCTAAAAATTCATTTTACTCGAGCATCACCCAGTAGGTTCCTGAGAAAGTATGCATGAAGATCAATGTTTTGAATCTTTTAAAATGTTTTAGTCTAATCTCACCCCTTGACTATTTTACCATAAAATACTAGATTGGAAAGAATTCTCTCAGAATTAGGAAAGCACAATTCCATCATCTTCCGACAACAGTGTTGCAAATAAGAGTCAAATGCCATTGTGGTCCCCAGCTTTGTTGACAACTTCTGCTGCCCTCCTCAGCTCACCCCACACGCCAGTCCCTCCCTTGCACTATGCGTGGAAGTTTTCCAAATCCTATCTTTATCCCTAGTATTCTGAAATGTCTTGGTATTGGTCATTTTTTTCCCCCTAGTCACTGCGCTAAGCACTTAGCCATTCAGTTGAGGAAAGCATGTTCTTTTCAAACTGTTGTTGGAAATATTTGTCTATTATCTTCTCCCCTTCCTCCTCACCCCTCCTCCTCCTCCTTTTTCTTTGATAATTTCCTTTGTCACAAGTTTTCAATTCTCACTGCCTAGAATACCACTTAGTTAATGTTGCCTAATTCTCTTAATTTTCTCATCTTTGTTCTTCTATTTCTCTATCTTTTTGTCTTTTGGGGAGGTTACCTGAATCTATACTTCCTATCCTCCTGTTGATTTTGTATGTATTTAGGAGATAGGATCTACTATGTAAGAGATTGTTGCTATCTGAATACTCTTTGTTTAGAACATCTTTTTTTTTTTTTAATTTAACGCTGTTTTCTTTCTTTCCTGAAAGAAAAATGAATTTGCTTTTAATCTGACTTATTGCTCCCATGCTTCATCTATCAGTGTATTTGCTATTGTTTATAGGTAGACATGTCCTATACTAATTGTAAAGGATCTTTGTACTTCCCTCAATGAATTCAATCCTCTATTTTAGTCCTGTGTATTAATCTGAATAGTGGCTGCCTATTTTCATTTTCAAGGCAGATGGCAAACTTTCCTATAGATCTCATGAGATTTCACCTTGTCCAGGACTTTGTTTTTTAAGGTTGAGGTAATGAAATGTTGTGTAGCTCAACAGTGAAATTCCACAGGCAATGGGATATGGCCTCAGATGCTCTCATGTCCTCTGCCTTCCCTTTAGGCTGGGGGAATTTTGTACCTGCCACAGTGGAAAACAGAAACTGCTCTAAAACCTGAAAACAAACTGTTTTAAACCCAAATCCCAGAGCGTTTCAGTAGGTTTTTCTCTGGGCATTTTTGAAGCATTTTGAAGAAAGTACTAAATGCCCAGTCATGTAGTGGCCCATGATGCCAAGTCAGCTACCTCTTTGGAACAGATCTAAAGAAAAGCTCTGCTTCCTCATACGATCTTTTTCAATCCCATCACATGAGGTTCACATCTTTTGCTAAGTAGGGTGAAAAGCCTTTGGCCAGTTTAAATAGTGCAAACTGCACTTTTGCTAATGCTAGTTTTCTTGTTTTTTTTGTGCTGACATTTCCAGCATTGGGAAGTACCAATACTGCATTCTTTGCATTCTTTGCATTCATTACCAGAGAGTTCCTCTTTCTCCACCTTCTTCTGAAGGATAATCAACACCTGAAATGGATGTTTCAGAACACAAACTGCTGCAGAAAGGCCCTCTGTATTCACCCAGAGAGTAGGTGCATTATGCCAGATGTGTCGCATCAGAGGTGATGCCCTGGGAGAGCATTTCTGGTCCTTGTAAGTAGTAGAGCCTGGCCTGTCTCAGTCCACAGATACAGCTCATTCTGTAAGCAAGCTGGATTAAGGTTATAGTTTTTCTTCTTGGAGGCCATCCTTTTTCCAAATGGCATATCAGTTCCAATAATATCTACAGAGCCAGGTCTCAGTGGTGACTTGCAGATAGATATCCCATTGAACAGCATCTATGGACAAGCCCCAGGACAGTTTGCCTCTTTAATTTGGCCCTTGGCCAATCCAGAAGAGATATTACTTGCTGCCTTATTCACAGCCAATGTATTATTATCACCAACTTCTGTAGCCCCCTCTTTTGGTATTGCCTCTGTTCCATACATGCCATCAACTATCATTATCGGTATGTTGAGGAACACAGAGACTTAGTGTCCTGTAGGCGAGAGCAAATCTGAGTTATAGGTCCAAATGGTGAGATGTTTCTTTGGTGGAGACTCTCTTCTGTCAATGCAATGCCCTCAGTGATTTGATTATCAGGGATTTTCAAATGAGCCTCCATATCAAAGTTGGTCATGTCAACTTTCCACTTAAATTAATCCTGAACACCATCTCTAAAATTTCTGGCAGCCTGAGTTGAGGTGCTGCTGTGTTTCTCTCCTGCCTTTTTGCTTATGAATCTAAACTTTAACACTTGAGGATCAATTTCTCCTTTTGAGCTTTTGTCAGTCTCATCTTTGCAAGATGCCAAGCCAGAACCTACTAACGTGGTATTTCTTTGATAGCTGGATTTTCACCAGTCGAAGACATGTGAATCTAAGCCAGTGTTAGCAAACTCATTAACATCTTTGTCTTCTTTTTGTCTCTTCATCCATTATCAATTTTACCTTTACTTGAATTCTCATTTATCTTTTTGTAGTTTTGTCTTTGAAACTGGTGTTAATTTTCCATATTCTTCATGGAAGTTTCCAGCAAATTCTTCAAAATCCTTTAGAACTTCTGTTTCCTTGAACTGCTAATCTTCAAACTCCTGAACAACCACAAATAAGCTATCAACTGGTTCCAGACAAGAGACCTGAGCCAGGCTTTTTCACCAAAACGTTAAAATATATCTCATTTCATTTCTGTATTTTGCATGATGAGCGCAATTTCTCTTTCACTTCATCTGCACAAAACCAGTAGGTACAGTGGCTCCACTCATGACCTGGAGATGCTCAGACTCATTTCTGAGGCTATTTTCTGTCCTGAAGGTTCACATCCAAGAGTTGGTCAGCGGTTTCTTGAACATCAGGCCTGTTGTCAGTTCTTCCAAGATCCCTAACTTTACTGCTAACATAGACCCTTCCAGCTCCAGCCCCACAGGCCCAGCGCACCCCAATGCTATGCTTTCTCTTCTCTCTCAAGATGTTGGGTATAGAACTTTTTCAAAATATTTATTAGCAAAATATTGAAACAGAGAGAAACTGAAAGAATTTTAGAGTGAATGCCAATATACCCATCACCTAGATTCTAACATCAACATTTTACTGTACTTGCTTTTTTCACGTATTTATTCCTACATGGATACATTGCATGTTTTTATGCATTTTAAAATAACTTGCAGATGAACGTATGTCCCCCTAGGTACTTCAGCCTTCCTGTTATTAACCAGAGTTCAGTATTTGTTTTTTTTCTTTTGATGTAAAATTTATATACAATGTAATGCACAAATTTTTCTGAGTTTTAAAAAGTGCCCAAAATATGTCATTATAGAACATCACTATCGCCCCAGAAAATTCCTGCATGCCCTTTCCAGTTACTGATACTAATCCCACCCCAAGAAAACCACTGTTCAAATGTTCTTCTATCACTGACTGATTTTGACTGTTTTAAAACTTCATAAAAATTAAATAATATAGTATGCACAATTTTTGTTTGACTTTTTTTTGCTCAACATGTTTTCGAGATTATTAGTTGATTCTTTTTATTGCTGAGTAGTATTCCATTTTATGAATATGCCCTGTCTTGTTTATCCATTCTCCTATTTTAGGATCTCTGGGATATTTTCGACTTTGAACTCTCATGAATAAAGCTGATTTGAATATTTCTGTACAAGTCTTTTTATGTGTATATGTGCTTTTATTTCTCCTAAGTAAACACCTAGAGATGGAATTACTGGAACATTGGTTAATGTGTATTTCATTTTACAAGGACATGTTAGATCTTTTGCTATAATAGTTGTCACATTTGACATTCCCAACAACAATATATGAGATTTTCAGTTGCTGTACATCCTTACCAAAATTTGGTATTGATAATCTTCCTAATTTTATTCATTCTGACATGTGTGGAGTGGTGTGTCTATGTAGTCTTAATTTGCATTACCCAACTGACTAATAATAGTGACCAAATTTTCATAAGCCTGTTGATGCATCTATTCAATTCAAGCTATTTTGTTTTTATTAGTGGATTGTGGGAGTTCTTTATATACTTTGCATCCCAGTCCTTTGTCATGCTCGTGTTTTGTAATACATATTTTCTTCAAATCTGTGGCATGTCTCTTCAATGTATTTTTATTTATTTATTTATTTATTCTTAAAGATTTTATTTATTCATTCATTCATTTATTTTAGAGAGAGAGCACAAGCAGGAGGAGGAACAGAGGGAGAGGAGCAGAAAGGGAGGGAGAGGAAGGGAGAAAGAATCTCAAGATTTGACACTGAGCACAGAGCCTGACATGGGCTCAATCTCATGACCTTGGGATCATGACCCTTGAGATCATGACCTACTTGCTGAAACCAAGAGTGGGACATTTAACTGACTGAGCCACACAGTGGCTTATTAACAGTTTCTTAATAGTGCCTTTTTAAAAGTGGTTTTTAATTCTGATAAGTTGAACTGATCTTTTCTATTATGGTGATTGCTTTACAGTTCAGAACTCTGCTTTTCACAAATCACAAAGATACTATCTTATGTTTCCTTGTAAAAGTTTTATGGTTTTATGCTTCATTATTACTCAGTTTAAAATATTTTATAATTTTTTTGATGATTTCATCACTAAGGAAATGAGAACGGTTTTCTGTAATATCAGTGATTTTCTAAGATGTCATGTTGTTATTGATTTCCAATTAAGTCTTTTATGTTCAGAAAACATATGCTCTCAATCCTTTTTTTTTTTTTTAAAAACATTTTATTTATTTATTTGAGAGAAGAGAGAGACAGTGAGAGAGAGCATGAGCGAGGAGAAGGTCAGAGGGAGAAGCAGACTCCCCGTGGAGCTGGGAGCCCGATGCGGGACTTGATCCCGAGACTCCAGGATCATGACCTGAGCTGAAGGCAGTCGCTCAACCAACTGAGCCACCCAGGTGCCCACTCTCAATCCTTTTAAATGTATTTCAGCCTTGTTGGAAAGTCCAGCATATGATCTATCTCAGTGAACATATCAGGTACACTTGAAAAGAATATGTATTATGCAACTAGTTATTTAGTGTAATGTTCTATAGAAATCATTTAGGTCAAGATATTGATAGTTTGTTCAGATCCATATCTCTCTCTTTTTTTAAAAATATTTATTTATTTATTTGAGAGAGAGAATAAGAGAACAGAAGGAGGAGCAGGGGGAGAGGAAGAGAGAGAGTTCTCAAGCAGACTCCGAGCTGAGCATGGAATCAGACTTGGGGCTCAATCCCAGGACCTTGAGATCATGTCCTGACCTGGCTCCTTACAACTGAGCCATCCAGCCACCCCAGATCCATCTATATTTTTATTTTCATTAGTTTGATCAATTGCTGAAAAATAATGTTAAAAATCTTCAACTATGATTATAGAATTGTTTATTTCTCCCCTTGATTCTGTCATTATCTCATGAATTTTGAAGCTGTTATGAGAGGAGAAAACATATATGAATACTACGTCTTCCTGATGATTCTTCCTGACTCTCTTGACATTGTGAAAAGTCTCTCTTTATTTCCAGCGCTCTTAATTCCTTCACAAAGCCAAAATTTCAATGTGGTGTCATTTGCCTTCAGCCTGAAGAATTCCCATTAACATCTCTCAAAGGGCATGTCGCTGGTGATGAATTATTTTTCTTAGCTACCGTTGCCTTTCTTTAGCCTTCTTCATTTTTGCTGGATATAGAATTTTGAGTTGTCATATTTTTTTCTGTTCTTTTAGAACTCTTAAATATGTGTTCTGTGTTATCTTGTTCACTTATATACAATGTATTGTTTTCTCTGGATGCTTTCAAGATTTTCTCTTTATATTTGATATTCAGTAATTTTATTATGGTGAACTGAAGTTTGGTTTTGTTTTTGTTTTTCACATTTGGCATTCCCTTATTTTTCAAAAGCAGCCTATTGAGGTATAATTGACCTAAAATAAATCAGTGCATATACAAGTATACATTTGGGTGCATTTTGACATACATACATACTACAGAAACCATCACACAATAAAAATAATGAACACGTCTGTTACCCCAGAAGGTCTCCTTCTGCCTCTGTAATTTCTCCCACCTTTCATCCCATTCACAGGCTCACTAATCTCCTTCCTGATACTATACATTACTTTGTATTTCCTAGAATTTTGTATACTTTTTTTTTTTTTTTGAGAGAAAGAGAGAGAGAGAACATGAATGGGGGCATGGGGGTAAGCCAGAGGGAGAGGGAGAAAAAGAATCCTAAATAGGCTCCCTGCATAATGCAGAGCCCAACATGGGGCTCCATCTCATGACCCTGAGATCATGACCTGAACTAAAATTCAGAGTCAGACACTTAACTGACTGAGCCACCTACGTGCCCCTGTATTGTCTAGCTCTTTTAGTCAGCATACCTATGTTGAGATTCAAATGCTATTGTGTGTTATCGAAAGTTCAGTAATTTTCATTACTGAGCACTAATCTACCATAATGATACAGCACAATATGTTTATCCATTCACCTCTTAATGGACATTTAGATTGTTTCCATTTGGGTGCCATTACAAATAATGCTGCCATGAACATTCACATACAATCTTTTCATCTCTCTTCAGTAAATACCTAGGACTAGAATGGCTGGGTCACATGGCAGGTGCATGTTTAACTTTTTAAGAAACTACTAAGCTATTGGTATTTTCCAAACAGGTTTTGTATCTCACATTCTCGCCAGAGTGATTGAAAGGTCCATTTGCTCCATATCCTTACCAACATTTGATTTGGTTGGTCTTTCCTCATTTTAGTAATTAAAAAAAAAATCTAATGGTATAGAACTTAATAGGTCTATAAAATTTTATCATCAGTGTAATTGTGTGTATTAAAATTGATTTAAATAACTTAAAAATCTGATTACAAAACTAATGTGTTTTGTAGAAAATTTCTAAAATGTGGAGCTATGCAAAAAATAACATAAAAACATCTGTTATTGTGTTAGTCATAACGCTTGTTAACAGTTTAGACTTTATTTCAATACTTACATATACTTGTTTTATTTTATTATTTCATTTTATTTTATTTTATTTTATTTTAGAGAGGGAGAGAGAGAGTGAGAGTAAGAGGGAGAAGGTGCCAAGGGAGGGAGAAACAGAATCTTAAACAGGCTCCACACCAAGCACAGAGCCTAATAGGGGGCTTGATCTTACAACCCTGAGGTCATGAGCTAGCCAAAATCAAGAGTTGGATGCTTAACTGAGTGAGCCACCCAGGCACCTCTCATATACTTGTTTTTAAAAAATGGATTCTGATTCACACACTGTTTTCTAATCCACTTTTTTTTTCTTGATACTGAATCATCAGTTTCTGAAGTCATTAAAGATCTTTCTACAATGTATCAATTTTAGTGACTATAAAGATTTTCATCAAATGCAATGCCATACTTAATGTCTGCTATCTAGTGTGGGACGCTTAGGTTCTTTCTAGGTTTTTACTTTTTTAAAAACCTGGTAAGATAAAATACATATAACAGGAAATGTAAAATTTTAACTACTTTTAACTGTACAATTTAGTAATATTAAATACATTCACATTGTTGTATAATCAATCTCTATAACTTTTTCATCTTGCAAAACTGCAATCTATACTTATTAACAACTCCCCATTTCCTACTCCCTAACCCTTGGCTACCACCATAATACTTGCTGATTTTTTTTATGAATCATGTTTTTGGGGTCATATCTAAAAATATTTACCTAACTGAAGATTACAAAGATTTTCTCACAGATCTTTCCTTGAGGTTTTGTAGTGTTCGATTTTACATTTGGGTCTATGACATATTTTGAGTTAATTTTTCAATATGGTGGAAAGATATGGGTAAAAGTTCATTTTTATGTGTTGATATCCACCTGCTCCATTACCATGTTAAAAGTTTATCTTTTGTCCATTGAATTGCTTTTTCATTTTTGTTGAAGTAAGTTATCCATTTATGTATGGGTATATTTCTAGACTCTTCAATCTATTCTTTTGATCTCTTTGTCACTATCAGTATCATACTGTCTTGATTAATGTAGCTTTATAATAAGTATTAAATCAGGAGGCATTTGTCCTCCAACTTTGGTTTTTTTTTTTTTCAGTTATTTTTGCTGTTTTAGGTACTTACATTCCACATGGATTTTAGAGTCAATTTGTCGACTTAGGCAAAATAATATGCTGGGGTTTTGATTGGGATTGCATTGAGTCTGTAATGAATTCAGGAAGAACTGACATCTTGACAGTAATGGAGTCTTATGACCATGAGCCCAGTATATCTTTCCATGTGTTTAGTCTTCCTTAATTTCTCATAGCAGTATCTTTTTCCTTTTCAGAGTATAACTCAGAATGGTAAAGGTCAGGCATTATTCCTATCTCTGTGTGAGTACCAGGCACCATTCCCTCTAAATTCTTTCTGATCATTCCTTCTATGGCCTCACGTAGTCTCCTCACCACGTACATACACCTATCAGTTCTCTGCTCACCCTAAAGAGGACTCTCTGAAATCTCCAGGAGTGTCTCTCTGTAACTCTCCCCTCTTTAATATCCTGTACTACAAACTCTAACTCTTTTGTTCTTCTGAGACTCTCAGCTCTGTCTCACAAATTCAGGGAGACTTGGCCCAACTGGGTTCATTTTCCGTTCAGTGTAACCTAGAAACTCTCTTAAGGCAGTAAGCTGGAGCAATCATAGTACTAACCTTATTTCCCATATCTAGGCATCACTGTCCTTTATTGTCTGATGGCCAAAATCTTGAAATCTGATGTTTCATGTATCTTGTTTAATTTTTTGTTGTTGCGTTATATAGGGAGTAAATGTGGTCCACGTTACTCTGTATTGACCAGAAATGGAAGTCAGAACCAATTTTTTCTAAATATGTTTTTTTTTAAGATCTATTTATTTATTTTAAAGAGAAAGAGAGATATCACAAGTGGAGGAGGGGCAGAGGGAGAGAAGCAGACTCCCTGCTAAGCGCAGAGCCCAACAGTTGATCTCACCACCCTGAGATCATGACCTGAGCCAAAATCAAGAGTTAGACACTTATCTGACTAAGCCAGCCACCCAGGTGCCCTTCACAACCATTATTTTTCACATATTTTTTCTCTCCTGTGCTCTATTTTCCTTCTGGGACTCAATTACACTTGTATATTAGACATTTTCATATTGTCTCACAAGTTCCTTTGGTGCTCATCCTTTTTTCCTACTTCTTCAGATTAGACAAATTCTACTGATTTATGTTCAAGGTTACTTGTGTTTTCTTTTGCCACCTCCATTTTACACATCTATTCACTGAGTTTTAAACTTCAAATAGTATTGAGTCAAATAGTATATATTTTCCTTTACTTTATTCAGCATAGTTGTAAAATCCATTTTTAAATCCTGCCTGCTGTTTCCACCATCTAGGTCATTTCGGGGCTCAGTGTTTCTTTGTCCTCTCTTCTTTTGAGAGTGGGCAGTATTTTCCTATTCTTCTTTTCTGAGTAATTCCATACTGTAGCCTCACATCATGAATTCTATAATTTAGAAGCTCTGCATTCCACTTTATTCCTTCAAAATGATTGAATTTTGTTTTGATTAACTTGGTTGATCTCCTACTGAACTCTGCTGTTTGGAGTCTGTCATACAAATGTGTGGAAAAGTGTCGACCAGGGATCGAATAAAGCTTTGCAAAGCTTAAACATAGAATTAAAAGATTCCCCTCCCTTTCTCTCACCTTCTCAGCATTTCCTCCAAGATTCTCCAGTGTGTCTGGTAGCTTAAACTCTGTTCTCATTTCTCCAGGACAGAAAAAGTATGTTTTCTCTCATGATCTTAGCCACCCAAAGTGGTGCCACTTTAGTCTGCTCTTAGACTAAAAGCCATTTTAAAAGCGAGGGTACCATCTTCCAAATGCCATCTTCTTTCCAAAATCTGCCTGCTTTTATTCACTACCTTGTTTTAGTTAACAAGGTAGTTGTTTCTCATATTTTGTCTATGGAAAAGAAGTGGTACCCCCAGTAACTTATTTTTAAAGTTTTCTATGTTCTCTCTTTTCTCCTGAAGATCTCAGATTATTCATTTGGGTCTCTTTCTTTCACATTAAAACTATCCTTAAGTAATCCTTGGTTGCACTTTCTTTCTTAACAGTGACACACCAAAGCAGATGAGATGATCCACACTGAGGGTTAGTGAGTGGTAGACTTTTCCCTAAAGCTAACTTTGCCAAGATATTTTCATGATTTTGATCGTGGACCCTCAAATATGCATATGTCTTTTCTTTGTGGCTGGTCAGTTATATGGTCAAATACCTTAGAAATCATTTTCATACCAAAAATCTATTAATTGGGTGGTTGTCAGTCATATATATATATAGACCTTGAATATAATCCCTTCTTCAAATATAATGCACTCTCTTGTGCTTTTCTCAGTGAACACTTGCATATTGACTGAATTAAATATTTCAGTTTAAATATCAAAAGAAAAAAAAACAAGCAGAACTCTCTCAAATTTTAGAAATTTGGTTTAAGTGCTGGATGATGGCATCATATTCCAATCACCCCTTATTTTCATTGAGACTTTATTTCATCCCCAGGAAGAGAGGCCCTTTGTCACATATATTCTATGTTACAGCCGTTCAAAACTATTTATTTTCTGTCAGACAGATATTATTCTTTCACGCTTTCATGACTTTACACTGAATACACTTTCTTCCTAAAATGCTCCTTTGCTTTCTGTTTGGCTGTAGAACTTCTTCTTTCCCTCAATATCCAGCATAGTGATCTACTGTGAGCACCTCTGACTTTTCCAGACATACAGTCTGACTTCTTCATCCCTTTTATGCTTAACTGAAGCAATGCATCACCTCTATTGAAATACTTACTGATTTCTGTTTTAATAACTTTGTTTCTATGTCTCCCTTACTAGTTTGTGAATTCTATGTAGTCAGGACTCACATGATTTTATAAAACCTCTTACCAACTAAGAGCATCTCCACTATTGACCAAAGAGTTTCATACCAATCACAATCAGTACTCTCTTATGGTAAGAATCAGATTGCCCCAGATGAGAACTTGTACTTTTATTATGGAATAGCTTCTAGTTAAAAACACACCCCCCCACACACACACGTGTGTGTGTATCCATGTTTATATATCTATTTGTGTCATTATCGGTATTTTAGGAGAGTATTAGCTAAAGTTATTCTATATTCAAGTATTTAAAATTCTAAGTTATGATTACTTAGAGAGCCTCATTCTATAAACTCAAATGTATGCCCTACAGGTAGCCCAGAGTCTGTTCTTTTATCTACTATGATTTCTACTGCAAAATTTAACACAAAAGAGATGGTTGTTTCTGTAGTGAATTTGCAATATGTTTCCATTTAGAGATACTGTGTATTCATGTGTGCAGGTGTCAGCTGTATAAATATATAAAACAGCTTTTTAAGTGTTAACAGATTTTACACAATAATAGAGATAGAATCAGTACTTATAAAATAATCTGTGGAAGCTTATGTTTCAATTGTAAGTGACAAACCCCAGGCCTAGCATATAGAGTGAGCCCTGAACAGTACTCTTTCCAGATCTTTATGTTACTAAACTGTTTGCAGGAGAGCCTAGCAGCTGTTGTGTGAATCTGACAAAGCATTAGGAAAAAATATTCTCCAAGTAAATTTAGCTTCGAATTCTATAGAATTTTTTGAGGATTGTGAATTGATGCAATACCTCATAGATGTAAGAAATGTGACATGACAAAGAAACAAATGCTTTTACAGATGCGGTAAGACTGCATTAAGTAGCAACTTCAGCCATCTTGGAATTAAATGCAAGAGAAATTATAAACAAATCTATCTTTGTTTTAAACGTATTGAATCTAAGGTTCACAACAGCCAAATGAAATACTTCTCTGATAATAAGTGGACCACTAATCTCCTGAGAATTTTTATGAATTTCCTCCGTCCAGATGTGAAGAATATTAATGTTTAAAACCATGAGAATGTTTACCTAGCCAGATGGACTCTGAAGAATCAAAAAAGAAACCATACCAAACAAACAAACAAACAAAAAACCAGGAAAAAAATGATAAAACATGATCAATATAACTATAGCATGCTAACACTTTGTACTGGTGAACATAAGGCAGATATGGGAAGAGTGTGGCTACCGGGAGGCAGGATTGGGGTGGAAAGTTAACCATGGCCATGTCCTTGACTACAACCCCCTTGAGACTAGAATGCACTGGCTGTCCACAGCTGAGTCGGGTGTGAGGAGGGCAGCTCTCCTCTATCAAGTGTCTCAGGTAAGGACTCTGCAGTAGCCTATGATGGGACCTGAAAGATCTCATATAAAATTTTGGCCTGAACCTGGATTCCCCCAAATGCCAATCTAAATAATTGGTATTCAATTGAAATGTTCTCTTCTAAGGAATACCTCAATCTGACCTCATCTGTGGGGGGAAAAAAAAAATTCAAGGTGGGATAGATGATTCAATAAGTTATACAGATCCGTTTATAGCATTGTAGTTAATATTGAGCTAATTAGATCATTACCTTATTTTCAGATATCTGGTTTTAATTTTTAATTCAAATTCACTTATTTAAATATCAAAATAATAATAACCTCACATAAAAAATAGTCAATTGCTTTCTGACAAAGGGGAAAGAGCAATTCAATGGAAAAAGAATAGTCTTTTTATGACAGTACAAGTACAATTCCACATCCATATGAAAAAAATAAATAAATAAAAATAAAAAATAACCTAGCCACAGACCTTGTACCTGTCATAGTAATTTACTCAAAATGGATTATAGACCTAATATCAATTTAAAAATATAAAACTTCTATAAGAAAACATAGGAGAAAACCTATAGAACCTACTGGATTATTTTGCTAGGGCAGCCATAACAAAATACCACAGACTGGGTGGTTAAATGACAGAAATTTATTTTCTCACAATTCTGGAAGTTGCATGTCCAGGAAGAGGTATTGATAGGTTTGGATTCTCCTGAAGCCTTTCTTTGGATAGCAGATGGCTGCCCTCACAGCCGGCTGTATAGCATCCTTCCTGGGGAAGCTGAGTTTAGGGCATGGATTGGGGTTTGAGGCCAGGGGGCTGCTGAAAGTGAGGGTTTGCTGGGATTGGCTTAGGTTGGCATTCAGATTTCTCCAGCTCTGAATCCTTTCTGGAGTCCCTGTGACTTCCTGTGGTCCTCTCTCTCATGTATTAAAGTGTCTCTTCCTCTTCTTAGAAAAATGGCAGTCACATTAGAGTAGGGCTCCAACCTAAAATCCAAAAAACTGACAATACCAATTGCTGGCGAAGCTGCAGAGCAGTAGAAACTCTTAACTGATTTCTGCTGAGAATGAAAAATGATGCAGCCACTTTGAAGACCATTTGGCAGTTTCTTTCAAAGCTAAACATAATCTTACCATATGATCCAACAATTGCATCCCTAGGTACGTACCCAATGCATTTGAAAATTTATGTCCCACAAAAAAAAAACCTTTGTCCAAATATTTATAGCATCTTTACTCATAATTGCCAAAAACTGGAATTAAAATGTTCTTCGATCCATTCAATTGAATACTATTTAATGATAAAAAGCAGTGTGCTATCAAGAACAAAAAGACTTGGATGAATCTTAAATAACATATCGCTGAATGAAAAAACCAGTTTAAAAAAGTTACATAGTTTATGGCCCCAATTACATGATATTCTGGAAAAGTCAAAACTATAGAGACAGTAAACACATTAGTGGTTGGGTTTGGATTGGGCATGGGGAGGGTTGAATTAGTGAACCCCAGAAGGTTTATTTAAGGCAGTGAAGCTATTCTTTATGATATATTATGGCGGGCATATGATGCTATATGTTTGTCAAAACCCATTAGAACTTCACAGCCCAAAGAACAAACCTTAACATATGCAGATTTTAGAAAATAATTTAGGCACTTCAGAGATCTCTGAATGAAATGCAGATGCTGACTGAACGATCTGACTGGATTGTTAAATTACTCTAACAAGGAGGCCTTAGACTGAGGTGGCTTTAAAACCTTAGCAGCCCATGTAAGCAAACCAGAATCTAAGCCTGAAATGCCTCAAGGTTAAGGAATCAAAACCTAAGGACAACCAAATCAAACAGCCAACTAGGTTTTCCCAATAAGGCAACAGCTTAAGCTATAGCCAATCAAATCATTTCCTTCTTTTGTTTCAGCCTCATCTCTATACAATCCTTTCCCCTGGCTCCAGTTGGTGGAGTACTTCCAACAACTTCTGGCTTGGTACTACCCAATTGCAACTGATTTTGCTCAAATAAACTCTAAAAATGTTTCATAAGCCTTAGTTTAACCATTCTGAAAATGTATGACACAACCTCACTGGGGGAATGAAAGGTCTAAAACAAGTGAATTGGGGGAAAGGTGCTGACTTGAATAACTTTGGAAATTAATAGTCTGTAGGACCAAAGGCAAAGGGACCTTGACAAAAGCACTGTACTCTAGTTAATAAAGTTGTTTCCCAAGGGATGCAGATAATCAATTCTGAAACCTGAGTAGGTACTCGAATAGATACTTCTCCAAAGAGGACATGTAAAAGGCAATTCAACACATAAAATGATGTTCAATGTCCCTAGCTATAAGGGAAATACATCACGGCAGACATGATGGAGTGGCTCAAATTAACGTTACTCAGCAGGGGGTGCCTGGTGGTGCAGTCAGTTAAACGTCCAGCTCCTGGTTTTAGCTCAGGTGATGATCTCAAGGTCATGAGAATGAGCCCCAAATGGGGCTCCACACTCAGTGCAGAGTCTGATTCAGATTCTGTCTCTCTCTCCCCTCTGTCTCTCCTGCTTGTGCTTTCTCTAAAATAAATAAGTCTTTAAGAATAAATAAATAGGGGTGCCTAGGTGGCTCAGTGGGTTAAGCCTCTACCTTCAGGTCAGTTCATGATCCTGGGGTCCTGGGACCAAGCTCCATGGGTTGGGGGGGGTTCCTACTCAGTGGGGAGTCTGTTTCTCCCTTTTCCTCTACTCTCTCCTCCTCCCCATCTGTGCTCTCTCTCAAACAAATAAATAAATTTTATAAATAAATAAATAAAGTAAGTTACTCACCAAACCAAAGGCTGGTGAGATACAAAGCAACTGGAACACTCCTATAGTGTTGGTGAGAATGAAAAAATAATACAAGCACTCTGGAAAATAACTGTTTTCCACGAGATTAAACATAGACTTAACCATATGCCAGCATTCCCTCTTTTGGATATTTACCCTAGAAAAATGTAACATTATGCTCACACACAAACCTGTATGCAAATATTTATAGCAGCTCTATTACAATTGCCAAAATCTGGAGACAGCTTGAATATCCTTCACTGGGTGAATCAATAAACAAACTGTGGTCCCTCCATACGACGGGATACTACATAGCAATTAAAAAGAATGGGATTTTAAAATTTGGCTTAATTTTAATCAATGTTAAATTTAACTTAAAACACTGATATTTGATTCAGTTATTGAAAAATTTTAAGGTATGTTTGGAACAACTTGGGCATATGAATATTCTTTCTCAACTGTGAATCTTATAACATCTAAGTACAGATGAAATACATTTGATAAAATTTAACTTTCAAATCAAGATGTGTTGTAAATGTAAAATTATAATTGGATTTGAGCACTCATTTTAAATCAAGAATATAAAATGTATTACTCATTTTTATGTGGATTGCATTTTAAAATGACAAGATTTTGGATTTATTTGGTTAAATAAAAATCTTATTAAAATTAAAAAGTAATAATGACACAAAGAGCTGTGTAAGTTATCATGTAGTGAATGTGAGGATGCATGAAAGAATGAAACAAAAGTGAAAAATCAGAGTTCTAAAGGGCTTTGGGAAGATACAGGAGATAAGAGAAGGATTTAAAAGGGAAGATGATTGCAGTTAGCCCACCACAATGATGTTGGTGCTAAACTGATTAATTTAGGCTCTGAGGTTCCAGTCATCAAGCACTAAACTAATTTTTCTTTTGATAAATTGGCCTATGGAGATCATTGAGATTAGCAACTTTTAAAGTTAATGAAGGGGAGGCTTCTAAATGTTTCTGTGTGTTCCTTCAATAAATTGCAATGTTCCTTCAGAGAAGCTGAATTAGTTAGAAGGCGATGAATTAACATTTTACAGGTGTAAAACCAACTCTCAAGGTCAATGCTTTGTGTTGTGTCACACATAACATAATTGTGTTTTGCCAATTTATGAGAAGGGAATTTAGGTTATTATAGACTTAACTTCACATAGGCATTTTCATCGTTTGGAGGCACCCTTTTATCTTTTTGTTTCCCTAGAATGAAGCCTTTATGCTTTTGGGTGGAGTAAACACAATAGCGCCCTCAAGTCTTAGAATCTCTTCTGTCCCTTGCTTAAGCCAGGATGGCATTCTGATACTTCACTTATTATTACAGGCATTCTTCCCCAGTATATACAGTGTATACGATGAGATTTAAAGTTCAAATCAAATTTTTTTAGAAAATTTTGTTTATTTATTGACGAGAGAGAGATCACAAGCAGGCAGATAAGCAAGCAGTGGGGGTGGGGGGGGCGGGGGCTGGGTGGGGGTAAGCAGGCTCCCCACTGAGCAGAAAGCCTGATGCGGGGCTTGATCCCAGGACCCCGAGATCATGACCTGAACTGAAGGCAGACGCTTAACCCACTGAGTCACCTGGGTGCCCCTCAAATCAAATTTTAAAATGGGTATTTTTGTCTGCTTCTCTATAATAAGAATATTTCCGGGACGCCTGGGTGGCTCAGTTGGTTAAGCAGCTGCCTTCGGCTCAGGTCATGATCCCAGCGTTCTGGGATCGAGTCCCACATCGGGCTCCTTGCTCAGCAGGGAGCCTGCTTCTCCCTCTGCCTCTGCCTGCCATTCTGTCTGCCTGTGCTTGCTCTCTCTCCCTCTCTCTCTCTGACAAATAAATAAATAAATAATCTTAAAAAAAAAAAAAAGAATATTTCCTTTAGATATATGCTCTTTAGTCAGTAACTAAATCTTTCTCGCTTTTCCAGATTCTGATAGAGGACAGTCTGTGTCCTGGTTAATAGTGCCGGGAAAATATAAGGACAGAAGAGAGGCAAGTAGTGGATTTAACATTTGTTAGTCTTTTCTTCTATATAACTAAATAATGGCTCTGACTCATTGTTCTCTTCATTGCTTCCCAGATCAGGACAGGGTCAAGGAAGGCTGTCAGACACATGCAGGAATCTTAATGTGATTTATTTATGCATGCATAAGGTGACCCTCCCACTCTCCTGATTACTCATGCCACATGAAAAATTTCCTAGTTGTTTCTATTTCTCCCTATAGAGAAGATCTAAACACACAGACACCAAGAACAATAAGGTCAAGAGACACCTTTTTTCTTTCAGTTTTTTAATACCAGTAATAGGTTTCATTTGATTGTTTGAGAACATTTAACATTGTTGTAATGCACTCTCTAGAACTCTGAACTGGGTACTTTTTTTTTTTAAAAGATTTTATTTATCTATTTGACAGACAGAGATCACAAGTAGGCAGAGAGGCAGGCAGAGAGAGAGAGGAGAAAGCAGACTCCCCGCTGAGCAGAGAACCCGATGTGGGGCTCGATCCTAGGACCCTGGGATCATGACCTGAGCCGAAGGCAGAGGCTTTAACCCACTGAGCCACCCAGGCGCCCCTAACCTGGGTACTTTTATTCAAATCATTCCCCGGGTTACCTCCCTGCCATTCTTCACCCCCCACTCCATTTGAAATGTACAAATCTTTGAATCCCTGCTCCAGGGGCATCTCCTTTAGCCACCAGAGAGTCTCTCTGTCTCCTGGATCTGTACCCAGATCTCCTTCTCAGTAGTGCGTACACATTGGTGCTGCACAATGTGTACGCATTCATTCTATTTGGTTAGCTATAGCTTTTTATTCACTGGAAATTATACCCTGTCGATTTTTAATGTTTAACATCTTACTTCTGCTGCCTGGTATTAATTCAATGAATATTCATTGAGCCTCTGCTCTAAATACTGGGGTAAACAGTGCATAAAAATCAGCTCACTGTTTCTCCTCATGGAGCTTTTATTCTAGCAAGCTTTCATTCACACATTGGACAGCATTCTGATTCTAATATATCTTGGTGATTATATTTATATATAAGTCTTATGACTGTAACTATGTTTCAAACACTCCTAAGATTGTCTCAATCATTGTGTTGAATATATTGTCCAGAATAGAGCCTAGAAAAACAGAGTCAAAGAAAACTGGTAGAATCTTCGGAGATTAAAAAAAATTTAAAAAAAATTAAAAAGCTGAATTACAGAATAGAAAGTTAGGGGTGCCTGGAGGGCTCAATCATTAATTGTCTGCCTTCTGCTTGAGTCATGATCCCATGGTCCTGGGATTGAGCCCTCCTCCATCAGACTCCCTGCTTAGCGGAGAGCCTACTTCTCCCTCTTCCACTCCTCCTGCTTGTGTTCCCTCTCTCACTCTTTCTCTGTGTCAAATGAATAAATAAAATGTTTTTTAAAAAAAAGTTGAATTACAGAATGGAAAATTATCAGGGAGAGAAAGTACCAAGCCTAAAGTCACATGGTGAAACATTCCAAGCAAATATTGGTTGATTTGATAAACTTAAAGAAATCTCTGGTTCAGACTCTCATGAGAGTCTCTGCCAAACCATCTCCCTCATTTGCTGGCTTACATTTTTCATGTCCTCAGTATTTATTTGGTAACAGATTTTCAGAGACATATTTTCAATGAGTCTCTCTATTTTTACAAATGGGAAAATGAGCCTGGAGACAATGTGACAATTTGATTTGTTCAAGAACATATCAGCTGAATATAGACAAGCAACAGCAATAGCAGCAAAAATATACATAAACTGTAACTTTTTTTTTTAAACAGGGCAGTGAGCAGAGGCATAATTGTGCTGATGAAAAACAGAGGCAAACTTGATTAATCCAAACATAGTCGTGAAATAAAATAGGGTGCAAAAAAACAGACACACACATAGAAAGCTATCTGATTTTGAAGTATAACACTCACACATTTTAAAATTCATGCTTTTAGTCAATGTAGATTTTCTAGCCCAGATAAGATGGCATAGACTTCATTTCTCTCTGCTCCTCCTGACTTACTAAGATTATAAACCCCAGATAGAATGCAATGGGCAACCAAAAGACAACTCTGAAAGGCAGCAAGAGGAAGGAGAACTGGTTTGGGACATCAAGGGCTGGAGGAATAAAACAGCTGTCAATTCCCATAGTTAACAAAAGAAAGTCACCCAGGACTGGGTTTTTCCTGACACCTGATCTAGCAACTGAATGAACAACTCAGGTAGGTTTATTCCTCCCTGAAATGAAGAGGAATCCCACGGACACTATTAGAAAAAAAACAAAAACTGAGAGCCTGGATAATTCAAGTCACCAGGGAAAGGGTTTAAATCACAAATGTACCAGCTGTGGGAATATTAACCAAAAGGCTTAGAAATATTCTGACATTTGTTTTTGAACTCACACAGCCATGATTCTTCTCACTGTATATCAGAAATTTACATGATTTTGTTGGAGGTTATAGAGATGAGTATTCCATTTGTTTCCATATTTTGAGGTCTTATTTACCCTGACTTTACTTGGGGACATCTCTGCAATATGTCACAGTACTCAAAAGGTAATAACTGAAATGACCAATGACTGCTTGGCAATGAAGGTTCTCCCCATTCTTTCAGGGTAATTCTTTGTGGAAACTTGCCAACATGGCCAACAAATATTGGATTGTGCTTGGGTTGACTATTGTGTTTCCAACACAATTATTTTTTGGAATTGATTTTTAGCACCACTAGGAAATCCTGGCAGAGAACTCCACATTTTTTGTTGAACCTACATTAAACTTTAATGAATATAATAGAGGGAAATTGGCCCTGTGATTTAAAACAATAGCAGGAATCAAATTTTGTGAGTTTACAGGTGCTCTTTCAGTGAATATATGAAATTAAAAGTTTGAAATTTTGTTGCTGGTATGTGAATTTCTGTTAATTGTAAAGTACTCAACCCTGTCTTTAATATTTTTCTGTAATAACACAAACACAAAAATAACTGTATGCATCTGGGTTTTTTTTATTTTTTATAAACATATAATATATTTTTATCCCCAGGGGTACAAGTCTGTGAATCGCCAGGTTTACACACTTCACAGCACTCACCATAGCACATACCCTC
>NW_019154133.1:14362988-14373356 GCF_002288905.1 Enhydra lutris kenyoni
AAAAATTAAATTAACTGCAAGGCTAAAGAATCATGGGGAGACAGCCAGGAGTTCCGTGCTTTGCTTTCTCCTCCTCTGGAAATCCGCTGCTCTCCTTGGTATTGAAACTGCACTCCTTGGTAGGTGAAATTGGTCCTGGCTGGGTTTCTTGTTGATCTTCTGGGGGAGGCACCTGTTGTAGTAATTCTCAAGTGTCTTTGCCCCAGGTGGAGTTGCACGCCCTTACCCGGGCTGGTCTGAGTAATCCGCTAGGGTTTGCTTTCGGGAGCTTTTGTTCCCTGAGCGCTTTCCGTAGAATTCCTGAGGATGGGAATGAAGATGGCGGCCTCCCAGTCTCCGGCCTGGGGGAGCCGAGAGCCTGGGGCCCCACTCCTCAGTGCGCCCTCAGAGAACAGTGCCCAATTACTCCCATCACCCTGGCCTCCGGCCGCGCTCCGAGCTGACCGAGCCTGCGACTGGTTCAAGGTAACCCCAAGCTTAGAGCTCACTCCTCGGCTCTGTCTCTGTAGCTGGCGTCCCCGTTCTAATACCTGTAAGCTCTGCGACACTCAGACACCCCTGATCCTTCTGTGACCTGGAGGACCTGAGGCCATGCTGACCCCGCGTGGGCTTCACCCCTGTTAAGCCTCTGGAGCGATGTTCCTCAGCGGAACAGACTTTTAAAAGTCCTGATTTTGTGCTCCATTGCCCTGCCACTTGCCAGGAGCCGGCCCCTCCCCCCACGGTCTATCTTCCCGTCGCTTTGGATTCACTTCTCCGCCAGTCCTACCTTTCAGAAAGTGGTTGATTTTCTGTTTCTAGAGTTGCTGTTCTACTTCTCTTCGATCTCCCGTTGGATTTGTAGGTGTTTGCAATCTTTAGATAAGCTATCTAGCTGATCTCCCTCTACCTGAAGTAGTCTCAGCCTGCTACTTCTCCACCATCTTGACTCCTCCCCCTGTATGCTTCTGTTTTACTTAAGTAATCCTAGAATTGGGAATTTGTAGAGGTTTTTGTTCCCATGGATTGCTTTTATGCTTAGAACCAAAGGGAAGAAATGAATGAAGAAAAAAATGTCTTGAGTCTAGTAGGAAACACTTATGCATAAATGAGTTAAGTGATTTACTTTTGAGTCTTTTATTCATTAAGTTTCCTCTGAAAGTCATACCTGATATTTTCCCATTTAATTAGGTTAATACCAATTGTAATGTAATATTACCCTTCATTACCCATACAACTAACACTTTTAGTCAAAACTATCAATACGATGTGAACAAAATTCTTTTAGTTAAAACAGTCTCATGCCAGGCAAAAGCCATTTTCTCCAAAGATCAGATTTGAGAAAATAGAGCAGAGGTGAGGCAATTTGGAGTTCTTAAATATTTCAGATCCTAGATTCAAGAACCAAATGATCACTTTCTGCGTTACACATTACACATTCTGCATTAATGCAGTCTCACTTTCTGCATTACACATATTCCAAAGTTAAGGGTGAAAGCGATTCAGCTTTTCTGATGGTGAAAACAATTCAGTTTATCAGTTCTGATGAGATGGAGGATAAGGGCTAAAAATGATCAAAACAGGGGTCCTAGGTGGCTCAGTCAGTTAAGCATCTTACTCTTGATTTCAGCTCAGGTCATGATCTCAAGGTCATAAGATCAAGTCCCACCTAGGGCTCTGTGCTGGGTATGGGGTCTGCTTAAGATTCTCTCTCTCTCCCTCTTCCTCTGCTCCTCCCAACACTCTCTATCAAAAAAAAACCAAAACAAAACAAAAAAAAAAGATGAAGACAGAAATAACAGTGGTAATGAAGATTAGATTTAACCAATAGCTTATGGGACCTTGCCTTTCATTAAACATTTCATATGTTTAAATAATTATGAACCTTATAACATAAGTGATATGTAAATTCTCAGAGATGTTGAAACTAAAATTTAAAGAGTATACTCAAGGACATATAGCTTTAGGTGGCAAAGTTGGGTCTTGACCTCAGAGACCTCTAGCCTTGGAGTACATTATTCTGTCATCACTGTAGTGAGGCTATAATGATTGATAACTTTATAGCTTTATCTATATTATTCATTCAACACTCCCTATGTGCCAGTCACTCGGTAGACATTATGTTTTCTAAATCTAGAGAAGGTACAACTCAATTTCAAGAATCTGCTGTTGAAAAAAATAGATAGTAGTTATGCAAATATAATGGGAATTAGAAACATATCAACAAAAGGAAATGGTGATTTAGAATAAGAGGAGACATATGAACTTGAATTATAATTCCAGTATCAGTTGTGATTTAATTCAGTTTTCTGGTAAATTTATCAAGATCCAAGTCTCTCCTAAAAGATTGTCAAATCTTTACAGGATTGGTTGCTTGATCTTGGCACTGTCTCAGGATTGTCAAATTTAGGGTGCTGATTAATGCTAACCCAACTCTCAAGGACTCGAAGTATAAATCACAATTATAGTCTTTAATTTATACAGAAATTTTAATTGCCAAAAAATAAGAATTTCAGTTTCTGATTATCATATTTTCTCTCTGTTAAAACATTATATTTGAGGCCAAATTGATGGAATTTTGTAAGTTTAATCATGAAGCCTGGACAGAGAGTCATTGCTCTGTTTTGAGTCTTTGGTGATATCATACTCCATCTCATGCATCCTATATTCCATAGAGGAAAGCCAAACTTCCATGACATTGTCAAAATACTTTATCATCCTGAGATACACAGACAAAAAGTGCCATTCGTTTCACCTCAAAGTTGACTAACAAACCTCTAACTGAGATAGTTATTCTAAAACTATGCTAATACTCTTCATAAGGTAGTCAACTACTGGTTCAGTAGTCTACAATCCCATCAGAAGTGATGTTACCATTGTATAACAGTTAGTTGTTATACCCCCTTTATGATTACAAAATGCATAGAAAATAAGCCAAACTTTATCCATATTTTAAAACAAATACGTGTTTTAACATACAGTATATTAATAGAAAATTTGAGGTATGGTAAGGCCAGAGACAATTGTGATTGAAGTTTGTTTTCACAGTTCCCAAGAGGAGGGGACATACAATGTCATAGAGAGCCATACGGGGAAGCACTGGTGTTGGTCAGGAGGCAGAGGAAAGTGGGAGGTGGGGTACTGTGGGTCAGAGTCTTTACTGTAGATTCCACAGGAAGGTGACCCAAAGTAAGCAGATTTAGGACTGGCTAGTTTGAATAATTTCAACAGACTCCAGAACATAGGGGCTGCCCCTAGTTGTGTGGTACATGGCCCTGGGGTGATTAGAGCAGATAGATAGTGGCCTGAAGAGTGAGAACCTATAAAGGAGATGATTGGGGTGTACCCCCTGGATTGGCTGGTTTGTATTTGAAAAACATGACTTCGGACAAAGTGTTTACTACCTCTAGAGATTGGCTAATCCTATGAGGGTCAATTCTAATAGGTATAACAAGACCCCAGATGTCACAATGTTAGAAAACAGAAAATGAAAAGATGTGATTAATAGCACATTATACCCTAACTCTATTATAGGAACTTGATCTGTAATATGTATTTCAGTATACAGATGCTCAGGCATGACTATACTGGAAGATATAATGAAGGATCCAATATCTGCATGAATACATAGAATCAGTACAGGAATGACACAAGAGCAGACTAATGCTGATGGGTGTTTTCACTGATTACTTCTTTGTGTAGGTTTATTTTTCTTTTTGAGATTAAAAAATCCAATTAGTATTGTAACCAGAGAACCATGTTCCCCAAACTGTGAACAACTCTTAGAAAAAAATACAATCCTTTTTCAACTTGTATGGTAGAGATGTTTCTTGAAATTTCAATATATATTTAAGAATCAACTGTTCAAAACCACTTTTTATCTATTTGTAAAATAAAGTTAGGTTCTGCGCTTAGATAATTAGAGCTTTTCTTCTATGTTTATGCCAATAGGGACATAGGAAATTATGTCCAACATAAGAAAATTCTTGTTTTTTTCCCACATGTGGCATTGACTAACATTCTGAGCACAAGCCCATTAGATACAGTGGTACAGTCTGTTCTGCTAGAATGTGACAGACTCCTAAAAACACCTGTCAAACAAAACTGTGTAATTAAAAAACCACAGGGCTTATGGTAGGGGAAACTGGAGTTAGAGGCACAATACTCAAACATTTTGTCAGCACCATGTTGAAAACAAAACAGAACAAGGGAGGAGCAAGATGGTAGAGGAGTAGGTGAGCTAAATATCATTAAGTCCCAGGAGTTCAGGTAGATAGATGTTAAATCATTCTGAACACCTACAAACTCAACAGGAGATCGAAGAGAAGAAGAGCAGCAATTCTAGGAACAGAAAACCACTTTCTGGAAGGTAGGACATGCAGAGAATTGAATGCAAGGCGATATATGGGAAGATAGACTGCGAGGGGAGGGGCAGGCTCCTGGCAAGTGAGAGAGCAGTGGAGCACAAAATCAGAACTTTTAAAAATCTGTCCACTGAGGGATGTAGCTCCAGAGGCTAAACTGGGGGACGTGGGGGGAAGCCCTCGAGGGGACAGTGTGAACTCAGTACCACTCTGGGGTACAAAAAGACCAGGGGTATCTGAGGACAGCAGAGCTCCCAGGTATCAGAGCAGGGAAGCCAGCTGCAGAGATGGAGCCAAGGAATGGGTTCTCAGCTCTGGGTTACCTTAAGCCATTATATGAGGCACAGTTAGGCCACTGTTCTTCAAGCAGGGACCCTGCAGATGGCAGATCTGGGGAGGCCCCCTCCTTTTTCCTCCAGTAGGAGTGGTGTGGGAGTGCACTGCAGGAATTTGCTGGGATTGGAGACTCCAAATGGGGCCATGCACTAGAGATAGAAATGCTTGGTCACAGGTTGGGTGAGCTCAGAGTGCAGCCGGAGACCAGGGAGACAGGAGGGATTGACTGCTTTTCTCTGAAAGCACACTGAGGAGTGGGGCCCCGAGCTCTCGGCTCCTATGAGACTGCAGATTGGGAGGCTGCCATCCTCATTCCTGTCCTCCAAAGCTTTATGGAAAGCGTTTAGGGAACACAAGCTCCCAAGAGCAAACACAAGCAGATTTCATAGCCTGACCCCTGGCAAGGGCAGTGCAATTCTGCCTCAGGCAAAGACATTTGTGAATCAATGCAATAGGCCCCTCCCCCAGAAGATCAGCAAGAACATCCAGCCAAGACAAAGTTCACCCATCAGTGAGAATGGCAGAACTCCAGAGGTAGGGGAAAGCAACACATGGAATTCATGGCTTTTTCCACATGATTCATTAGTCTTTCAAAATTAAAAAATTTTTTTAATTTTATTTTTTCTTATTCAATTTTTTAAAAAATTTTCCTCTTTCCTGTTTTAACCATTTTTAGCTATTCTCTCTTATCATGACATTTTAAAAACTTTTTAAATTTACATTATCATAGTCATATTCTATCCTTTCATTGTATTCAACCTTATTTTTTGTATACATATAGGTTTTTCTTTCTTTAAAATTTTAGGATACAGTTTCCTCTAATAGGTCAAAATATACCCTAAACCTAGTGCATAGCTTTGTTCTAGTCTCCAGCCTGATCACATTCTTTCCTCTTTTTCTTCTTTTTTCTTTTTTTCTTTCTTTTTTCAACCAACTTCTTATTTTATCAATTCCTTCTTTAGAATCTTTTTTAAAATTTTCATCTTTACAGTCAATTCAATCTCTTCATCATGTTTATCCTAATTTTCATATATATATAAGTTTTTCTTTCTTTAAAATTTTAGGAGGGAGTCTCTTCTAACAGACCAAAATACACCTAAAATCAAGTGGGTGGCTCTGTTCTATTCACCAGCCTAATCTTTTTTTTTTTTTTTCCCCTTTCTTCTCCCCCCAGTTTCAGGTCTCTTCCAATTGGGTTAGTGTACATTTTTCTTGAGTTGTTGTGACCTTTTAGTATTTTGTCCTCTTATTCTTCTATTCTTATCTGGGTAAAATGAAGGTGGAAAAACTCACCTCAGAAAAAAGAACAAGAGGAAGTACTGATGGATACTGACCTAATCAATATGGACTTTAGTAAGATGTCAGAACCAGAGTTCAGAATGACAATTATCAGGGTGCTAGCTGGGCTCAAAAAAAGCATGGAAGACACTAGAGAATCCCTTTCTGGAGAAATAAAATCCCTTTCTGGAGAAATAAAAGAACTAAAACCTAACCAAGTTGAAATTAAAAAAGGTATTAAAGGGGCGCCTGGGTGGCTCAGAGGGTTAAAGCCTCTGCCTTCAGCTCAGGTCATGATCTCAGGGTCCTGGGATCGAGCCCCACGTCGGGCTCTCTGTGCCACAGGAAGCCTGCTTCCTCCTCTCTCTCTCTCTGCCTGCCTCTCTGCCTACTGGTGATCTCTGCCTGTCAAATAAATAAATAAAATCTTTAAAAAAAAAAAAAGGTATTAAAGAAGTGCAATAAAAAATGGAGGTTCCTACTGCTAGGATAAGTGATGCAGAAGAGAGAATTAGTGATATAGAAGACCAAATGATGGAGAATAAAGACGCTGAGAAAAAGAGAGATAAACAACTACTGGACCATGAAGGGAGAATTCGAGAGATAAATGATACCATAAGATGAAACAATATTAGAATAATTGGGATCCCAGAAGAAGAAGAAAGAGAGAGAGGGGCAGAAGGTATATTGCAGCAAATTATAGCAGAGAATTTCCCTAATTTGGTGAAGGGAACAAGCATCAAAATCCAGGAGACACAGAGAACCCCCCTCAAAATCAACAAGAATAGGTCCATACCCCATCATCTAATAGTAAAACTTACAAGTCTCAGTGACAAAGAAAATACTGAAAGCAGCTAGGGATAAGAGTTGTATAACATACAATGGTAGAAATATTAGATGGCAGCAGACCTATCCACAGAGACCTGGCAGGCCAGAAATCACTGGCATGATATACTCAGAACACTAAATGACAAAATATGCAGCCAAGGATATTATAGCCAGCTAGGCTGTCATTGAAAATAGAAGGAGAGATAAAAAGCTTCCAGGACAAATAAAAACTAAAAGAATTTCTAAACACCAAGCCAGCCCTGCAGAAAATATTGAAAGGGGTCCTCTAAGCAAAGACAGAGCTCAAAAGTAGTAGACCAGAAAGGAACAGAGACAATACACAGTAACAGTCACCATACAGGCCATTGTAACTATCTTTCAGTAGTTACCCTGAATGTAAATGGGCTCAATGTGCTAATCCAAAGACACAGGGTATCAGAATGGTTAAAAAAAAACAAGACCAATTGATATGCTGTCTGCAAGAAACTCATTTTAGACCCAAAGACACCTCCAGATTTAAAGTGAGTGGGTGGAAATCAAGTTACCATGCTAATGGGCATAAAAAGAAAGCTGGGGTGGATATCCTTATATCAATAAATTGGATTTTAAGCCAAAGACTATAATCTGAGATGAGGAAGGACAATATAACATACTTAGAGGGTGTGTCCAACAAAAAGATCTAACAATTTTAAATATCTATGCCCCTAACATGGGAGCAGCCAATTATATAAACCAATTAATAACAAAATCAAAGAAACACATTGACAGTAATACAATAATAGTAGGAGACATTAACATCCCCCTCACTGAAATGAACAGATCATCTAAGCAAAAGATCAAAAAGGAAATAAAGGCTTTAAATGATACACTGGACCAGATGGACATCACAGATATATTTAGAACATTCCATCCTAGTACAACAGAATACACATTCTTCTCTAGTGCACATGGAACATTCTTCAGAACAGATCACCTCCTGGGTCACAAGTTAGGTCTCAACTGGTACCAAAAGACTGGGATCATTCCCTGCATATTTTCAGACCACAATGCTCTGAAGCTAGAACTCAATCACAAAAGGAGAGTTGGAAAGAACTCAAATACATGGAGGCTAAAGAGCATCCTACTAAAGAATGAATGGTCAACCAGGAAATTAAAGAAGAATTTAAAAAATTCATGGGAATAAATGAAAATGAAAACACAACTGTTCAAAATCTTTGGTACACAGCAAAGGCGGTCCTTAGAGGAAAGTATATAGCAATATAAGCCTTTCTCAAGAAACAAGAAAGGTCTCAAGCACACTACTTAACCCTACACCTAAAGGAGCTGGAGAAAGAACAACAAAGAAAGCCTAAACCCAGCAGGAGAAGAGAAATAATAAAGATGAGGGCAGAAATCAAGGAAATAGAAAGCAAAAGAACAGTAGAACAAATTGAAGAAACTAGGAGCTGGTTCTTTGAAAGAATTAATAAGATTGATGAACCCTTGGTCAGGCTTATCAAAAAGAAAAGAGAAAGGACACAAATTAATAAAATCATGAATGAAAGAGGAGAGATCACAACCAACACCAAAGAAATACAAACAAGTATAAGAACATATTATGAGCAACTATACACCCAAATTTGACAATCTAGAAGAAATGGATGCATTCCTAGAGACATGTAAACTACCAAAACTGAACCAGGAAGAAATAGAAAACATAAACAGACTGATAACCAGTAAGGAGATTGAAGCAGTCACTAAAAATCTCCCAACAAACAAGAGTCCAGGGCCAGATGGTTTCCCAGGGGAATTCTACCAAACATTTAAAGAAGAATTAATATCTATTCTCCTGAAACTGTTCAAAAAAATAGAAATGGAAGGAAAACTTCCAGACTCATTTTATGAAACCAGCATTACCTTGATCCCAAAGCCAGACAAAGACCCCATCAAAAAGGAGAATTACAGACCAATATCCTTGATGAACACGGATGTAACAATTCTCACCAAAAGGATCCAACAGTACATTAAAAGGATTATTCACCACAACCAAGTGGGATTTATTCCTGGGCTGCAGGAAATCAACATCTGCAAATCAATCAATGTGCTACAATACATTAATAAAAGAAAGAACAAGAACCATATGATTCACTCAATAGCATAAAAGCCATCTATGAAAAACCCACAGTGAATATCATTCTCAATGGGAAAAAACTGAGAACTTTTCCCCTAAGTTCAGGAACGTGACAAGGCTGTCCACTATCATCACTGCTATTCAGCTATTCAGGCTATTCCTAGCCTCAGCAATCAGAAAACAAAATGAAATAAAAGGCATCAGAATTAGCAAAGAAGAAGTCAAACTCTTACTCTTTGCAGATTACATGATATTTTATGTGGAAAACCCAGAAGACGCCACTCCAAAACTGCTGGAACTCATACAGGAGTTTAGTAAAGTGTCAGAATATAAAAATCAATGCACAAAATCAATTGAATTTCTTTTTTTTTTAATCAGTTGCATTTCTATACCCAACAGCAAGACAGAAGAGGGAGAAATTGAAGAGTTGATCCCATTTACAACTGCACCCAAAACCATAAGATACCTAGGAATAAACCTAACCAAAGAGGCAAAGAATCTGTACTCAGAAAACTATAAAGTATTCATAAAAGAAATTAAGGAAGACACAAAGAAATGGAATAGTGTTCCATGCTCATGGATTGTAAGAATAAATATTATGAAAATGTCTATGCTTCCTAAAGCAATCTACACTTTCAATGCAATCTCTATCAAAATACCATCAATTATTTTCAAAGAAATGGAGCAAATAATCTTAAAGTTTATATGGAACCAGAAAAGATCCTGAATAGCCAGAGGGAGGTTGAAAAAGAAAACCAAAGTTGGCAGCATCACAATACAGACTTCAAGCTCTATTACAAAGCTGTAATCATCAAGACAGTATGGGACTGGCACAAAAACAGATGCATAGGTCAATGGAACAGAATAGAGAGCCCAGAAATGGACTCTCAACTCTATGGTCAACTAATCTTTGACAAAGCAGGAAAGAATGTACAGTGGAAAAAAAGACAGTCTCTTTGAAAAATGGTGTTGGGGAAATTGGACAGCCACATGCAGAAGAATGAAACTGGACCATTTCCTTACACCACACATAGAAATATACTCAATATGGATGAAAGACCTCAATGTGAGATAGGAATCCATCAAAATCCTTGAGCATAACACAGACAGCAACCTCTTCAAACTCAGCTGTGGCAACTTCTTCCTAGAAACTTCACCAAAGGCAAGGGAAACAATGGCAAAAATGAACTCTCAGGACTTCATCAAGATCAAAAGCTTTTGCACAGCAAAGGAAACAGTCAACAAAACCAAAGGACAACTGACAGAATGGGAGAAGATATTTGCAAATGACATATCAGATAAAGAGCTAGTATCCAAAATCCATAAAGAAATTATCAAACTCAACACCCAAAGAAGAAAGAATCGTATCAAGAAATGGACAGGAGACATGAACAGATATTTCTGCAAAGTAGACATCCAGATGGCCAACAGACACATGAAAAAGTGCTCCACATCACTCGGCATCAGGGAAAT
>NW_019154133.1:14373456-14549833 GCF_002288905.1 Enhydra lutris kenyoni
TCTGTTGGCCATCTGGATGGCCAACAGACACATGAAAAAGTGCTCCACATCACTCGGCATCAGGGAAATACAAATCAAAACCACAGTGAGATACCACCTCACACCAGTCAGAATGGCTAAAATTAACAAGTCAGGAAATGACAGATGTTGGTGAGGATGCAGAGAAAGGAGAACCCTCCTACACTGTTGGTGGGAATGCAAGCTGGTGCAACCAATCTGGAAAACAGTATGGAGACTCCTCAGAAGGTTGAAAATAGAGATACCCTATGACCCAGCAATTGCACTACTGGGTATTTACCCTAAAGATACAAATGTGGTGATCCGAAGGGGCACATGCACCCGAATGTTTATAGCAGCAATGTCCACAATAGCCAAACTATGGAAAGAACCTAGATGCCCATCAACAGATGAATAGATAAAGAAGATATGGCATATATATACAATGGAATACTATGCATCCATCAATAAATTAAAATCCTGCCATTTGCAATGACATGGTTGGAACTAGAGGGTATTACGCTAAGTAAAATAAGTCAACCAGAGAAAGACGATTATCATATGATATCTCTGATATGAGGAATTTGAGATGCAGGGTGAGGGGTCATGGGGGCTCTAGAGGGAAAAAATGAAACAAGATGGGACCAGGGAGGGAGACAACCATAAGAGACTCTTAATCTCAGGAAACAAACTGACAGTTGCTGGTGGGGAGGAGAGGGATAGGAAGAAGGATAAGGATGGGTGATGGACATTGGGGAGGATATGTGCTATGATAAGTGATGTGAATTGTATAAGCCTGATGATTCATAGACCTGTACCCCTGAAGCAAATAATACATTATATGTTAATTGAAAAAAAAGAACAAATCACTGAAACCTAATAAAAATGTTAACAAAATTTTATGTTTGTTCAACGTTAGTAAATGTATAACTTCTAGGGAGAATATGGCACTTTACCTTGCCAAGAAGTCCTAGCGTTTGCTTGGGGAAGTGGGGGTTGGAAGGTCTTCAGCTTGCAAGTTATTGTGAAGTGATGAAAGAAAGGTTTTCTGAAAGTGTGAGGGGTGGAGGGAAATTGTAATATCAAATGTAGACAGGTATGACTCATCGTCCTCCTGTCGGTGATCTCTCTGTCTTCATTCCTGGGGCAAGTCTTTTTGCCTTTGAGATGTAGACCTTTTGGAACATGTGCTTATAATAGACACCAAGCTCATCAAAATTGAAATTTTGATTCAGTGTATAATCTAAGTCTTAGTAGTCAATTAATGTCTACTTCCTCGCTGGAAATTTTTTTCCAGGTTTCCCATCTGCATTGGGAGCTTTACCTGGCAGCTGAAGACTACAGAAACTGTGATGTGGGAAACCCCTAAACCCAGCACTACTAGCACCAAAAGGACCATAAGAAGTATTGATGATTTCCATTGGGATCCTCCCAATGGATCCCAATGAGATTCTCTTTTGCAATGACCACTTGGTGTTTTGAACTAGAATTCTTAAACAGATTTAAGATGTTGCATAAGTATTTTTGTTTTGTTTTATATATGAAATTTCACAATACAAAAGAATAAGAAAACATAATTTCATAGAATAACACCTGATGAACTGAGGTAGCTGGTAGATGTTTGGAGAGAGAGAGAATGTGTGTGTGTGTGTGTGTGTGTGTGTGTGTGCACGTGAGCGCTGTGAGGTGGGAAACTTTTCCCTTCTTCCCTTCTAGGTTTGTCGGCTGGTCTGATAAATAAATTGACATAAGCCAAATGAGCAGGGGAAAAACAAATTTCACATGTACATGAGTCCCAATAAAACATGAGACTCCCCAGCAGTCAGGTAATGGAGATTTATATACCATCCTGAGATAAGAAGGAGCTAGGGTTCTGGGGCTTCAACAGGGTGGAAGATAATTCACAGGAAAAGGAAAAGAGCAACTGTCTTAAAAATGTTTGCCTTGACATGCAGATAAGACTTTCTGGATACAAAACGTTCTTTCTGCTAATAGTTCTCTTCCTGTAACAGGCCACCTGTCTCGATTCTTTTAGGCAGTTAATGGGGATATAAAAAGCTCTTCCTTAGTCTGACAGACCCTCATAGTCTTCAGCTCAAGATAATCCATGTGTGAAGTGGCACATTCTGGGGTGTTGTGTTCAGCTCTCCCCATCATGTGTGTTTTTTTCTGTTTTCCCACATAATTGGGTTCATCTGGGTATAGTTCTCTGCATTTACCTTAGTGTTTCCTATGGATGAAATTTTGCAAAAAGCAAACTCAAATTTGCCTTATGCTCAACTTGTTTCCTAATATATTAATTGCCTTGGAAAAAATTCACAGGTTCAAAACAAGCATTATAGCAGAAGTGACTGCACATTCAATCATTGCTATATCAAAAAACATCCCACAAACTTTTTCAATGGTCCTCTGGGAATGAGAACCACTGTTACCTTTCTTCATAATTCTGGTTAGGGAAGTTTTATCTCCTGAGGAGTCATTTTGTCATGCTGATGTCACATATTAGTTTAACTCATTTACACTGCTCTCAGAGCTGTCAACGCGTACCAAGTTACATCAAGGCATAAAAAAGGGGAAAAATTAACTCGACTGTGAAAGACCAGAGAAACCTGAACAATGAAGATGAGATGATTCATGAAGAATAAGTGAGCATTCTCCAGGCAGCCTGAACAAAGGCCCTAAGGCCTGAGTATTGAACAGGGAGTAACAAGGAGCTAAATTTTTTAGAATGTGGACTGTATTGAGGGAGTGGCAAGGAAAGACTTGGGAAAATCTTTGCTATGCTAATATGTTTGGACTTTATTCTCGGGTGATAGCCAACCATCAAGACTTGCAAGCTGAAGAAAGATATGCTCTGTATGCATTTGGAAAGATTAGACAGACTGAGGCCATTCCAGCAAAGCTTGGTGGGATGATGCTCTCAATCTATTGCAACCAACAGCAAGGGTTCTCAAACAATGCAAAGTATAAACTTAACCAAAGGCAAGCGTGTGTTTTTAAAAAAGATTGTGGGAGGGCGCCTGGGTGGCTCAGTGGTTAAAGCCTCTGCCTTCGGCTCAGGTCATGATCTCAGGGTCCTGGGATCGAGTCCCGCGTCGGGCTCTCTGCTCAGCGGGGAGCCTGCCTCCTCCTCCTGTCTCTCTCTGCCTGCCTCTCTGCCTACTTGTGATCTGTCTGTCAAATAAAAAAAAAAAAAATCTTTAAAAAAAAAGATTGTGGGAAAAAATAATTCCTACTCTTTGTTGAGTACCTACTGTATGCAGGGCAACATCTTGTGCCCCTTGGGATTTTGTTTTTAAATCCTCATAATATCCATATGAGTTTGATCTCACTTGATCATATTTTTCCTCTGTTTTACAGGTGAAAAGACGAAGACAGCACAGTTTAATTAGACAAAAATTATGCAGTTGGAAAGTGGCAGATCAAGGATTGGGCCCAGGATCTGTGACCCCCAGAGCCTTCTCCCTAATCATTACCTAGAGCTGCTTTTGTTCAAAACAGCAGCAGTTTATAAAGAAACATGATCCAGGAAGAGAGGGATTACATAAATAGAATCTTCCTATGTATGGAACTGGTCCAACCAGTTTATTCAATTCAGGCAACATAATTAGTGAGGGTGACCCTTTTCATTTTCAAAGGTGTTCTGATTTGGGGGGAAGAAAGCAAATGAAGTAAACTCTTGTAAGATTCTTGTATCATTCGGGAATTGGTACAGGTATTTACATAAGGTACAGTACAATAAGACAAGGATCCGTTTGGAAATGTATATTCAACCACTGAAAGCACAAAAAAGTAGTACTAAAAATTAACAAAGGAGAAAAAAAGTAATAAAAAATATTTGATTAATCTGAAAGAAGTTATGAAAAGAGAAATAAATGACATCAAAGAAAGGACAGATGGGATTAGTAGAGAACAAACAGTAAGAAAATAGAGTTAAACCAACTATATCAACACTCAACCTGTAAGTAGATTAAACCCTCAAAAGACAAAAATTACTATACTGGAAAAAAACATGAAAACAGGAGTCAACTTGCACTTCAAATATACACCCTAAATATAAAGACACCAATGGGTTAAAAAAAAAACACCAAACCGTTGGCACAAGAATGGGCAAGAAAGGGAACTTGAGGAAATGGTGATGTTCTAAAAAGACAGCTCCGAGGAATGAGAAAGGGAGTTTGGTAGAAAAAAAAATAGGAGCTTTCCATTTAACCTTGAAGGCCAGTTTGAACTTGCAGCTCACAGATTTTCAGAACTCATGTCTCCAATAAAAAGTCAATTAAAAAATACTGTTATAAAGAAAAAGTTAAGGATGCAAACTTAAATTAAGACATAATGAAAATATTTTTGCTAAAAGTCCAAGACTGGAAACTGGGGCTTCTAACTAATATAGTTAGTATGCTCCCTATGTTATTCAAACATTTTACAACTATCTTAAATGAGAGTCATTTCTCATCAGATTGTCACACATCTAACTGTAACTGTTCTTAATGAAACTGCCTCACAAGAAAACATACAGCGAACAGTTTACTCAATCTAGTTTTGTAACAGCCATATCATTAAACACATAAAAGGATTTTGCAGTTGCTTAATAATAAGGAATTTATGCTTTCTTAGAGATAAAAGCATTATCTGGTTGACAATTAGTTTCCCCATCCTTCCTTATATAAACAATCAAAGTTAATTGAATTATATTTCAGAAAATATTTCGGTCCCAACAGCATTTTAAAACCTTTCAGTTAAGGGCATTAAAAATTTCATAGCTTGTACATATAAGTTGCTAGAATATATCCACAGAGCATATATTAATTAAATTATCACAATTACAGGGATTTTTATGTTGGTTGGAGGGAATAATCTGTTTTCTAAAAGGTGTCCTTTTTCAGTTCAAGTAAGAAATTCGAGAACTAAATCATTTCTCTTCTGTGAGCTCAGATATGTTTCACATGGAGCAGATTACAGAAAGAGCATATTACAAATCTGCATCTGGGATATTCACTGTGTGTTACCAACTGGACACCCTGATCCACCATCAGTTAAGGGTGGTCTTAATACCAAAATTTGACCTTACCATAGGCTTTTGACCTCGTACAGAAAGACATAAAACACTCCTTCACTCTGAAGCATTTAAGCATATTGCTTCTTTTTTGTGTTTGAAACCAGCTATTGACAGCAAAGTCAAAAGAATAGCTTTAAGCCCTGTTTGTACACAGAATTCATCTTCTGATTTGTGCATTTGTACTTAGCGACTATCCTTTTGATTTGGAGCTGTTTATAGAGCTATTACTATTTGTACTATGTCCATGTCTCACTGCTGAGCTAACTATACCCATTTCTGACTCTCTAGTTTAAGACTATCTCCCTTTCTAGGACCAAATGGCCTGATCTGGAAGTTTTCTCATGGGCAAAAGCGGAAGCTGTATACATAGCAAGATTACTGACAAAGTCGTTTCAAAAAAGAGGTGGTTCCACAGTGTCCTGTCCCAGACATCAGGAACAATGGAAACCGAGAAAGGCTGTGGGTGGTGGGATCAAGGCTGGGAGTGGTCATCTTGGAAGAGGGGGCAGCAGATCACCAAGGTGGTGTGGGATCAAGGAGCACCTCTCTTCACATCTGGGGTGGGGCTTCATTTTGTATCAGTGTGGAACTCTGTGCCCCAGCCTTTCCTGAAGGTCTTGGTGTTCTTTGTAATTTGATTCCCAGCTCAGAGCAACACCAAGCATTTTATAAACTGGATAAGAGCAATTTGTGGTTGCTTTTCACTGTCTTGCCGAGGACAGAAAGACAACACGTTACCACAAATCGACTGGGCTGAAGGACAGTACTATCAGGCTATGCCAACAAAAAGAACACCCTCCACACTAATGCTGTGAATAACACAAAACTAAACTAAACAGAATTTCAAAATAATTAAGTTCCACTTGGATTATATCTTTATGTGACAATCGAATAGCATTTCTTTTGGTTATAACTCAGGGGCCAAAGATATTGTGTGAGTTTAACAATGATACTCATACTCAAATTAACATGTGCATATATACAATAATAAAATCCATTTTTCCAGCCAAGAATGCCTATGGAAAGATTTAGTTATGGTACCATTTGATTTTAGCTTTGGCGAATGTATTTTAAAACATTTCAAAAATAAAAACAAAAAAAATTTGGTATTCAAATTATATACATAATTACTACAGTTTTTAAAAAAAAACTGTTTTGTGAATCAATTAACCAGACTTGTAATATTTTAAAAAAGTAAATCACTTTTTAAAAATCTCAAGAACAAACCAACCAACAAAACAAAACAGAAACATCTTCCATTTTTCTAAATTATCTACCCGGATGTGAAATTGGGTAGAGAATTACAGGTAGAATACTTAAATCATCGAATTATAGCATTACTTAACAGTTTTAATAAAGCTGACATTCCCTTAACTATTTCTGAATACGATGTCTATTTTTTCTGAGTAAAGAAATAATTATTTTTTGGAGATATAGTCTCCTGAAATATTAACTTTTATGTGCATATCATAGAAGATTAAACAACTAGATACTTTTTGCAAAGCATGATGCCAAAAACCCATGCCTATTCCACTACTCTAAAAACAAATATTTACATAATGCTTTATGTTTAAAAGCACTTTCAGGTAATCCCTGTGTTAATCCTATGGGTGATTCCTTCTAAAGCTGAGACAACAAAGCCTCAAAAACTCACCCACATTTACAGAGCTACAAAATAGAAGAATGAGATTGGGATTTAGGTTTTTCCACCCACTTCAGAATTCTTCAGGTAAAATTACAGTTGTTTGTGATAGAGATTCTTTAATAAATCTCAAGTCTATATTATGGGGCAATTCCAAGTAGTATGTTTCACTTCACAAAAGGGACAGCAATGACCTTAAAGTCATATATAGATGTTAATAGTGAATTGTCCAACATCTTTTTACAGCCAAATTTGAATGGGTGGTTGCCAACTATTAGACTTGAACCTTGAATAAAAAATGGGGTTTTTTTGCTGTCATTAGTTTGCACACTGTAATTAAGGATGGAGAAGTCTCTCATTTATAAATTCCACGCTGCATGAAGCAGTTAGGCTTTTCTGTATAAACAGATAACTGGGACAAGATGTGATAGATCTTATGTGTATAAACAAATGTGTATAAACAAATAAAATAATATGGATGCAGAAACAGAACATTCTATATGCTGATGAGAGGGAAGAAAGTACTGGGAAATCTATGGGTAGCTTGGTCCACACTCTCTAAAATAAACAATAAAGTTACTGACAAAGGGGCAGCCTCTGTAGTTGCTGATCCTTTCTTCACTCTGCTCCAAGGCTTCTGAAGGCAAAAATAAACAATACCTCACTACGATGCTGCCAATCTTTTTTTAAGAATCCCAGAAACAGAAATTTTGTGTAAAATAGCATCTGCAAAGTATTTCAAATGAAAAAGACATGGGCTCTGTTGCCCAACCCTTCCTTCCTTCAAAACATTCTCCTTGGGAAGGGACAAAGAAAATAAGCTCTATTTTAAAACTCTACCCATTTAGGCTTCCCTGGCTGGCTTCTGCTAGAGCAGAATTTGGTGTCACTTGGTTGAGACAGGTAGTTATTTGCTCCTGGCCAAAGAAATTACAGCTCAATCCAAGCCAATTACTACTAATGATGTCTTTATGTATGGAAGTATATATGCATTTGTTCTCATTTTTCTATTCACCTGGGAAACATAAAATATCCCACGGGTCAAAAGTTCTAATAAAAATAGAACTAGATGGTGGTTTCCCAAAATAAATGGGGTGGGGGTTGGAGAGAGAACATGGCCTCTTGAACCCTGTAGTTACACTTCCTAAGAGTGGAAATCTGAAATGGCTTGAGTTGCACTCTCGAACTTGTCTCAGAGGAACTGCAGCATTGTTCTGAGGCACAGGAAGCGTTTCCTCGTTGCTTCAGAAATAATGGGAATGAAAACTTGCCTGTGATTCAGTGTCCACAACATTTTCAGCACCACAGTGAACAAGCATCTATCAAGGCACCATCTGTGAAAAACATAACCATTCACAGGAGTGCCAATCCGACCGCAGGCAGCTGCCTCTGGCCTGCCGCATCATTGTCTTTCTGGGGGACAGCCAGCTCCCTGGACGACATCCCTTAAGTAACCTGGAACTTAGTTTCCATTTCCACATGATGCAGGAAATGTTTTCCATTGATTTCCATTGATTTCAATTCCAAAACTAAATGATGCTTGATACTATTGATGCTATTATAATTGGGGGTGGGGGTGGGGGGAATGGTTACATTTAAGTGTGGTAAGAAGTTATATAGGCTAGAAATAAGCAGGAGAGGAGGGGCTGCCTGGGGGGTTCAGTCGATTAAGCGTGGGACCCTTGATTTCAGCTAAGGTCATGATCTCAGGATCATGAGATGGAGCCCTGTGTTGGGCTCGTGGTCAGGGGTTGTCTGCTTGGGAATCTCTCTCCCTCTCCTTCTGACCCCACCCCCAGCCCTCCTACCCTGCTCTCTTTCTCTCTCTCTCTAATAAGTAAATAAACCTTAAAAAAAAAAAAAAAAGAAATGGGGATGGAGCTTTTGGGCACAGAAATCTTTCAGGGTTTAAATGGCGGCAAAATCTACAAAAAGGGAATGGAATATACTCCATCCCTCAAAGCCAAAAGCTTCGCAGAAAGTTGGGGTAATGACAGCAATGATGAGAAAATAAAACTAAGATGCCACTTTGCTTGAAACATCAGAAACTGGCAAGGGCTTCACATGGTGTCATAAAGTACTGGAGAGACACTATTCAAATCAGTTAGAAACCGCATAACTGTGGGTCTCAGTTGTGTGGATTGGAGCCCATTATGATATGGACAGTAAACAGAAACGCTGTAAAAATGGAATAGAAACTTCAGACACCCCAAATAATGTGAAAACAAATCACAAATGCATAAATGAGATGGCAAAGGAAGAGGGAAATCGAGGGAATACTATATATACTTTGCTGAGTTAGTATTAAATTGTGTATTATGCTGATTACATTTTCTAGAGTTCTATGCCGATGGCATTCGATAACTTGTGTAAGGGGGCATACTTACCACCAGGTCATAGTGCAAGATCACAAAATTTAGAATCTTGGCTCTTGGTTCCAAACAAGAAGGGGAGCATTTGGTAAAACATAAAAAAGGCAAAAGAGGGGCACCTGGGTGGCTCAGTGGTTAAAGCCTCTGCCTTCTGCTCAGGTCATGGTCCCAGGGTCCTGGGATCGAGTCCCGCATTGGGCTCTCTGCTCAGCAGGGAGCCTGCCTCCTCCTCTCTCTCTCTCTCTGCCTGCCTCTCTGCCTACTTGTAATCTGTCTGTGAAATAAACAAATAAAAATCTTTAAAAAAAAGGCAAAAGATTTCCTATCATATATGTCATAATTATTGAATGTGTTCTTAAGAATTATGAAAAAATAGATTAATCAGAAATCTCTCATAAATAACCTGTTGTCAATGTATGCCAGTTCTACTACCAAGATAAGTTTCTTTATTTTACCTTCTTTACCATTTCTGTACTCATTTCCCCAAGTCAGCTTTTCTCTCCACAATTTTCTATTTGTGGACTATTTCTCTCCACAATTACTGCTTTTGAACTGAGCAACCTTGGCCTTGCTGCTACATGAGTATTTCTGAAAATGTGTATCTTAAAAGCAAACCGGTTTCACGATACAGCATGCAATGTATCAAATTAAAAAAAAAAAGCAGAAATAGACCCATAAATACAGAGAATAAAGTAATGGTTGCCAGAGGGGAGGGGCAGGGGTTGGGCAGGGGTTGGGCAAAATAGGTAAGGGGAGAAGGTGAAACAGGCCTCCAGTTATAAAATAAATAAGACATGGGGGGGGTGAAAGGTACAGTCAATGGTATTATAATAGGGTCGAATGGTGACAGATGGTAGCTACACTTGTAGGGAGCACAGCATAAATGTAGGGAGAAGTTCAGGTCTACTATGTTGTAGATCTGAAACAAATTTAACATTGTATATCAATTATACTTCAAAAAAGTTTTTCAATTAAAAATTTTTTATACAGAAAAGAATGAAAAATAAAAAAGCAAGATGCTTTTTGGTCTATTTGTCGTAAATGAACTTGCTAGATTGGACTTGCTAGATTCAAAGGGACCTTGCTCATCGCCATGTTCTAACCCTCACTAGACTTTGTCTCTCCTTTTGGCTTGTGCTTCACTCTTTGGATTTGATTGCATATTCTGTTTTTCCAGCTTTATTCCCAGCATTCCCCAGTAGAGCTCCCAGATTATCTCAGCAAGAAAGACTGGTGTGGGCTTGTGGGAGAACTTCAGAGTGACCACCACAGGTGTTCTGCCTTTTTAGCTACTATGATTTGCTCCCTGATCTCTTAAATCCATGTACATGGTTATGGGAAACACAGGTTATTATCAGAATAATAAGTCTTGAGGTAAATGCAAATAATTCCAATTGTTCTACAAAACTTCATTAATAGTTGGACATTTATCTATTGGCAATTTGTATACACTTGGGCATGTATGATTATTACTATATTTTAATACTCTGTGTCCAGAAAATTTTACATATAAAATATGTATTATGAATTGGAAGTACTATGATGTCATTTGACTTATGAGAAACCACTTGAAAGTTAATTAAATATTAATACATTGCTGTCAGCTAAATGAAGCATATAATTTTACATATATAAATATATAATAAAATTCACAATTTCATTAATATATTATATATAAATATGTATGTGTAAAATATATAATATAATTATGTAAATGTAATAAAATAATTCGTTTAATAAATATTCTATATTTTGATTTTTTAAATAAATTCAGTGAGTAACCTTTCCTATTTTCATTGCTACATTTTTATTATATGGGGCATTTTTATGAGTGAAATGGAAAAAAGAGAAAAGATTGCAACTGCAAATTAGTATAACTCAATTGATACAAAGAGTTACCATCTGTGGATGCTTGCAGTGTTGCTGGACTGGGTGTTTTATATACATTTGCCATTTATTCCTTACAAGCACCATTGGGTGCCCCATATGCCTCTGTTTCTCAGATGGGAGAAGTTAACAGTTAATTTTCCCAAGTTTAGGCAGCTCAGTAAATAAATGAACAGAGATTTAAACCTTCTAAACACAAATCCTATGCTCTTACCCAATGCTGAATCTTTATTTGTTTGCATAATTGTTTTTAAGGCCAAACTTGGAAATATATTTCATAATAGCTAAGCTCATCTCTTCATAAAAGAGGTTAAATGAGGATGGTGCTTTATTGGATTTAAATGACCTCTTTCTGTAGTAATAAACTGTTGTAAAGCTCCTGATATATTACTGCAGGATTTTTATTGGAAAAAGTATTTCATGATTACAGCTTCATGGAGCAAATAATTCTTCGATAAAACCAGACTTTAGAAAAGAATTGTCTCTAAAAAGCACATCAATCCTAGTGTATTTCTCAGCTTTGGGGTCTGGAAAAACGCATGCCTGAGATCCCCCAAAGACTTCAAAATAAATAGCATTGTAAGAGGGAGTAGGAAAAGGAAAACGTATTATATAAATTTTCATGTCAAGTATCAAATGATTTGATTCAATGACATTTGAATTTGTGTCATCAAAATGCTAACTCCAATGGGCTTTAACATATCAACTTTGCTGAGAGTTGATAGAAATTAGAACTGATTTTTGTTAAGTTGTTAAGTTAACTGACATTATAGAAACAGAATCTGAGTAAAGCATAGAGGTAAACTGAGGTTAACTCAAGAATATTCCATGTTTGCTGAGTTTTCTATTGGAATTTTCATTCACACTATTAAAAAATGTGGTAACTAAAGATGTGCAGTCTAGGAAGGAAACGTTTGCAGTGTTTTCTTTTTTCAAATTACCTACCTAGAGGAAATTTTTCTAATTATCAAAGTAGAGGAAATAGGCTTTAACTGCATCTAGAAGAATTAGGTCAAAATGATTAAGAATAGGTGGAAGGAAGCATATAAATTAAATTCAGGAAAAATTTCTGTATGAGATAAAGGGTGTTTAACTTTATATATATAAAGCATATTTAACACATTTAATGGAAATATTTTAAAATGGGTCAGAATTTTGGCTACCATAAGTTTTTTGGATACAATTGAACTTTGGAAGGCAGAAATCCATCCTATTTGGTGGTCGAGGACCTTTCCTGACCCAGACCCTTATTTCATCTCACTAAGATGTTCTAGTTTGTTCTTGCGAAAGCTCATCTTCAAGGCGGTGAAGGGTAGGGGTAGGGAGATGTCTGTCAGTCAGCTTACAAGATGGAAGAGCACAACCTCTTCAGATTGCTCTTGAAAGCAGATAGGAGGACAGGTCAAATGTGTCCACCTCAGGCTTCATTTCCCAGAGGAGGGATGGACTTACTCCTTTTTGGTGGGTATCATATACCTACTGACATTCATATACTGTCTAACAAGTCATCTTCGAAGGGCTTGCACTCAAGTGGCTTCATTCTCAACATGTTCACAGATATGATTGGATGGGTCTTGTCCTGCTTCATCACACCCAGTCATGTTATCACAAAGAGATACCCTTGGAACTGTTTAAGGAATTCTTGCCAGATATGGCAGCGCTCTGGTTCCTGTATGTATGGCTTTCCATGGCTACAGGAAGTCCTAGTAGCCTGTGAAACCAACACGCTGAAGGACAGTTTAGCTTCTCTTTCCACACTCCGGACTTTCCCTTCTATCATGGAGGGTCAATTTGGCTTCCACTCCAGCTCCATGCTGAGCATGGAGACCAGACATGAATTCTAACTGGGATAAACCTGTGAACTCTAGCTGATTTAGCTAATGCCACCCCTGACCCTGCCTGGTAATCTTCAAATAAGGTGCAACTCCTTTTCCAATAAGCCTATTGTGTGGTCATAGAAAAACCCTGAGGGAGATTGTGGTGGCTCAGCCCAGGTGATGCTACCTCTCCACCTAAAGCTGCTGAGCTTTTAAGTCAGGAATTCAGCTCCAGGACAGAGACTGTTGTCTGGACTCAGGTATAATTGAGCGCCCCTGCCTGCATCAACAGGGAAACATCTCTTTAACCAGGTTCTAGTAAGAGTTTTGAGATCAGCTGATAACACCAAGGCCTTTATCCCTGCCACCTTTCACCACTATGATAGGTCCAAGCCTTTCCATCCCCTTCACAGTTCTGAATTGTCATCCTAGACCTTGGGTTCCCAAGCCCATCTTGGTTCTTTTGACCCCCTGACTATGTCTTTCCATTTCCTTCCATTGTGCCCACCTTACACCCTCAAACCCCCTTGTCTTAGACTCACACCGAAAGCCCACCATAAGTGTAATCTGACTCTTCTTCAATCCGACTGCCTTACCTTGCCTCTCCTCCTCCACACATCATCATCCTGGAGCAGGTGGTTTTATTCCTTATGCTTGCCACTACCACTTCTAAATATTTTCTTTCTTTTTTTTTTTTAAATATTTTATTTATTTATTTGACAGACAGAGATCACAGGTAGGCAGAGAGGCAGGCAGAGAGAGGAAGGGAAGCAGGCTCCCTGCTGAGCAGAGAGCCCGATGTGGGGCTCGATCCCAGGACCCCGGGATCATGACCTGAGCCGAAGGCAGAGGCTTTAACCCGCTGAGCCACCCAGGCGCCCCCTAAATATTTTCTTGTTCCTCCTCCATCCCAAGGCTTTCAGATGGATTATTGCAGTTGTTATTGGGTTTCACTTCCCTTTTGTTTCCCAAATGGGTAAAAATTACCCATGTTCTTTGAAAATGTTGGCATTAAGGCTTAAAGTTTTGATTTGACTCTTATTCCCCTTATCATCTTAGGTGACTTAAATAATGATGGGAGCATTCAATCAAAATTATGGCCTCACAGTCACTTGCTTTTTCCTGTTTCCTTCAGCTCCCACTCCTATGACTACACCGTAAACCTTCCATCCCCCTTTCTGACATTCACATTTCAGTATCCCACTCCCTAGGAACCTTCACTGGTTGTCTCCCCTCACTCCCAAAGAATTCTTTAGCCTTACTGAGATTGTCAGTTCCCATTCCCCCACTGGTCAGCAACCTTCTGGCTTTCTGTCTTTTTCTATGTTGCCCGTACCCTTAGTTACAATTGTCATTAATTCTATTTTCCGTGTCAGATTTTAGACTTTGATGAATCCAACCATTAGACTTTTCTTATTATATACTTCAACAGGTTAATCTTGATAAAGAAACTCACAGCTTAAAATTTATAGCCTCCTCCCTCTGGGTTCTCATCAAACATTGAACATAGAATCAGAAGCTGTCTAATCACACGTTTCACGTATTATTTTTTTAAATTATCTTATTTTATTAAAATTTGGCTAAGCTTGAATGAATAAATTGATGTTCTATTTGTGGATTTTCACGAATACTGTTTGTGAGGTCTTTCAAATTTTAAGTATACTTTTGTATTTGAAAATGAAGAGATGCCAGGCTCTATTTGGTATAATATCTCCTAGACCAGGGATGGTAAACACACTTGTTCTGCATGATAATTTCAATTGCTTGGAGTGCCAGTAACCCATTTGTACTGGTTTCTGGACATATGGCCCATAATTTGATGGTAGGAGTTACACATCAAGGGTTAGGGATGGCAGATATTCGCAGCCTAGAACAGTCTTCCACGCAGTATCTGGCTGATGTTGATTCAACCTTTAGGTTTCAGATTAAATATGACATCTTCAAAGACTCTCACACTCCAGACTGCATTAGCTGTTCTTGTCATATGCTTTCTTAGCATAGCTGTTAAATAGTCTCTCTTCCCCCAAAAGGCTATAAGTTTGTTTCCCTAAAGAACCTTGCCTACCCTTCTCACCATTGTATCTTATGGTAGGATAGTGTCTGGCACTAAGTAAGTGCTTAATATATGCTTGCTGAATAAATAAACTGTATGGTTCCAATCTGCATGTTCAAACCTGTTCACTACCTGTTCTTCCTATCCTAATCAAACTAGACCACTTGTTATTCCTCTAAAGTCTCCACATTTCCCAATTTTGATATCTATAGACTTATTGTGGATTGGATGGCTCCCCCAGGAATGCAAACTCAACATGACTGATTTCCATTGTGTATCCTTCATTGTTTATTCTCACCTTCTCTAGGAAGCATTTCTTCATCTTCTCTTCCCATTTGGGATTCCTGAACATTGATCACTTTCTTTTATATAGTTTTAGAACTATACAGAAGCTATCTTAAATTTAATTTGATCCAACTCTCTGATTCAACATATGAGAAAACAGGGCCCCAAAACATGTAGGGTCTTTCCTGGGGTGACTCTACTCAGTAGAGGACCTCAGCCTACAAGTCAAGTCTCTTGTGTTCTTTCCCCTGGACAATGTTGCCTTCCTGAGGTCATGGTCAACTTCACCGTTACCAGCTGTGGATTCTAACTCACCTGATGGATGTATGGATATGCTAATAAATATAAATGATCATAATGGGGATACTTAGAATTTTTAAAAAGTGGCCAAACTTTCTATAAAAAATTAATTCTGCTTTCTCCCTCTCTGTTTCTCTCTCTCTCTCTCTTTAGCTATCTATATTTACTCACATAAATATATATACATAAATATATATATTTATAAATTAGGGTATTTGTATATCAGAAATGTTTACAGCAAAATGCATCTGTATTAATGATTATAATATTTGAAGAACATTGCTCAATGTCATGCAATTCAGATGCTGATTCTAGATTTTTTTTAAAAAGAGTGTTTAAAGCAGATTCCATCATGGTGATATTAATCTCTAAAGAGACGATTTCTTCCAAACAAAACTACAGCTTTTACAGTGAAAGCATTTAACAAAGGTTGAAGAGAGTTTTTGTAGCAGTATATTTTCTCTATGACCCCTACAGTGCCTTCCTAGTTCCCATTACTACCTTGCTGCCTGCTCTATTTTTGGTTTTACTTGTTAACATGTCTTGTTGTTCATATGTCATTATTAGCAAAGATTGATTCAGGGCCCCTTACAGAAGAGAACATAATGACCATAGTCAATGCAACATTGTTCTACCAGAGCTATACTTTCTTATATTTTCTGAACATCTTAGCATAAACCCTGTCTGTTGTACCTTGTTAACTACAACTAGCAAAATCATACTCACCTTTCAAGGCCCAGACAAGTTCATGACTGACTCAGAATTCCTCCGTAAATCAGTCAGCAGTGATTGCTCCATCTGCCACATCCTAGGAGATGAATGAACCCTTGCACTGGGAACAGTATGAATAAGCATAAATATTTTCAGATAGGCAGAACCTACTTTTGTTGCTACCTCTTGTACTGGAACTTAACTATGCAGAAAAAATAGAAGAAATACTGCTAATACTTGCATAACTAGAGCTCTAAATTGAGCAGGGTTGATAGTCTGGACATTTTTGATAAACAGGCAGTTAGAAACTAGCTGCCACTGGATGAAATTTTAGACTAAGAATTCTTAAAGTTTGGATTTCCTGAAAACACCCCTCATCCAGGAATAAGTAAGGATAAAAGTTACTCTTTCAGAAGCTGACAGAAAAATGAAAGTACCACAAAAAAAAAAAAAGAGAGAGAGAGAGAGAGAGAGAGAGAGAGAGAGAGAGAGAAAAGGGTTTTATTATAGCAAAGGAGTATGTATTTAATGCTGCTGTGTGCCAGGAATGACTTTAAGTATTTTAGTCAATTTATACAATCATACTGTGAAAGAGGAAGACGTGGCCAAAGTATCTGGTTAGCTGGTGGTACAGACTGCTGGCCAATAATTCGCATCAAATGTATGTATGTATGTTTGTTCTTTCCACTATTCCACAGTTTCTGTGTGAAGATGCAAAATAGATTATTTTCCTTTTTTTTTTTTTAAGATTTTTTATTTATTTATTTGAGAGAGAGTGAGAGAGAGCATGAGCGAGGAGAAGGTCAGAGAGAGAAGCAGACTCCCCGTGGAACTGGGATCCCGATGCGGGACTCGATCCCGGGACTCCAGGATCATGACCTGAGCCGAAGGCAGTCGTGCAACCAACTGAGCCACCCAGGCGTCCCTAGATTATTTTCCTAAAGGACCAACAAATATGGGCAATATGAGAACTGTTGTGGTAACGTGCAAGGCTTTTCCTGTGTGTCTGGCCCTGACCAAGTGGATCTGTGTCTTAGTCTTTTTAGGGTGCTTTAACAAAATGCCACAGAATGCGTGGCTTAGAACCGGCAAAAATGTATTTCTCACAGGTCTGGAGACTGAGACGTCCAAGATCAAGGAGGCAACAGATTCAATGCCTGGTAAGTGTTGGCCTCCTGGTTCATAGATGGCTATCTTCTCACTCTGTCCTCACATGGCAGAAGGAGCAAGAAAGCTCTCTGAGTCTCTTTGATAAGGGCACTAATCCCATCCATGAGGGCTCCACCCTCATGACCTAGTCACGTCCCTAAGGCCCCCACCTCCACATACCATCCTATTGGGGATTAGGTTTCAACATAAGAATTTTGGAGAGACACATTCAGTTACATAACAAACTACTCTAACACAAGCCCATCAGCTGGCCTGAGAAGAGAGAGTTGAGATAATTTCACAATTCAAAAATAAAAATTGCAGTGAGTTTTTGTTATTGATTTATAACCCTAACACTATTATTAAGCATAAAATTATATTATATTATAAGCATAAAAGGAAATTAAAATTTGATTCTAACAGCAAATATAAAATTTGGGAATTAAGAGTTATTACATGAAATAACATGCACAAGATACACAACCTTATCTGATGTGATTTTAACTCTGAAAGGCCTAAAGTATTCATATAAAATATTGGTTTAGACAAGTGGGCACTGAGCACATTTTATAAGTATAAGACACTAAGGACCATGCAGTAGGTTAGTAACCATCTTCTAGCCTTGAGAAAGGACTTCATTTAAATTCATCCCAATCAGCTTTTCCTCTGGGCTCTTCAAGGTTTCTAGGAAGAGGGAAGGAAAGAAAAGTCTTTATCTTCCTTTGGCAGAGTGTTGGGTGTATTTGATAAAGACTCAGAAATGAAAATTTTTTTTTTTATCATTTGGACAAGAAAGGCTTTTGGGGGGGGCTATTGCCACTACTCCCGATAGTTTCTTACTTGTGATGCATTTTTAGTGTTTTCAAATTCTCTACCATCTAGTTTGCTTTGCCCACTGTATGGAGCAGTCAGCCCTTGCTGGCTCTTCATCCCCAACCCCACTCAGCAGCACAAAGTGAAGATGCTGTGTGTTACAGTTCTTCCAGGGCCATTAAGGCCTCAGATGTCAAAACATCAGTAGGCAGGATATAAAAGACAGGGTTACTACCGCCTGCTGGGCCCCCCACACTCAGCCAGGATCAGCAACATTCCTTCTGTCAATCATAGAATTAGCACCACCTTAAACGTAGAAAATCTCCTTATACATCTCCTTTCTGAGATTTTCCATTGTCTTTATGTTTAAACGTAATAATAATGATGATTTTGGAAATGGAGGCATGATTCAACTTTAACATTTCAAATGGTTCCTACGAACATTGGCAGGAGTTTGCCTGCATGCAGTCAATGTTCCATGTTTTCAGTTTTCTCGAACAGCTGACTTTTTTCAACCATTCCCTTAACTAATGTCCATATAAATGCTCATATAAGATATTCCAGATAACTTTTCACGCTGCCTCTTCCCTACAGGTGAATCAGGCATCATTTGTTGTCTGCTACCCTAGGCTCAGACGGCTGATAACTCTGTTCGGTGATCTCATAGACTTTGATGAAATGGTCCCGGGAAAAATGAAACTTGATGACAGTCTTTTCCCTTTTCTCCTTTGGTTGAAGAATAAAGTGACAGTGGGTTAAAGTTTCTCTATAAAATGCTTGAAATGTATCCGAGAGGCTTGAGAAAAGCTGCAGGCAATGCCTCTTTCATGTTTTCGTGATTTATAACGTCAGATGTGAAAACACTGTGTGATGGCTTTTCATCTTTCACTCAGAGTGCACAAGATACATTTCTTTCTGGATTTTGGTGTTAAAGTTAAAATTCAAGGCCACTCTTACTTTTTAACTTACGCAGTGAATTGCTACCCTGGTAATAATCGTCAAGTACTGGTTTTTTATCCTATTCCAAAAGCACTGGTCAAGGATAAGTTCAGAATTACACACTCCATCCATGGTTTAGATCTGAATTCAAAATAGTGTGCCAAAGACCTTCTTTACTGTTTACTTTTTAAGAATGCTTTCATTCTGGAGACAAAAATGTGTGTCATTTAAATGTATTAATCTGCATCATTTAGATAGCCATATTGTCATTTTCAACATTTAGAGGATGTCTGATACAAACATGGAGGTCATTTCTGGATCATCAATCTGCCAAATATATACTGGGACTCCTGTACCCATTTTCCCACAAAACATGGTCTCTACCAAGGTTAACATCACACTGGAAACTTAGAGTTGAGTAATGTATCTCTAAGGGTCAAAGCCAAATAAAAGAAGTCCAAGACATGTATTTACATACCCTAATTGTGAAAAACATTTTACCTAATAGCTCCCTAGGCGGGGGGGGGGGAACCCAACAAAACAAAACCTAAGCATTTTCTTTCTCAATAGAGAATTGTCCAATGATCCCTTGCCTACAAGCTGGAAAACAAAAAACTCACTTTGCATAATCTCTTTTTTTCCAAGATTTCATTTATGTATTTATTTATTTAGAGTGTGAGCACAAGCCGGGGGAGGAACAGAGAGAGAGGGACAAGCAGACTCCACACCGAGCCTGAGCCCGACCTAAGGCTAGATCCACAGCCCTGAAATCATGCATGACCTGAGCAGATATCAAGTCAGAGGCTCAACTAACTGAACCACCCAGGTGCCCCAACACAGCCCCTTATTCAAACTATAGCTCCAGCTCTCTCCTTTTCCTTTTCTACCAATTTTATTTTTATCTTTATTTGTTTTAAAAAAAGATTTTATTTATTTTGTGGGGAGAGGGAGAGAGAGTTTTCAAGCTGACTCCAGCTCAGAAACCCCTGGGCCCTATGAGCAACTGGATCGCCCCACCCTGAGATCATGACCTCAGCCAAAACCAAGAGTCTCACGCTCAACTGACTGCACCACCCAGGTGCCCTTCTTTTCTATCAATTTTACTTAAAAAAAAAATCATTTATAGTTGCACTGTTTTCTTCATTTGCTCCACACATAACCTACTATAACCTGGCTTCTAGACCAAGTATCTCTTTTAAAAATAACTACTACCGGGGCACCTGGGTGACTCAGTAGGTTAAAGCCTCTGCCTTCAGCTCAGGTCATGATCCCAGGGTCCTGGGATCAAGCCCTGCATCAGGCTCTCTGCTCAGCAGGGAGCCTGTTTCCCCCACCCCCCCCCCCCCGCCTGCCTCTCTGCCTACTTGTGATCTCTCTCTCTCTCTGCGTCAAATAAATAAATAAAATCTTAAAAAAAAAAAAAAAACTACTACTACTACAACGTTCCTATATTAGGTTTAAAAGACCAGGAAATTCACATAAGTGGAAATACCCTGATAAACACGTCAACGCAAGATAAAGCATGTAATTAAAATTGGCACATGAATATTCTAGTACTACTCCTGTGGCCATCTGTTGTTTTTGCCTGCCCAGGATTCATTCCTGTTTCTGGTAATATCACTCTGATTTCCTTTTGGGGATCCTCTGACAACTCCTACTCTTAATCAGGAGACAGAGGATGTAATCATTGCCCATGACAGTAAAGCATCTACTTAGCTCTAGGAATTAGTTTAGGGGAAGTCACATGACTCTGACTAGACCAATCAGAAGCAAGCAGGAGTTTTGAGGCAACTTCTGGTAAGTTCTCTTCTACTGGTCTTGGTAAACTATGAAATAAAAGCTTAGTGATGTTGGTCACCAGTTTGCGGTCATTAAAGTAGAGCTGGTCTGAGAAAGGAGCTAAAACAGAGGAAAGCAAAGTGGAGAGGTAATGAGACATTTCTGATGACATTATTTTAACCCTGGGAATTGGTCCTGCCCCACAGAGCCACCTACAGTATTTATCAGCTTTGCTTCACCTTTTTTATGTTCTGTTTTGGCATTAAAACCAGTCAGACTTTGGTTTCTATTACTTATATGGAAAGAGCTGGACTAACACAAATGTCATCTAGTGTTGGTAATGATGCCAGGCACTAGGTGCTCTTGGTGTCATTGTTAATTGCTATAATTAAAAAAAAATACATATACTTCTTGATCTTACAAAAAAGCTTGTAAGATGTTTGCAACTAAAGACAAAGGAAAAGCAAAAAAGTAAGTAAATAAAAGTAATTCAAGGGCCGAATGCCCTTTTCATTTCTTATCATACTCATGATTCTTGAATCATTTGACAATTCCCTTTTTGAGCTCTTATTTTCATGACTTGCATGACCACCCAATTTCTTGAATCTCCTCCCAACCACTTCAAATATTTCTTTTGGATTTAATTCACAGCCTCTTTTCTTTTGCTTAAATGTTAGTGTTCCAGAATTTTATCCTCAGCTCTCCATAAGTCAACTGTCCAAGCTAGAAACTTTGGCAACATCCTTAATTCTTTTCTTTAATTTACTTCCCTACATCGTATGGATGAACAAATCTTGCTAATTTATTCCTCAAATATTTCTCAAAATTCCCCTCTTCTCTGTTATTGCTGATACTCTTTTGTTAAGAATTCCATCATTTCTCCTTTAGACCAGAATTCTCAAACCCAAGTGTGCAAAAGAACCACCTGTAAAGTCTATTAAAAATGAAGTCCCTGGGGTGCCTGGGTAGCTCAGTTGGTTAAGCGTCTGCCTCAGCTCAGGTCATGATCTAAGGTTCCTGATATGGAGCCCCACATTGAGCTCCATGCTAAGTGGGGACCCTGCTTCTTGCTCTCCCTCTGCTGTTCCCACTGCTCAGCTCTTTCACTTGAGCTCTCTCTCTCGCTTAAATAAAAATTAATTAATTAATTAATTAATTAAAAAAAAGAAAGAAATCCCTGAGCATTAACCTTCCAGAGATTCTGATGAATCTGGCCTGAGAATCCCACTCTGAGAAAAACTACTTTTATCATTGTAACAGCCTTCTAACTGCACTGCTGTATATGTTAACTCTTTTGATCATCTCATTTGTTTACCTGCTTGAAAGTTTCCAAATATTCACCGCAGCCCACAAGATAAACTACAAACTCCTTAACAGGGAACACCATGCTTTCCAATGCAGCTAACCCCTCTAATCTCATCTCTCTCTTCCCCAAATAAGCCATCTGTCTGAAGAAAACATCTCTGTCGTCATTCCTTCTACTTTTGTCTTTTTTCTTTTTTAAAGATTTTATTTATTTGTTTGACACAGAGAGAGGGAACACAAGCAGGGGAGTGGGAGAGGGAGAAGCAGCTTTCCCGCTGAGCAGGGAGCCTGATGTGGGGCTTAATCCCAGGACCCTATGATCATGACCTGAGCTGAAGGCAGATGCTTAACGACTGAGCCACCCAGGTGACCCTCCTCCTACTTTTATCTTAGTTCAACCTCATACAAATAATATTCTATTACCTAGTGAACATTAGAGTGCTTCCAGGTGCCAAGCTCAGTGTTAAATCCTTAACCTCTGTTACTTCATTTAATTCATGCTATTGCCCTGTGAAGTAAGTGGTATTGTTATTACAATTTTACAGCTCTGGGAGTCTGAGGGTCAAAGAAGTAACTTGTCCATGGTTACAGAGGTAGTAAGGGCTGGAGTGGGCCTCTAAATCAGAGCCCTAGATTGTATATCTGGCCATGGGTTTGCCACACATCTAACATATGAGCTGCTCAAGGGCAACAGAGTGGGTGCTCAATTTGAGCTGTTGACTCTCTGAATGAATGGATGCTGGAAGGGAAGAATAATAAAGAAGGGAATCACTATATTTATTAGCCACTTTCTTAAAATGTGATTTCATTTTCCTTACTGATACTCCTTCGGGAGCTTGAGGAAGAAACTGGCTATAAAGGTGATGTTGCAGAATGTTCTCCAGCTGTGTGTATGGATCCATACACACAGTTTGACAAACTGTACCACACACATCGTGACAGTAACTATTAACGGAGATGATGCTGAAAACTTAATGTTTATAGAGAGAGAGAGTGCATGCATGTGTGCACACACAAGTGGGGACCAGTGAGCAGAGGGAGGGGGAGAGAGAGAATCTTAAATAGGCTCCATGCCCAGTGTGGAACATGATGTGGGGCTCGATCTCATGACCCTGAGATCATGACCTAAGCCGAAATCAAGAGTTGGACACTCAACCAACTGAGCCACCTGGGCACCCAATAAGGCTACCTTTCAACTACCATTTGAAAGTCATCTAAAACTCATTCTATATTTTCAATAGAAATTTTTGAGATTGTTGTAGATTCACATGCAGTTCTGAGAAATAATTCAGAGAAATCTCACATTTATCTAGTTTCCTTGAAAAATAATATCTTGAAAAAGATAAGAGTTTTACAACCGGGATATCAACATTAATATTGTCAAGTGGGAGAAGGCTCCATCATCACAAAGATCACTCTTGTTGACTATGAATAGACATACCCCCTTCCTTCCTTCCTTCCTGCTCTCTGATCTGTTCTCCATTTCTATAATTACGCCATTTCAAGAATGCTATGTAAATGGAATCATACAGTATGAAACCTTTTGCAACTGGCTATTTGCAGAATTCTTTACATGTTCTAAGACACTAATTTGTCTGATATGTAGTTTGCAACTATTTTCTCCCAGTCTGTAACTTGTCTTTTTTGTCTTCACATAGGGCTTAAAACAGAAAAAAAGTTTTAAATTTCAATAAGGTCTCATTTATCAACTTTTTCTTTTACGGATCATGCTTTTTGTGTCAAGACCCAGAACTCTATCTAGCCCCAGATCCTGAGAATTTTCTTTTATAGTTTTTTTCTAAGATATTTGTAATTTTATGTTTTACATTTGAGCCTATGATCTTTTTTGAGTTAATTTTTGTATGAGGTGTAATGTTGGGTTCAAGGATCATTTTTATGCCAATGCTGTCCAGTTGTCCTAGCACCACTGGGTGAAAAGTCTACCCTTCTTCCATTGAACTGTTTTTGCAATTTTGTGAAAAAAAATGTCAATCTATGATTACCTTGAAATAAAAGTTTAATAAAATAAAATTGTTTGTAGGTGATGAAAATGTTTTGGAATTAGCTAGACTGACTGCTTCACGACACTGTGAATATGCTAAATGTCAGTGAATTGTGTACTTCACAATTGCTGATTGGATGCTATGAGAATTTCAATCTTAAAAAGTGGGGGGGGGGAAAGCTTATCCTCACTAACCTTCCAACTAACATTTTATGCAATTCAAATAAGTTTTTCAAAGGACATATAAAAGTCTCTTCTCATATCATCATTGAACTTATTTTCTCTATGTTTGGTTACAGTTTCCAGATCCCCATTGCTAAAGTGAGGTAACATCCTCATGTCTAACCTCTGAGGCAAACAGTTTGAACAGTGAATCCACATGTGGACAATTAGAGCAGCAGCAGTTTTTGTGGACCTAATATTTCCTGGCAATCAATCCCAAACGTCCTTACTCATTCTTTGACCATCTTTTATACCCTCACTTGTCTTCATCCTTCTGAACTAATGTGCCCTAAACAGAACACTCTATTATATCATGTGGTGACCATTGCCTTTTTTCTTGGAGTGCACAGCCCTGGAATAATATATTTTATCACTTTTCTGACAAAGAGTTCACAGATCTCTCCTAAATAAACATAACATAGTGAGTCAAGGGCAGGGAGTCTAAGAACTCTGTGACTTGCTACATTCTAGACAGTCTTATGCTGAAACTTCCTCCCATGTATCCTCTTTAATTAATCGTGAAGGGGCCCACACTTACCTCTGGAAAATTCCTGATCTCAAGGAATCTTGAGGTGACTTGGACATTCATATTATCAAGACCTACTTTCAAACAATCAGTGAGATATTTGTATTACTGCATTCGGATCATATTCAAATGACCAATCAATGTCAGTCTGGGAAACTTTAAACTTAGCATATTTCAAAATACTTTCCGTGAAGAGAAAAGAGTGAAGATTGAGAATCTCAACTGACTGAGCCACCCAGGCTCCACATCAAGTCTTTAATAAAATATGTCCTACTCTCTAATAAGTTTGGAAAACATAGCATAGCATCCCTCTCAACCAAAGCCATGATTTTCTTAAGTGTATTAAAAGGTGAGAGAAATTCCATGATAAAAACACCTGTTTAATTCCATGTGTCTTAAGCATATTTTGACTACAAAATACTTTGTGTATGTCTCAATAGCATCTCTAGAATACCAGTGTCAGGAATGTTGTCCTAAAACAAATTGCCTGTGCTTGCTGATTCCATATTTTTCTTATTACTATATGAAGTTCTGCAATCAGGGAATACCAGCAATCTTCAAAAAGTAAAATCTAGTTATTGATTTTTGTTTCCTTCAATGATTATTTCTTTTGACTTTTCTGAAGTCGCCCCCACAATCAACAACATATACATTTTTCAAACTCCTCATGGGATTTCCTAATTCTCCTTCTTTTCCTCCTCCTCATCCTTCCCCTCCACCTCTCCCCATCTCTCCCTCCCCTCCTCCTCCTCCTCCTCCTTCTTCTTCTTTAAGTAAACTCCACCCTCAATAGGATGCCTTCAACTCCCCTAACTCAGGACCCTGAGGTCAATGGTTGCATGCTCCACTGACTGAGCCAGCCAGGTGCCCCTATGATGCTCTATCATTGTTGTAAACTAGAGATATCAAGTTCTTTAACTGCAAAGTTTGGGAATTATGTGCATTTAGAACACCCTCAACAACTAGGACTTGGGCTTATACATAATATGTACTGAATAAATCTTGAACAATTGGCTGGTTAATTCTAAGAAACTGCCCAAGTCTTGTATCCCCCATGAAGCTTTCCTATGCTGTGGCCTTTATTAAACTTCTTTTCCTGTCCCCTTCCTAGCAGTTACTGTCTCTATAACTTACCTTGGCCCATGTTTGTAGATTTGTTTCATATGTATATGAAGTTTCTCCTATGGAGGCTTGTGATCTCTTAAAGGGGAGAAAGTCTGTGTTTCATGGATTTTTGTCTCCCAAACAGGTGAGAACATAATAGAAATTGGTTAAATAAATTTAAATGCAAAGTAGCTGGTATAGTCTTACTACATTTCACTTTATTATTATTGACATTAATGATACAATGCTACTATTCTAGTCTTTTATGCAGACAAAATTAAATGATATAAAATACATAATACACTTCGACCATTTTAACCATTCACAAAATACTGAATGATTGAAACTATGTTACATGTATCTTTTACAAAGGAAAAATTGACTCCTATAATAACACACTCAGGTGAATTTATCATTACATTTTGGATGTTATACAATGTTAAATATGAATATATTCAAGAGAATTACTATTTATAGAACAAACTTCACATTTTACTATTTAAAATAGTAAAATGATAGTAAAATACTTTACTATTTAAAATAGTGAAATGTAAATTATATTCAAATACATAAAGGAACTAACTCTCAACTGAATACTTATAAAAATATTTTTTAAGCAAAAGCTATGATCTACTCTTACTTGGCAGTTACAAAAATATATATTCATCTGAAACTCTAATAAATTTGCTTGAGGCATTAGATATTCAAATTTAAATGTGTCTTCTAAAGCATTTTACCAACTTAGTATTCTTGATTTCATACAATATATATACCTACAAGGTATTAGAATAGGTTTGCCTTACACATGATGTCATTTCAAGTAAAAGACACAAGCGACCACTAACATAAAAGAGATACCGCAACGACTTTCGAATCAAACAGAACCAATGCATCAATGAGGCCCACTGGCTGTGCCTCGTACAAAGTAAATTCTTGAATATATTTGTGGAGTGAATACATGAATGGAAGACATTTCTTCTGTTATCTACATGCAAAAGTATCCAAAGTTTTCTATTTCTAGTAGAAATATCATTTGAAAATTCAGTAACTTTATTTTTCATCAGCTACTTCTTGGATGGCAAAGGTAGGTAAGTTGGCTCCAGACTGAGTAGGACAGTACTGTCAGTGATCAGAAGATGGCCTACCAGGTGTGCTGACTGTGAATTTAGACAAATCTAATGTCTATAGAACAAACATTTCATATATTGAACAGCCCCATATTTCATCTCTTCATCCAAAACAAGACATGAGAACCTAAGTAATTTCTATAATGTATATCACAAAAACAAAAAGTAGCAAATATATGTATATAGAAACATATATAGAGATACAGTATCTCTATATCTATCTATCTTGGTAGACTTCAGATGTCTCTTCTCAGTGAGAAAAGCAAGCTATCCTGAGTTAAGTAGGCCATGTGTCTATGGAACAATGAGAGAATGCATAGGCCATACTTCTACAATCTTCCATACGTGCACAATGTGGCGATATGAATGCTGAGATCAATGTTAAAAGCAAAGGTTTGAAGCAGTAAAAAAAAATTTAAAACCAAAGACTAACTGTGATAACAATTACAGAATTAGAGCACCTAAGAAGACTGTGGCCACTATAAGTAAAAGAAATTAGTCTGAGTCCATTATTGGCTCAGACTCCTCATAACTTCCCCTACCTCTTCTGCCTCATGTAGGGTGAAAGTTTTCTGAGGCTTATCACTAAAACTTCAAAAATCTGAGTGCATACAGAATATTTTTCTTAATCGAACTTCAGATCATTCTAAACCATTGCAAAAGTTTTTGCCTTTATACTTCAGTAGAACAACTAACAACTCATTCAGCAAACTGGCAATTATGTCTTTTTATGTGTACGTGTGTTTATATATATACATTAATGAAATAACTACTGTTGGCTGTAAGAAAGTAATTAAACTATAATTATAATTAAACTATAATTTAGTATATTAATTCACTTAAAAATAAGTCTTTAAGAATTAAACATAGTTTCTAAAAATTCAGAAGCAATTTAATCACATACAAAACATTAGTTTCCATATTAGTAAATACCACTAGTGAAGAAAATTTAAAAATAACCTGTGAAGTAAAATGACTTAGAGTAGGGTTACTTATTTTAAACTTCAATATTATGTTTTTTTTTCTTTTTTTTTTTCTTTTTTTTTTTTTTTAAGATTTTCATTTATTTGACAGAGCACAAGTAGGCAGAAAGGCAGGCAGAGAGAGAGAGGAGGAAGAGGCAGGCTCCCTGCCGAGCAGAGAGCCCGATGTGAGGCTCGATCCCATGACCCTGGGATCATGACCTGAGCCGAAGGCAGAGGCTTTAACCACTGAGCCACCCAGGCGCCCCAATATTATGTTTTTTTTTCAATACAAGTGAATAAAAATATGTCCTTGTAATCTGCCCTAAATCATGCTACACAGGAAAAGATCTATATGAACTAATCAGGGAATACTTTAGTACTAAATACAAACACATCATTTTCAAATACATTAACTAAATGCTTTCATATCCCTAAAAATTATTTTTTTCCTAAAAGTTGTTTGTGCACAGAGGGCTAAAAATAGTTTTTCTTTCTTTTTAAAAGTGTTTTATTTTTAAGTAATCTCTACACCCAAAGTGGGGTTTGAACTCACAACCCACAAGTCAAGAGTCAAATACTCTACAAGTTGAGCCAGCCAGGTGCCCCCAAAAGAATTTGTTTTCTTAAATTAGTTAATATCTGCTCAGGATTTTTTTTTAACTATTCATTGTCTTGGCTTTTATAGCTAGTGCCAAGGATAATATCATTTCATACTGAACTTAGTTAACTATCACAAAATTTAAATCAATAGAGTCAGAACCAGTATCATTACAATATCATATATATTATACTATCACAAGAAATTAGCCCATTTTAAAATTAAACATTGTTGGGGCAAGAAGAGTGACCACTGAATGCATAGGAAATTTAAGCCACTCAATGAATGTCATTTAAAGAGACAGAAAATACTTAGACATCTAAGATTAGGATATTTGTTCATAAAATAAAGCTTACCTTCTAAATTCAACTTTTTATAGCCAATATAAGTAAAAGTCATACAGAAATTCTTTGTTTCTTTCTTTTTTGTTAAACAGTAATGGAAATATGTATAAAACTCTAGTCTCTCCAAATTGCTCATTCTGTTAATACTATAAGAAGTTTGGTAATATTTAATATTAGATAACTTTACAAGATATGATGGAATATTTCAGATGTATTGACAATAGATTACTGGTTAGCTATTATATTTGGGTTAGAGCCCTTATTAAGGACCAAAATTTCTATGCATGACCTTCCCTTTTAGGGGAAGAGAGGCAAATATCCAAGCGCAGAACTCCGAAGAACTGTTAGTAGGCTTTAGCAATGTTTAAAGGAGTTACAGAGGAATATGTGAGTGGTTAAGGGGAGGAATATGTGAACGTGTAGGTAAACCCATTCTTAAAACTCAAGGCTGGTTAAATGTTCAATGTTGCGTGGAGATACATTATGATATTCAAAAATTGTCTTTATTCATTCATTCATTGGACATTTTTAAATTGTTATGACTGTTTTGGAATCACAGCAAATTTTATAGGATATACTTTTTCCAAATTTCAAAACATATCTAAAACCGTTATCTTCAGTGACGAGGAATCTATTTTTTCAGACTGCAAAAGCATTGCAATTGCCTCAAAACATGTATCCAAAATGGTAAATGTCTAAGAAATCCTATGATTTTCACATACTAAAGACCTCTTTCATGTTTCCATCCATTTTTCCCTCAATATAAAGTGCATAATTAAATGGCAACATGTGTCACATAACTCCAGCTTTATTAACAACTAATTGGTACTATTCTTCTATTAGTAAGGAGAAGGAGCTTAATGTATGAAGGAGGCAGTCTTGCTGGGTTTAAATCCTGCTTCTACCACTTGTCAGTCACGTGGCTGACTTGGGAGAGTCACTGGGCTCTTCTTTGCTTTAGTTCCTCAACTGCAAAATGGGGTGATGTCGTTGTGACGATTAGTGAAGCAATAACAAGATGGGGTAAAGCATGTGGAGGTATTGCCTGGCACATAGTAATTGCTTGACTGTTAGCTATAGTTTTTATTATAATAAGAAAAAAATAACAGTGACTGATGATAATATAAATCACTACTAACTTTCGAGCATTTAGTAAGTACCAAGCACTCTGATAGATGGTACATTGCACCCTTAAAATATTAACCACATCTTATTATACAAAGATTAGATCCTTAAAGATATGCTAATTTATGTATAACATAATAGCAGATAATTTACCCCATGAAACATAGCAAAGTATGGCCAAAGTGTTTAAGTGACCTCTTCATTGTTCTACTGAGAAATAAGGCTTCCAGCATGGTGATTAGAAAACAGTAATGACATTATGAACAACAGTTGCTAGTTGATCAGTTTTGCTCCCTCCTTAGCCTGCATTGAATGTCATCAATTTTTCAATATGGGAAAATCACAAGATAATATCATGGGCCTTTGGGATCAGTTGTTAATAATATCCAGAATGTTAAATCCCTAGAAGTTAAGATATACTTAATCTAGATATTTGTGTTAAGGTCCTATTTCCATTAAATGCAAAGTGTTCAACTTTTTCTTTGGAAACTTTGGAGTTTGTTTCTTTACTTCTCATTATATATATGGACTTAAGGCAAAAATCTCAAGTGCTTCTGTGACAAAGGACAATTTTTATCAGCTTGACCAGTATATGAATACCTCATACATATGTAACACAGGAGTTTTGTTATTCAATACACAACTGCTAGCAGTGAAGGTTTTTAATGATCATTTGAAATCATTCTCAAATTTCATAAATTAAAATTCAATAATGGTCTGTATATACTTTAGTTATTAAAAGCATTTCACATACTAAATTAGTCTAAATCCATATAATTATCACAATCACAGTAAGGGCATTTTAATTGCTTTGAAAATTATAGATTCAAAACCAATATAACCATATTCATTATGCTAAAAAACAATGTTATTTTATCAACATAGAGATAATAAACATTACACATACTTTAGAATGAAAATAGAACATACCTTGTGCTTCCACATGTTATCAAGGTCTCTAATAGACCTTGTAAAGTTCAACAAATAAAGCTTTATTTTCATATGTTATACACATACCTTGATAGAGGAATTCTCAGCATAGTATATTCTATTACGAGGCTCAGATCTCATATTAAAGCCTTCTTAAAAGTGAGAAATTTTAGGTATCTTTCTAAAATAAAGGTTGAATTTTTAAGTGGGCTTAAGTTTCCTCCTTTACCCTACTTACCCCTCCTATACCCTTCTAAACCTGTCTGGTCCGCACTGCTTCCCACCCGTGGCCATCGGGGGGAACAGCCCCAGTGCACAAGGAAGTCATGCCATTACAGAGACCAGGGAGAGTGCCAGACTACTGGAACCATCCACAAGCACAAAGCATACCTAGATGGGGCTGGAAGAAAGTCTTGGTAAAGCTTCCATCTGCTCTCCTCTCTTTTACTGAGAAATAAACTCTTAGGAGAAAGAGTAGAACATGCTCTTCACCTCGCACACGTGAACTACTTTCTGTGACGCAGGTGAGGGACTGAATCCCTATGACAGCACCCAGCCTCCACTTTCTGTAACATTTCTGTATAAGGATTTGGAAAGCGTGTCCATGTTTCTTCAGTGAAAGGCTTCTTCAAGTGGAAATGTCCATGATTACATGATCCCATTTAGAGAAGTTGAAAACAAACACAATCAAATAATTCTAATAAATGGGAAAGGAGGCACAATGGTTCATTGTCCAACTCTGATTTTTTTTTTTTTTTATAAATTTGAGGGATGAATTTTACCCTAAAAATGAACAGTGAGTGTCAATACATACAGAGATGAGTTGGTGAAGCCTCAAATTGTCCAAATGACCTCCGGTCTGTGGCCAGCACAAATATCCAAGTACAAGTCGAACACTGGTTAGTTACTCCATGGTGAAGGATTTAGAGAAAAAAAAAAAAAAAAAGCTATTTCCTTATCTTGAATGGAGAATGTGTAGCCAGCATGTCCTCTGTCTGGTTTGCAGAAGCTTCTGCTTGTCTGGTTCCTTGGAGAGTCTCTTCATTCTTCTCCCATGGGGGGAGGCGGCTCGCACAGCTTGTAGAGCCTAGAAAAGGCATGGAAGAGTGTGACATGAGCCTGGCATATCACCATTATCTGAGATGTTTTTCCCTGGAGGAAAAGGATACTGACAATGATTTCTTGGCCCAGGAATCATGATCATATTGTCTACTTTACTAAAAATCACATATGAATTAGCAAACTCCCAAACTTCGGATCTATTATTCAGAAAACCCCAATGTGTCTTCGTTGCTCGAGATGACTAGTGATGGAGCAGTGCTCCCTTCTCCACACCAGCTGCTTCTGGTCCAGGGCTGCCAACCCCGACTGCTCACCTTGCTGGTAGCAAAATCGATTCTCTCAATTCTAGGAGACGATATTATTATGATAATTACCATCGTGTCTATTATGATTAATTTGTAGCAAAGCAGCACCTGCTCAGAAGGGTCTGCTGATTTCCTGATCCATTTTCAAAAGCTGCTTCATTTTGTACCATCTCTTCGGTGCAGTCAGTTGTGAGTTGGGTTGATGTGGCAGAGTCCTGAGGACTGACTCTCCCAGGCACCCTTATCTGGTGTTTCCTGGGGAATACTTGCCCAGCTCTGCCCATCCTTCCTCTCATCTGTCAGCAGAATCAGGTGGAGATTCAAGTGGGTCAAGGCATCTAGTTGAGCTGGTGGAGATGCCTGGAAGTGCTCCTTCTTGGCATCCCATATCTCGGAGTCAGAGGTCACTCAGCATGAAGGCAAGAAGGGGTTGGGGGGAACTGAACTAGGACTGTAGAAGCTCCAGAGCTCCCCATTCTCCCGAATGGTTGTATCACAGCTCCAGAATGAAATTAAGGGGAACATAAATGCTGCAGGACAGCCAGTGACCAGGCAGGGCAAACCCATTATTGAAGGTGTAGGCTGAGCGAAGATCCGGGGACTAAGCTGGCTGGGTGTCCGACTACAGACACGTCCAGTCCTATAGTTCCGCAGGCATGCTGGCCCTGCTTCAGAGCTTCGTCTGTGATCTAAATGTCCCAGGTACAGGTGTCAACTTTGCTCCTTTTAAAAAGTACTCCAAACTCAGGGGTAGCTATGGTGATAAACTTCTTTTATAGATTAAATCGGACAAAATTTACATGAGTTGTTGACAAACTCAGCAAATTATGTTTCCTCTTCCTTCCCCACTTAATCCCATGCTAATTCTAAATCAAAGCGGGGAAAAGACTAAAAAAGGGCAAATATTGAGTTAGAAACCTAGCTAACAAAATAAACTGTCCATGTTTGGAAACACTCAGAAAAAGTAACTGCCTTTGGAGATTTGCAGAATGTATTTCAAGTCTGAAAGGTGCTTAATACTCTATATGTCACCTCCACGGAAGAAAATGAATACTGAAATAAGGACATCTCACATCAGAAGAGCTTTTTTCATCCTTCCCGGAGAAAAGAATACATTAAATTGGGCTGATATAGTTCAAAGCTGCCTTTGCAGTTGAAAAATACGGTGTTGCTTCAAAATGCATTCTCAGCACTGGAATAATAGAATGATCGGAAAGTTCTTTTCCTCTTTAATTTCTATCCTTTCATTTCCCTGACAGCGCTGCCTAATGAGTGGAAAGGCAGTGGCCTTACTCAGGTAGAACAGAAACCATAAGCTGGGTAGCGAATGTCCTACCCCCGCGAGATCTGGGCTGCACCATGACATTCCATTACCTTGCACTGCACGTTTCCACATAATGGAGCTAATGCCACTGGGTAGATGAGTCATTGAAATGTCTGCCTTACAAATTGGCAAAAAGGCTACTCCCTGTGATCACCTAATGAAATAATAGCTCTGGCTACTGTAGAGCTGGGCAGATTCAGCTTCTGTGAGGTTTCTTGGAAGTGACTCAGGGTTATTTGAGTTCAGACACATTTGTAATGGAAATTGTGGGGCTTGGGGAATTTAGAACAGGCAGATGAAGTTGGGAAGCAAAATGTAATAGTTAAGAGCTGGACTTTAACCCTGCACTGAGGCGTTTGTTTTTCTGGCAGCTAAACCGTTAGGTAATGGGAGGCCTGGTTTTGCCCAACATTTTAGGACACTTGTCCTATTCTCATTCCACTCATGCACACCAGAGCCCCCGCATGAAAAGGTTTGTTCCTGGCTCCACTTTCTTCTTTTCCTGTTTGGGCTCTGGTGCCATCTTGGAGTTGGTATTTCCAGCCCAGTCCCCAACTGCCGGAAGTAGAACTTTCAAACTTCAATCTATAGATCATGCCCTTCACCTTTCTACACGGCATAAATAAAAGCTGTGTTAAGGGAGACTGCAAAGCAAATGCCTCTTTTGAAGGCTAGAGTGTCAATAATCATCTGTCCCAAGGCAATTCTCCCTATCTTATAGATGAGAAAACGGTCTCAGGGAAAATAAATAACCGGGCTAACTAAGGTCATAAACAGGAGCTGGGACTCAAAACTATGTTTTTCACTTGTAACCTCTACAGGATGCTGCTTCACAATTAAACAAATAAAGACAATCAAGCTATCATAGCACAGTAGTTTCCAGGTTTTATGACATAATAGAAAACAAGACCAGTGTGCCATTACATCTAAAATGTAATATTTGGTCTTTGATGAAGATTAAGTTTATTCCTCTGAAGATGCAACACATGACAGTGAGGGGAAGAACACGCTTAGTACTGCCCACAGAGGCATCTCCCCGTAGGTGTCCCACTGATCCTCAGTCCCAATATTAGTGAGATGAGCTCAGCCTCTTTACCCTATGCTTTGCTTCTTTTTCTCAGTGAATAGAACCATTTGCCCCTTGTCACCCAAATCAAAGATTTGGTGGTCATTCTAGAATCTTCCTTTTTCCTAACCTCCTTCATCCAATTAGTGTCAAAGACTATTAATTTTGTCTCCTAAATATCTCTTGAGCCATCCTCTCCTTTTCAACCTTAATGCCATGACGATCTCCTCTCAAGCACCTGCCTTGTCTTAGCTGTCCTCAGATGGATCTTCTTAATGGTGCCAGAGATAAATTTGATATTTTAAATCTTCCAGACAGGAGGGTTGCATTTTAATGCCTCCCTATTGTCTTCAAGCGAAATCAGAGCTCTTCAGTATCTCATACATGTCTCTTCCTGACGCAGCCCCTGCCTGTGCCTCTAGCCTCACCTTGCATCATTCTTAAATAACATTCAACCAGCAGTCACAGAGATTTGGGTGTAGTTCCCAGACCAAGATGTGCTCTTCAGGCTGGTGTGATTGCATCATCTGTGGAGGACATCTATTCCATGCTGACTGGGCCAGGATCGCTCTGCAACCTCCCTTCTGTCTTTAGGCTGAGTTTTATGCCCCTTCTCTGTTTCTCATGGCAAGCTGTGCCTATGTCTGCCACAGTACTTTGGATACTGTCCTCATTTTATTCAGTTGTCTCTCTACTGCACCCCACTGACTAGTGGAAGGGACTAAGTCTTTATTTCTAGCTTTTAACACAGTGTCTGACATCTACAAACATATGGGAAAAAAAATCCAACATATTGTTGACTGAGTGAATTTTAAGGAGTGAATGGGGAAAGGAACACTATGGGAGAGATCGGTAAGGGATTTGAAACAAATATTATCTCAGGCAGAGATAGCAAACTCTATCTCTTCCATGAAGATATTTCCAGAAATATGACCCCAGAATTGTCTATGGGTGGCCTGTCCTTGAGAGCCAGATTTGCTCTTCGATTTGGTATCTTTGGGCAGGAATCCCAGTTCCCAGCTGGGTGGGATCTCTGGCCCTCTGGGCCCTCGGGAGTCTCTCCACACCCCCTCAGAGTGTGCTTCTCACATTCTGCCTTTCCTTCCAGTTATGTTTGACCCTCTCATCTCTTTACCTGAAATATCTTTGAGGGTTGGAACTGTTTCTATCTCATGTTTATGTTCTCCACAGGGCATAGAGGGTGCTATGCATCTCTCAAGTCCTCAATAAATATTTGTAGAATGAGAGAAAGAATAAATAGAATGAAATTTAAAAATTACTCTAGATTTCTGCCTTGGAATTATTACTCTCTTGTAAAAAATGTCAACTTTACAGCTGGCATATTTTGTTGTGTTTCAGTTCAAGTATTTTAAAATACAACCCAATAAAGAAAAAAGTGAGTTCATCAGGTTCCTTTCTTGTATTCAGTTTGTGTACTGGCTTATTGATCAGGATGCTGAAGTCTTATCTTAAGCCCCCTGTTTATTAGTGTTTATAAGCTCTAGCTAAGGAGACCTTGCTAAGCCGTTCTCTTGTTTTGTTATTAGGATTTCAACACTTCTCTGGGTCAGTTATCCAAATATACCATGTCTGCTCAAGGTGTTAGAGAGAGAATGACTATGTGAAATGATTCTTTAGCAATAAAGTCTTTTTAACCTAATCAAGTATGAAAGATAACATTAACAAAACTGGAGGATTAGAGTCAGGAGTCAGCACTAAAAATAAACACAATTAGAACATGAGTGCTCCATCCATTTTCAGGGGGAAAATATGTTTTCCCTTTTCAAAGTACTTCTACCACCCACATACTTTTTTATTTTTTTATTTTATTTAATTAATTAATTAATTAATTTTTTTTAAAAGATTTTATTTATTTATTTGACAGAGAGAGATCACAAGTAGACAGAGAGGTAGGCAGAGAGAGAGAGAGAGAGAGAGAGGGAAGCAGGCTCCCTGCTGAGCAGAGAGCCCGATGCGGGACTCGATCCCAGGACCCTGAGATCATGACCTGAGCCGAAGGCAGTGGCTTAACCCACTGAGCCACCCAGGCGCCCCTCACATACTTTTTTAGAATGAAATGTAACTTCATAAATGCTACAGTCATCATTCTCACTCTGGTAACTGCTTTGTAAATGGAAACAAAGAATGTCTTATCTGAGAGGGTGTTTGGAAGAGCCTACTTTTTGTTAAAATGCCAATGTATAAAAACAATCAAATGTAAAAGAAATCATTTAATACTATCCCACTTCAAGAGAGATGGCTGCCTACCCTAATGTCACCAGGGAAATGAAATTAACATTTTTATGATGGCTGTTCCCATGTTCATTTATTCTAAAGGTGGATTCAAGTCCTTTCTTTTGATGATATGTGAACTATGAATATTTGTATGATCCCAAAGAAAAAGCTCATTCATTCATTTTTTTCATTCATACATTCTTGAAATCAAATATTCAATGTCTACTATATAGCACTATGATGAACAGGGAATAAAACCCAAAAAACATATTTCCTGCCTCCAAAGAATTCATATTTACGCTGGGCAAGGAGTCGTGGAACAATATTTTGTAACACAGTATGATAAGGGCTAAAATAGACCAATACAAGATGATAAGAGAGCACAAAGAGGAAGAATACTCATCCAAGATGTTGAAGAGGAAAGAACATCTAAGCTGGTTAAGAAGTTTTTCATACAGATACAGATGGGAGAAGCAATCATGCCCAAAGTAATGGCATGTGCAGGCATAGAAACAGAAATGCAAATGGCATTGTGTTGGTTCACTACAGTTGGAATACAAATTTCAATAGCACCTGTGTGGACTTCTGTCTTCGAATTCATGATGGAATTTGCAAAACAGAATAATGTCAAGACTTCTACCTGTTACCTCTAAGTTTGCTTCCCTTAAAGTTCTGAATTCAGAGATCATCGAGGCCTAGTCACATTTAGCCACAGAGTGTTTACAAGGCCAGTTTGCATGTTTACAATCGGGACTGCACTAGACAATGTGCTGGGACAGGTGCGTTAGCTGTGAGTGATGCTGCCTGGGAAATGGTGGCCAGCCCTTTGCCAAAGAGCAGACCTGGGGAGTCACTTACCTTGGAGCAGACTGTGGGGTTCGGTCTCTGATTCCCAAATTCTTTGCTGTGTTCTGAACTCTTGCTCCCTGAAAGAAGCAGGGAAAAAAATTTTTTTAGCTCTACATGGTATTAGTAATTATTTAACATACCATTAACATTTGAGCCTAGAGTATTTATTTCCACATCGCATTTAACACCAAGAGAAACTAGACGAAGCAGAAGAGAGAAATCATCATCTGAATATTTTCATAACTAATGCTTTTAGGAATCAAAATATGCTAATACATTGTTCCAAAGGATTGATACTTATTTCAGTAGCCGTCCGAATCATTCAAAATATATTTAATCACAGCTTCCTGTTCATTATCTCAGCTAGGTCTTTATTCCTAGAAGTAAGCGATACTTCAGAGGTTGAAGATAAGAATGAGCAGGACACAAATACCTGCTGTGTCCCCACTTTCGTGGAACAGAAATCACAGTTCTATCTCACTCGTGCACCTGTTTTGTCCTTAAGCTGAATAATTAGCTATTTTAAACTTCACAGTATTTATCAAGAAAACATTTTCTTAAATAGTGCTAAAGCAATTTCAGGACAAGCCATGGGCATATGGGTCTCTGAAATGTAAGAATTCTGCCTCAAAGTTTAAAGTTCAAAGACAATGTGCCTCACAACCTGTCAAGTTCATGAATGAAGCTATCATCATTGCTCAGTTACTAATAGGAATCAGTTACTATATAGAACCAAACACCAGGGTTTGGGGCTGAGAAAAGATGAAAGAGAGTAGTTTAAAAAGAACTCTGAAACTGTCTCTCCTGCTACCAAATTTCTGAGCTGCGGGAAGGAGAGAAAGAAAAGAAGAAAAGGAAGAAAGCAAAACAAAACCTATTTTCTTAAGATGGACCCAGTAAAGGAAAACAGATAGGGAAAAGGGGTGGGGGTGGAAGAAAGACAAATGGAAAGGAAATTAGGAATCACAATTCAATAGTTAAAACAATTAACTATTTTGTAGTATTTTTCAACTTAGAGAAAAGTTATAAAAGCAGAACAGAGAGTTTTCACTCTATAATATGAAGACCACAACCAGAGAATCAACGTTAGTACAATGCAGCGTCTTATTCATATTTCACCATTTCCCACACTTGTGTTCCCTTCTTATTCCAGGATCCAATCCAGATCCCCTACTGCATTTTGTATTCTTGTCTCCTTGTTTCTCTGATCTACAGCACTTCCTCGGGTTCTCTTTGTCTTCCATGACCTTAATATTTTTGATGAGTACTGGTCATTATTTTGTAGGATGTTTCTCAATTTGGGTTTGTCAGATCCTTCCTCATGATTAGAGGACATGCATTTTGGGCAAGAAGTGATTTGGTGCCTTCTCAGTGCATGAAATCACTGACATTGACTGTTATAGGATGGCTTTACCTCTTATCATTGAGGTTGAATCATTGCTTGATTCAAGTGGTGTATGTCGGATTTTTCCACTGTACAGATTCTACTTCTCTTTTTGTAGTTAATAACTTGGAGAAGATACTATGAGACTATGCACATATTGTTTCTCTTCAAACTTTGCTCACTGGCTTTAATCTCCATTGATGTATCTTGCTGCAACAATGATAATGTAGCATTTAGGAAGGAATGCTTCTATGAATAAGAGTCCTCTGTTCTTCCCAAAGCCATTATCTATTTATTCAAGTGTTTATTTAAATCAACATGAATTTATAAATATTTATTTTATTCTGAGTTAGTATCCAATATTTCTATTATTAATACTTTTTTTTTTATTCAAATTGTTGCAGATCGACCACTAGGAACTCCTTCAGGTGGTTTCTCATGTCCTACTGAAAGAATCACAATCATTTTTGAATACTTGTTTATTTTTTGGTACCTTGGGATGTTCCAGGCTCATCTTCTCTGTCTCAGCTGGAAGTTAACCACTTCTCCAAGCATCCCTGGTTCTTTTTAATGGAGAATTATATTTGGAACCCAAGATCTGGACATTGGGTATGTTCATTGCTACTACTGGCATGTAAGTGCTTCTAGGTCTTTGCAGTAGACAGGGCTAGGGTGACTAGGGCAAGCATACTCAGATGTCTATAGTTATTTCTACATCTATGTATATCTGTGTGTGTGTGTCCATCAGTTCCAACTACTACCTCTGATTCAATCCCATGCCAGAGGGTTCATTCTGGATTACAGCCTTCTCCCTTTCCCTATTTGTAACTTTCTTTTCTGACAGTAAGAAACTTTATTCTCATTATTTACAATATATTTACTTATCTATATGAGCCTAATATACCCATAAATAAGTTTTAGAATTTCTGAATCATATCCCTGTGAGAAATAGCTTTACTATAGTATTTTTATATGATTGTTTTTGTCTTTGGTCCCATAATATTCCATTAAATAATCTAACGAAAGACTTTTGCTTTCTTAAAAGGTTGCAAATAAATTGATGCTTATCATGCTGAACAATTACTGGCATATTTCATAATGAATTCAACTATATAATTCATCATATACTCAACATGCCAGATACTTGCACTTAAAAAAAAAAAAAAGATTTATTTATTTATTTGAGAGAAAAAGAGGGGGGGATGAGAGTGCATGCATGCACAGAGGGACAGAGGGAGAGAGAAACTTAAGCAGACACCATGCTGAGCACAAAGCCTGATGCGGGGCTCAATTTCATGACCCTGAGATCATGACCTAAGCTGAAACCAAGAGTTGGATGCTTAAGTGACTGCACCACTCAGGTGCCCTGATACTTTCACTTTTATACCCTTGCTCAAGCTTATGTTGCTCCCTCTACCTAAATACCCTCTCTCTCCTGTTTCCTACCTGTCCACATCACATTCATCCCCACAGGCTCAAATCAAATACCATCTTGGGCAGTAATTAATTGGTCCTTCATTGTGTCAGGTACTGTTCTAAGTATATTGAGTGTATTGCTTTATTAATCCTCACACCGCTATGAGGTAAGTGCTATTATTATCTTTGTTTTAATAATGAGGAAACTAAGTAAGAGGGAGGCTTGGAATCTTGTCCCATATGATACAGACAGTAAACACTGGAGCTTGGACTAAAACTGAAGTTGTTTAAACTCAAGAATCCATGCTATTAAGCCACTATCATATTATAACTTGTGGCATGAAGGCTTTTCCTGATTATCTTAGTTAAAACTAATTCATTGCTCACATGTCATTTTGCATTTACTCTCTGCTAGGAACTATTGTGGAAACCTGTGATGCCAGAACAAAATATACTCAGTGTCCCGGCCATTGAGGGGCTCACAGTCTAGTCACTCATTTATTCCTGTCTTCTGGCCTAAAACACTGAGGTTGAATACCACTTGTCTGTTGGTGCCTATGTCATGATGATTTGCCACCATGTGGCCACCATGAGATAGGGCAAGAATCACATCTTCCTTAGTCTGTTACTGGTGCCCAATATAATGCCCTCATATTGTAGGTAAGGAGACAGAATTCTTTGAAATTCCAGTTTTATTAAAAAGGTCAAAACATTTTTGAGATTGGCTTCCACCAAATAATACTTGGAATGTATAATTTGTAGGATAGAAAGCTTTGTCTCTAATGTCAATGAGAACTTTTCCCTCAAGCCTTTTATTAATGAGATCCATTGGTTATGTAAAAGTACTGCCTAGGATTATGACAATCGTTATCAAAAAGGGGCATGGGACCCTGCCTGCTATCTTTTAGCTTTCCTTCTAACAACTCAACCAGGGCATTCAACAAATCTATGAAAAGGACACATACAAAATCTGTACATGAAAATAATACTGCAGTCAGAAGAATAAATCGTGCTAAAGAACTTCTTCTTCCTAAAAAGGAAATTAAAGATCTTAGAAAATCTTATTCATTAACCTAGAAAATATCCCAACCATTCAGTTTCCAGAGAGTTATATCTAAATGGCTGAAAGGCAAAGGGAACAGAAAAGTTAGATCTTTGATTCCCACAAGTGTTCTAACTACTCAGATCACAGGCAGGGAAAAGTTGGCTTGCTGAGTGGATCCCAGCCTCTAATCCCATCGCCTGTACCAGCTAAACCCTGGGGAAAAGATGAGCAATGGAGGGAACACTGCAAAACTCTCTGTGCACCAGGTTAGCCCGGTTTCTCCATCGAGAGGGGCCCCAGGCTCTCTGATCATTCATGAAGAAGTCAGAAATCAGTTCTTTGTCTCCAAGCCACTTGGAGCAGAGAAACATGTAACAAAGGAGAGAAGCTATCTATTCTGAATGTATTTATTATAAAAATATGGGCGGGAGAAGAAGTGATAAACACTGAAAAGCAGGGAAGTTTAGAAATCAACCAGGATTTGATGAGAAAGTTCCTAACTTTTCAGTTGCCTTAAGTTATATTTTATAAATATATAATAATATATACTAATAATATATGTAAATATCATATGTACATTGTATCCTCAGAAGGGTTTGCACCAGTTAAACAAGTCATTAAGCCTTAAAAACGATTTTTACTTTCCCTCTCTATTTTATCTATCTCTGTTTTCAGTTGTGAGAACTTAAAAGTTTTGATTATGGGAGTCTATATAGCCTGAATGTATATCTAGCCAATCCATCATTACTCCTATACTAGATTATTCTAAAACAGGCTAATACCAGTCTCTTAGTCTTGCCATAAACTATGATTTTTGAGATGGTTCCTTCAAGTCTTATTGTAAACTTACTCTAACGGCAATAGAATGAAACAGAATGCTTAGTCTCTTTCTGTATTTTTGGCATTCCAAACCCAACCTGATAGGGATAATCGCAAGTTTACCTTGACCTACTTTTTTTAAAACCAATTTTGTATATCCACCCAAAAAAATCCTTCCAAAATCTGCTGGCCTTTGTATCTGCATTTGCCCTTTCCCAGCTGAACCACCGTGTGTCCTGTGCCTCTTGTGGGTCTAACATTTACTTAGCAAATTCCTCTTGGACCTTGTGAGATCTTGGTTTTCAGTCTCTAGCTTCAGGGTTCCCAGCTGGGAACCTGAAACCTGAAGCTACAAAGTATCTCCACTTGTTGCACCTTATTTCTGAATTGCAGACCCTAAACTGGTACTGGCCTCATGACTGTTTCCATGGATTTCTTTTTCTTTCTTTCTTTCCATTCTGTATTATAATCTTGGGAGCAAACCCACAGGAAGTTATCTGTTTGTGTAAGCGTTATACACTAAGTACTGAGTAAATAAAGCAGTTTTAACTACAAAAGCATATCTTAAAAACGAAGTTACTTGGGTGCCTGGGTGGTGCAGTTGGTTAAGCATCTCTTGGTGTCATCTCAGGTCCTGATCTCAGGGTTGTGGGATGCGCTTTGAGTTGAAGTGGGCTTGAGCTCAGCCGGGAGTCTGCCTGAGACTCTCTCTCTCTCTCCTTTCCCTCTGCCCCTCCCCCCATGTGTGCCCATGCTCTCTCTCCTTCTCGAAAATAAATAAATCTTTAAAAACAAACAAACAAACAAACAAAGTCACTCACTATCACTGGGCAATTCAAACCAAGTGAGGAAGTAGAGAGATTTGTTAAATTAATTTCTGTGGTAACCTGAGAAAAATGTGAGAGAAGAAAATATAAAATTGATCTTTTCCGACTTCTTTTGCTTTTCTACTAAGTTGTGTTTTTCTATTAGATTAAATACATTTTCCTAATAATCAACAAATTGGAGGTTAGTGTATTTTTCTTATCTTTTAAAAGAATTTTATGAGTTAAAAACCAAACTGTCATATTTCAAATACCACTGGGTATTAGGCCAAAAGTTCATTCTCTTGGTAAGAGAGTATATTCTCACCTATAAATACTTCAGTGACCTAAAGACATTCCTAAAATTGCTATTCATCCTCTGAAGGAAAATCTGAGGTATGTGTTTTATCTTCAGAATAGTGCACAAGTTTCTTAGCATGGCTTGGCATTCCCTCTGGGAGCTCCAGGAGCAAGCAGGGTCCTCAATTCTTTCCTCTTCCTTGTCTCCACCCTCTTCCTCAATGTATTTCCAGAGCCTTAGTAAATCACCTTCAATGCCCCGAAAGTGCCATGCATCCCTTGACTTCATCCTTTACATAAACCCCAAATCCACTCCTGCCCGATACGTCTGGTCAACCCCTTTCCTCCTTCAGGTTACCTCTTCAGACATCTCTTTTTGCAGCTTGGCTACATTTCTTGGAGAACCTTCATATAGATGTCTGTACTGCTTTCATCCCTGGCAGTGTTTCTTGTCCATACTTACCCTCTGAGCCCGGAAAAATGTCCCTTAAATCCAGGCATCCTTGAGACACCTGATAAATGCTGATTATTCTGACGAAAATTGAGAAATCCTGATTAAAAGGAAGCTTCAAATCCAGGTCCTGTAAAACAGTCCCTATACGGGGCATGAGACTTACCTGCTTCCGCATCACGTCAGTGGCCTGCATGATGTAGCGGGGAGGCAGCCCGTGGCTTCGGGCCAGAATGATGGCCTGCTCCAGGGTCACGCTCAGAGTGCACCTGTGTGCAAAAGCAAAAGCAAGTCAAATGCCTTGGGCTCCCATTAAGCACTTCAAGACAGTTTGGGTTACTAATGAAGAGGGACATAATATACTCCTCCTACTCTGCTTCCTCAGAGAGTTACTCATTTTTCTTTGGGTATCCCCCCCAGGTAGTCATAAGTTTACATGTTAATAAACCTCTGTTTTTCTCTTATTAATCTGTTCTTTTTTTTACTATTAGGGTCTCAGCTAAGAACTCAGAAGGATAGAGGGAAACTTACTTTCCCTCCCCTACCCTAATTGCATAATCAAAAAGCGCCAGCCAAAATGGAAGCGGCTAGACAATGAACCATAGATTTTTCTACATAGAACACCTGTTTTTGTTTTGGTTTTAAGCAGGATCCACACCCAGCGTGGAGCCCAATGTAGGGCTTGAACTCATGACCCTGAGATCAAGACCCTGATCTGAGTACAAGAGTCGGGTGTTCAACCGACTGAGCCACCCAGGGATCCCTTGAACATCTGTTTAAAAAGAGATTATAGAGCTAGATGATGGGGTCCTAAATTAACTATTTAAATCTAACAAACTCATAATGAACTATGTTTATGAAAGAGTTTATATACATACAGTTAAACAGAATTATAATAAAATCTATTATCGGATATTATTCTTTTTTTTTTTTTTTTTTAAAGATTTTATTTATTTATTTGACAGAGAGATCACAAGCAGGCAGAGAGGCAGGCAGAGAGAGAGGAGGAAGCAGGCTCCCCTAGAGAGCAGAGAGCCCGATGCGGGGCTCGATCCCAGGACTCTGAGATCATGACCTGAGCCGAAGGCAGTGGCTCAACCCACTGAGCCACCCAGGCGCCCCCGGATATTATTCTTTATTGGTGTTTCATGTAATTTAAAAGAAGAGACTTCTTAATATTTTTCATACATGTCTGAATGATAGTTAATAAATCTATACCCATTTATGCCCAATAACTTAGAAAAATAAACAGTGAAATTAATATTCACTATGATCAAAATTGATATTTTAAGGGATGCCTGGGTGGCTCAGTAGTTTAAGCGTCTGCCTTCAGCTCAAGTCATGATCCCAGGGTCCTGGGATGGAGTTCCTTATCAGGCTCCTTGATCAGCAGGGAGTCTGCTTCTCCCTCTGCCTCTGTCTGCTGCTCCCCCAGCTTGTGTTCACGCTCTCTCTCTCTCTGACAAAGGAATAAATAAAAAATAAAATCTTAAAAAAAAAAAAGAATTGGTATTTTAAAAAGTATGTTTCCTGGACCTAATCTAAAAGACTGTAAAAATTTTAAAAGGAACTTTTAATTAATAATACAGGAATGTGATGCCCAGAGCAACCATGAGAAAATTCAGAATTCAACCCCTGACTTCAGGGATTGGCGAGCCTTCATCCTTTGCCTTCCCTTTCAAGGCATTTCCTTTATGTTCTTTCACATTTTTTTTTTTTTTTCTCTTTGGCAGTTCTTAGATCCTATTTATTTGCTAACATTATCAGGTGCTGGTCTTTGAATTGCTTTTTAGGGACCCTTTACATACATTTCACTAAAATGTTCACTACTTTTTGATGTTTTGTGTAAAATTCATATGAGCAGATTTTGTTTTATTTTACTTTTCCATTTATGGGTATTTTGATTGTCTTTTTTCCTGTTTCTGCATTTACCTACCTGTAGTTTTACACATGTATTTATCTAGGTCTGTCCAGTTTTTCCTTGCAAATGAAAGGTCTGGAGACCTTCTACCTGAGGAATAGCTAACTCACCTATTCTGGGTTAGGTAGTTGGACTACAGAAGTCCAACATGCTTGCCACATTTTGATACTGATGAGTTAAGAAAAAGAGGGTAAGGGGCTTTAAACATTACTGCTTAAATTTTGGAAAGACCCTGACAATGTGTAATTGTATTATTATGCATCATTGGAATCTAAGAAGAAACCTGTTAAGTTTCATTGGCTGTTCATATAGACCTGACAAGCATTAACATGACACAAAACTCCTTAAAAAGCATTAGTAAAACGTAGTCAGATGTGCTGAATGTTACAATTAGCTTTTGGTAGTATGTGATATTTATAAGTATTAGTGTATGAGTCTGATAACAATAGATACTTGTCATTTTACATGCTCTCACATGCCCGAGAGAGCCAAGGAGTACAGTTGACAGTTCACGCTGAAAAAATCAATTTTTCACAAAGCATTTAATTGTCAGTTTACTTGACAGACCATAACATTTTTTTCCTCCTTACTATCTCCTCTACTCCAATTTTAGGTCCTTATTGATTCTAACATTTTTTTTTATTATTATTATTTTTTTAAAGATTTTATTTATTTGACAGACAGATCACAAGTAGGCAGAGAGGCAGGCAGAGAGAGAGAGGAGGAAGCAGGCTCCTCGCCGAGCAGAGAGCCCGATGCGGGGCTCGATCCCAGGACCCTGGGACCATGACCTGAGCCGAAGGCAGAGGCTTAACCCACTGAGCCACCCAGGCGCCCCGATTCTAACATTTTAATCAATAACCCTCATTACACTGGCTGAATGACACTAAGAAAAAAATCTTTATCTTTTTCTAATCAAACTGAAATGTCTGTTCTTCTAGATAAAACATGACTTGCCCTCATCTGCTTATAACACTGACTTGTGAAGAATATTTAACAAGCAGCCCATAATTTTTATCCATTTTTAAAATATATTTTTTTTAAAGATTTTATTTATTTGACAGACAGAGATCACAAGTAGGCAGAGAGGCAGGCAGAGAGAGGGAGAAGCAGACTCCCTGCTGAGCAGAGAGCCCGATGTGGGGCTCGATCCCAGGACCCTGGGATCATGACCCGAGCCGAAGGCAGAGGCTTTAACCCACTGAGCCACACAGGCGCCCCATTTTTAAAATCTTTTTAAACGGATTTATTTCTCCCTCCTTCGGGCTGTAATAAACAACAGTAGAGTAGCAAATTATCTGCCAGAGACTTTAAAAGATTCTACTGTAATCTCCTGATCAATCAGTGTGGCCAGCACCATGCTCTTTGAGAAGGTACCTCAAAGTGTCATTTTTTAAAACCAATCACGCACATATCACCTAATGGAAAAATCTTCCTTATAATGGATGTATGCTTTCTTTCACTACCATGTCCGAAACAGACAGCTTTGTCTATTATATCTGCCCATCCATACTAACCACTGTGTATGTTTCAATTAGGTCCTAAGATTAATTCAAAAATTTTATAAAAAGTGAAACATTTAGGGGCACTCGGGCGGCTCAGTCGGTTGAGCACCTGCCTTTGGTTCCGGTCATGATCCCAGGTTCTTGAGATGGAGCCCCACATCGGGCTCCCTGCTCAGAGGGGAGTCTGCTTCTTCTCCCTCTGCCCCCCATCCCACACGTACTCTCTTTCTCTCTCACTCGCTCCACTTCTCTCTCTCAAATATATTTAAAAAAAAAATCTTTAAAAAAGTGTATTTAAAAAGATACAACCTGTACCCCTGGGGATAAAAATATATTATATGTTTATAAAAAATAAAATTAAAAAAAAAAAGATACAACAAGGTCCATGTGGGAAATACTGCCTGAGTTTGATTCACAATTTGTCCAATTGAGGCCTACTTTTTCCATCATGGCATCACAGGATTCCATTTTCCTGGATTAGGCATGTGGGACAAAGCCCAGCAATAAGCCCGCAACTTTGCTGTTAACATATTCACTATAAGCCTCGTAGCTTTCTCTCTTCTCTCAGCTTTATCAATCTGAATGTCAACTGGGAAAATTCAGCATTTGCAAGAAGCATTTTGATTCTAGCATTCTCAGAAAGATTCCAGATCCAGAGAGTGGCACAGGGTTTTTCAATGGTGCATAAATGGATACTCAGAGTCAGGTTTTACAAGAGATCATTTCGTTTTATAGGTACTTTGGTGATTACCACTGAGACAGCTCTGCTGACTCTGGGCAAGAGAATGAAGGAGCATTAGGACGGCTAGGAATCCTAGGCACATCTGTTGAGTACAAGAGTTCTTATCTGACTCACAGATTTCCTTTCTAGCTCTATCTGTTTTCACATTAGGCAGTTGAATTAAAATTCAAATAAATCTATATTTTGGCCCCATCCTGGAAAATACGGGCCTTCACTCTTTAGCTCCTTCTAGCTATAGTGTCATTTTTAAAATTTGGACAGCCTTTTCCCTGGGAGTCACAAAAATGAAAAAATAAAGGTCACAGAGTAGACTTTGTCCTTCCTAAAAGACAAATATAACATATACACTGAAGAAAGTTGCTCCATAATTTGAGCAGTAAGAGTGACAGTGCTGCTTAGGGTATACTCCTGAGAAAATGTACTTGACAGGGCTATAAAATTATGCAGAAACTGTGAATTTCCCCACAGAAAGAAAAAAGAAAGGGTCAATATATCTGTGCTTATAATGAATAAATCTTCTTGACATACTGTGTATTAAGAATAGATCCCACATCACATCAGAGATTTAGCACATTTTTAATATGATAAATGTAACCTGTGGTCAAGGGGTCCAATTTAATTTGAAAGGCACTTTGATTTAACTGTGGCATGGAAGAGTCACAAAGAAGTAACTTTTGTTCATTCATTCACTGAACAATAATTTTTGAGTGTCTTCTTTGCACCTACAGGTGCCATGAGATGCTGGAAGAAGGAGATTGGCTATCAAGCTAAAAACGGTTGGGAATCAGTTTTCCTCACTCATATGGATCCCTAGCACATTGTTCACAGAGTCACATGCTTTTATAAATTTGTAGAAACAGAATGTTTTAACTGCAAATGGTTATGACTGCTGTCTTCACTGTGTCTACCGCAACTTCCCTCGTCATTTTCTGCAGTGTTCAAATGGCCAGGATTATTTCTGGAACTGAGCTAAAGGACGTAGTATTATGGAGCACTTAGGCTAGGCTGACTAGAACCTATGTATGTGATTCACAGTTACTTCCATTTCTAGTTAGGTTATTATAGTCTCCTGGTGCAGAAATGGAGTCCAGAGTATTCGTACCACCCATTGTGCAAACTCACTCCCCTAATGTTGAAAAGGAGGAGCTGGGCCCAAGGTTGTAATGCAGTGTTCATATCCTGGGATACGCAGGGCTGTCGTGGTGGAGGGAAAACCAGGCTAGAAATGTATAGAGCCAGAAGCTAGTCTGTGGAATATTCTTCCAAATATCATGGTTCACATGCTATAGAACTTTTTGGAGTTCTCATTTCTGACAATTTAAAAGTTTATAAGCGATTTAGCAACAGTGTTGAAATTAAAAGGCTTTTCTTTTATTTTTTAAAGATTTTATTTATTTATTTGACAGACAGAGATCACAAGTAGGCAGAGGCAGGCAGAGAGAGAGGGGGAAGCAGGCTCCCTGCTGAGCAGAGAGCCTGATGCAGGGCTTGATCCCAGGACCCTGGGATCATGACCTGAGCTGAAGGCAGAGGCTTTAACCCACTGAGCCACCCAGGTCCCCTAAAAGGCTTTTCTAATCAATAATTTTTCTTTAAAAATTTGATCAGCCATGTTAGAGAAAAAATACTAAATTATTTTCCCATTCTCTCTATAGAAGATTATATCACAAGATTATTATACATTGAAGAGGCAGTCTGAAGAGTCTGTTACCAAAAACTGTAGAGGAAAAAAGTACAGAGGTGGGTCAGGCAATCAAGTAATAAAAACAGTGTTTTGCCTTTCAGATTTTATAATGCTTGTGGTACTTGTTAGCACTTTAAACCTTGTAATTTTTTTTGCATTCCAAATAAATATTAAGTTTCACTTCTATTTTGTTTCAGAAATTTTCTATTCCTTTTCTTGAAAAGGGCACTTAACTTCAGATCCCCAAATCTTTATCCACTCCAGTGTGATACACTGGGGATACAACAGCAAACAGAAAAAAAAATTTGATCTGGAGATCAAATTTCAGGGGGAAGAAGAAAGAAAATAAGAAGCAAATACATATACCAAGTGGCAATAAGTTATCCAGAAATGTGAAAATTTTAAGGGAATAGAAAGTGAATTGGGTGCAATGTCAGAGGGAGATGCTGTTATTAGAAAGACCATTGCAGGAAGAGGAAGTGCAAATGCCCTGAGGTTAATGCATGTTCTGTCTGCAGAAGAGCAAGTGTGGAGCTCAGTGTGCAGGAGCACATGGAGAGGAGAAGGAGATGAAGTTAGAGAAGCAGTCTAGGCCCCAAGATGTATGGCCTTGCAGGTCAGAGTTTAGGACTAAGTGAGTCCTTCATTTATTTCCTTGGCTAATGTGAAAAAAATTTCAACATTTACATTATGTGATGTAAAACAACAATTTGTTAAGCAAATTATCAAACTAATTTACTAACTATGAATCCTTAATATGCTATCAATACTGTATTCAAAGCATCTTCAGTTGCTCTCCAGGCAGCATTTGCAAAAGCAAACTTTTCATCCTGATGCTTAAGAATTTCTATCAACTAGTCTCCCATGCTCCACTCCATCTTCCCAGCACCCCAGCTATATTCCAACCCTCCCCAGAACTCCGTTCTGCTTGTGGTCAACATCTTGGTACCACTGCATAAATCTTTCTACAAGTAAGGAATGCCTGTCCACTTTTGGAGTGTCTTTCAAAATACCACAACCTTTCTGAATGTAGAATAGTAGTTGACAACATGGGTATCCCAACCAGAGGTACTGGGATTTGAGGACGCCTGGTAGGGCTTGGGCCAGGTTACCTCTACTCTCTGACTCATTTTCTCATCTATGAAATGACAAAAGCTGGCATACTGGCTGCATAAAGTGCTATAAGAATTACCAGAAGTGGCATGTGTGATCACTTAGCCATGCCTGCAGTAATGCTGTTCCCACCCCTCTTTGCTCCTGAGCTCACACTGTAAGTTCGCCTACATGTGCTCATTATATGCAACATATTACTTGGAAAATCAGAGGAATGTGAGCTTTCATAAATCCTATTTCCCAAACCCTGCTGTATTTTAACTATTTGCAGAAGCTCTTTCTGCTTTTTATTTAAAAAGAAAAAGATGTTCATTAAAATGACCTTGATTAATTTTTATAAAATTTTATGATTTTATTAATTTTATAAAACGATGATGTTATATGGTTATGATAAGTTCATGAAGTTAATGACAAACTTCTATGAATATCTCCTTTATACACTGGGGTTTAGTGGAAGTAGGTTCACCTGACTATAATTTGGTACTTGTTAATATGCTTCTTTGTGATTTTTATTTCATATGGTTGTCCCAACTGATTCTAGACCTCAGATATCAATTTTATCTTACATGTCAAACTGTAGAGTAAAGGATCAGAGATAGTATGTGAAAGAGCCTCCTGTTGGCCAGTCCAATTTCCAGATGGCAGGGTACAAAAGATCAGCATCCAAACCTCTCTGTCAACTAAGTCTCATTGGAGAGACAAACCTTATTTTCCTAAATTACTTTAAATGCAACATATTGTATTTTGACAATTTATTAACTCATGTCTATTACAGTATATTTAGTTCACCTTTTAAGACTTCAAATCTGGAAGCAAGTTACATTAGTTGTTTTTTTAAAAGAAAAATGCTAGTCCTCTTTAAGATGAGTCATGACATTTCTATAGTAAATTACATTAAAGATTCTCAAAACCCAAGGATCTTCTACATATTTGGCCATTTACCATGATTCCATACAAAAACATCAATTTTATTCACAGTTACCTTTTTTTAAAAAAATTTTTGGGTTTTAAAATCCCCAATTACCTTTTAAAACCTTCAGAGCTCTAATGCTTCATTTAATGTTGATTCAAATTGTACTGAACAAGGAAGCCAATTTCCCAAGGGTTGAAATGCATTAAATTGAGCCCTTGGGGACATGTATCACATCACCCCTTTTGGGCCACAAGGGTGACACAGTAACTCACAGGGAAACTGATGTGGGAAACCAGAACCACGTGAGGTTTATGGCTTCGAGCTGTTTTCTGAGAGTGGATTTATTTGCTGAGACTCTTAGTTCACAGTCAGGACTCTGCTGTTTTCCTTAGTAGCTAGTCATTACATTGTTCTCTTTCGGGAGTGATCCCAAACTTTTCTTTTACTAGTGCAGAAGGGTCATTCAGATTTGACACAACACTAGTGTGATGAAGAGCTCTGAATTTGCAGCCACAACAATTTGCCATAAACTAACACAATGTCGATGATTAAGTGAGAAATATTAAAGTAGAAAATGCAACGTTTAGCAAGGGATGGTTTGTTATTTATTTCCCCATATTTGTAAAATTGAGGCTAAACATTATTTTGAAAATTTCTATTGTACCCCCCAATAATGTTACATATTTAATTACAATGGAAAACTATCCTCCAAACAAGACCCACTAGAGTCACTGGATTTAGGGATACGTGTTGAGACTTCAAAGGCTTCTTGAGTAGTGATTGTAACTTCTTAGTGCAAAAATAGTAGAATTGGGGCACTTGGAGAAGTATATTCTCTTTTTTTGTTTGCTCCTGCAGTATAATTAGCAGAAAAATTTCTTGTTCGAAAAAAATAGGATATATGGGAAACACATACCCACATCTAAAGGCATGCATGGGGGTGGGGGTCTTCTGAGTTTAAGGGACCATATGTCAAACTACAGTTTTGACCAGTTTTGCAAATGGTGACATTAGACATGACACTTAACCATCTATAGAAACTGCCTAACTACTGAAGCTCATCTGAAACCTTTGCATCGGTATGAAGCTTGAGTTGATTTTGTGCTAGAGAAATATAAAGTGAAGCAAATATCACACAATTCTGAAATCAGTGAGTTTTGTCCTGATGCAGAATTCTACATAATAATTGGAGTCTGATTTTGTGTGTGTGGTTTTTTTTTTTTTTTTTTAACCTCTGGACTTCCCAGTGTACCACCTCATTTTCACCATCCTTTGTAACTCTGATGATGCCAGTCAGTCATGGGAAGGAGAGGGAGAACATTCCCTTAGGGCAAATGCATCCCTCAAGTCTCTATAGAAGAACATCCTGAGGAACCTATTATTTTGATTATATTCTTCACTTGAGCTGTAAGTCTTATTATGGTTATAGGTGTGTACATCTAGTTTTACAGACTGACATTTTTAAAACACGAAATAATTTCCCCCTTTTGTACAGAAGTCTTCTTTTTTTCTCCTTTAATTAAAAGCCAGACCCATTATACTTGTGCAAGTGACTGTCACAAACAAGTGATTAGGACTCTAATCACCTGTGGTTCTCTGAGATACTCTGCTAAGCTGATTACCTGGGCGGCATTCGAATTTCGCAGAGAAATAATGACTATTTCAATCTCAAGAGAATGGAGTAGGTGAAGTAAACTGGAACACAGCAGCGACTGCTGCTCTTTGCACACTCACAGAAGCTTTTTATGATAGATGGAAGGCTCTGCTGATCGCCTGATTTTATGCACTCCACGTCATCGGCTGAACTTCTGTCCTGGGTAGCCTCAAGCAGATTAGTTTCAACAATCTTTGAACTAAAGCTACGTTTCTTCTTGTTGGAAAAATATAAATGATTCTGCTCAGTTTCCAAGTGACTTTACTTCTTTGTGCTTTTCTCATGCTCCCCGCCTTATTCAGCTATAATAAAACAAGCAGTTGTGGGAAAATATCCAAGTCTCTCCATGGACAGTGGCCCTCGTAAGAAAGTAGTTAGAAGAAGTAAGATGTAGAAATTATCTAATTCCTTAAAGTTTTCTTGTGAAATGGTATTTTTAGTATCTTCAATGTTCTTATTTTTACAAAACCTTCCCAGAGTTGAGTGTGGTCAAGATTAAAATCACTGCTTTCCTAAAATCTGTGTCTAGTTATTTATGATTTACCCACTGTTTCACCTCCAGACTGAGAAATGTTATAAGCCCCCAGGCGGTCACACTAAATTCATCCATTATAAGAGATGAATATTTTGTACAGTTCCACCTGTTAACGTACCTAAGTCTAGTACCTTTCATGCTAATTTAATTTCCTATTTCTTTCTGTGTCATAAATCTCTCCTCTCTAGGAGCACCACTAATATCTCTCGCCTATTTTGGTACAACCTCTCTCTGACTCTCCTAGTCTTGCCTCTTCCTAGTGTTTTCACCCCATGACAAAGGTGATCACTTAAGCTAGAGGAAAAAACAACCTTAACTTGACAATGGCAAGGCCTCTGGTATCTTGTAGGTCCTCTTTCGCATATGAAAATTCTTTTGAAACCTCCCTTTTTCCTTCCATCCCCCTCCCAACTTGTAGGTATATAATGGGCCATATCTCTTAACCCCGGTGAAGCTCTTTCTGCCCACGGGTCCTGTCCCCTTGCTTTAATAAACCACCTTTTGCTACTCTCCCCGCCCCACAAAAAACAAATGCAGATGAAAGGGGCTCTTGGGTGGCTCAGCATCCGACCGTTGATTTAGGCTCAGGTCGTGATCTCAGGGTCCTGAAATTGAGCCTTGCTTTAGGCTTTGCACTTAGCTCAGAGTCTGCTTGAATTTTTTTCTCTCTCTCTCCCTGCCCTTCCCCCCACCCCTGCTCACCTGCTCTCTCACAGTCCTCAAATAAATAAAATCTTTAAAAAAATGCAAATGAGAATGCAAACATTCAAATGCTTCCCACTTCTTAACATGCAATACAAAATGTTCACAATATCACAATACGGTGCCTGGTTTTCCTTCTTCATTCTTCCACTCTACTATGTACAGTTCTCTGAAATCACCCATAGTTCTCATGTAGTTCTCACGTGCTGCTCCCTCATGGACGTGATCTCAGAATCCTTGATCTGTGTCACACATCACTCCTCTCACCATGCCGTACCATAGTTGTGGGAAAGGTGTAGAGCTAAAGAACATAGGCATTGCAGGTAAACTTCCCAATTTGGAGCTTGGATTTGCTAAAACTGTGGGAACTTGGATGAGTTACTTAAGCTCCTGAAAACTGTTTCCTCAGTTGAGTTTCATCATATACACACCTTAGAGTGTTGTTTCCAGGATTATATGAAATAATCCATATCTAGTACTTAACACAGAGCATAGCATGTAGTATATTCTTAAACAAATGTTACCAATTTTTATTAATATTACTACTGCTACCACTGCTACCATCGGTAGGCTGAACTGGTATCTAAACCCACAGTTGCTTTCCTAGACCCTATGTACTTCCCAGGATTCTGTAAGCGTTCCATACATACTTACTGAAAAAAAAAATTACATGAATTCTTAATGTGTGCCAATGGTATTATATATACTCCTCAAAGGTAAGATTCATTTCTTTATATTTTGTATTTGCTCAATGTACTGTATGTGTTTGTTCAAGAAGTGTTCACTGCTCAAATAAACTTGTTGAAGTAATAAATGTAATATAGGGACAATAAATATTAGTAAAAACATAATCATAGATTCCCTTATGGCTTATAAATAGCATATGGCTTTTCTATGAAAAATGGCTTGCACTTCTCTTTCTCTGGGTGTAACCACAGCTCATACCATGTCTTTTGATTAACAACTCTGGATGAGTTTTGGTAGTACTTGGAAAATATATGTCACAGCATTTCCAATTAATTATTCTTATATTAATTCATTATTTTTAAAAAAATTTAAAAGGATTTTATTTATTTGTCAGAGAGAGAGAGAGCACAAGCAGGGAGAGCGGCAGGCAGAGGGAGGAGCAGACCCCCTGCTGAGCAGGGTGCTGGATGTGGGACTCAATCCCAGGACCCTGAGATCATAACCTGAGCCAAAAGCAGACTCTTTACTGACTGAGCCACTCAGGCATCCCAAATTCGTTAATTATTAATTACTTTCATCAAAATTGTCCAGTTATCATTTATCAATATTTTCTGGGTTCAGAAGAAAACCTTTGAAACCCTAACAGAATGAGTTCTTTCACATGCTCAATGTTATATATTCTTCCTCTCTATTGTGCTTAGAAACTTATAAATCTATTACTTGAGTCATTTCATATAAAAAGTCAATCCTCTGACCATCTTTCTTCTATTGTCATCACTAAAGAGAAGCAGTGCTCCATTGTATGGCTGTCTGGTTTCCAAGGTGATTCTTTGTCAAGACACCCCCCACTTTTAAAAAAAGATTTTATTTATATTTGAGAGAGAGAGAGAGAAAAACAGACACCTCACTGAGCAGCAGCCCAATATGGGACTCGATCCCAAGACCCTGAGATCATGACCTGAGCCAAAGGCAGACACTTAACGGACTCGAGCTGTCAGTTGGACATTGTACTGTAAGTGCAGTGACCCAAGGACTCTCTCATCTCTCTGGTTTGGCACAGCACAGTGCATGTCACACAGTGATGCTCCATGGTTTCTTGTTCCCCCCAGTGAATGAATGAATAAACAAGTGCTAGCACCTGATTCTTTTCAAGTCCTAAATATTTGTCTCTATTCTAACACATACTCTTGGTTTTTGACACCAGGAAAGAAAACTTCCTGTCCTTGAATTCACGGGCATCCTGTTCAACTGCTCTTGAATGATTTTCTATAAGCTACCCAAGGAGGATTCTAAAAATAAGCTCTAATAGGGCCCAGTGTTTTGTGTATTCTATTTCTTACAGATCAGAGGAGTTAACTCTTGTATTTCTCATACTCCTCTTTCATGTGATGGTGACTCATTATTGTTACTTTTTTCTAGCTCTGTTGAGATATAATGGACATATAAGCTTTTGCAAGTTTAAGGTATATAACAGGTTCATTTGTTAGACTTATATGTTCAAAATCATTACTGCAGTAGGGTTTGATAATACCTGTATCACATCACAAAATTAACCACTTCTTTTTTGTGGTGAGAACATTTAAGATCTACTTTGCAACTACTGTGCTTTTTTTTTTTTTAAGATTTTATTTATTTATTTGACAGACAGAGATCACAAGTAGGCAGAGAGAGAGAGGAAGGGAAGCAGGCGCCCTGCTGAGCAAAGAGCCCGATGCAGGGCTCGATCCCAGGACCCTGGGATCATGACCTGAGCCGAAGGCAGCAGCTTTAACCCACTGAGCCACCCAGGCGCCCCAGCAACTACTGTGCTTTTTGAAAGAGTTCTTACAAGATCTCCCCTACATTAGTAGGAATGAGCTAATTACTTTAAACAGATGCATTTCATATTTCTAACTCCATAATGAGAAGATGAATTCACTAACAGAAACACAGAGTAAGAAAGAAAAACTCATGTTTTGCAGTATACGCTTTCACACACATTGCTCATTTATTCCTTATGCCATCTTTTTCAGAAAGAAATCATTATAAAGTCTCTGAGAGACCAGGTGATGTAATCACGGTCACATAGCAAGTAAGTAACAGGATTCAAAACCATTTTTCTGATTCAAAATCCAGGGCTCTTTCCATCATACCAAAAACACATCATGTGGATTACTGCATTTAGAAAATTCCAGCTCCCCACATCCATAATTCAACAATCACAGTCTTGGTCTCAGCGTTTATACTTTAAATGCATTGTTTTGGTAGAGATTAATTCAGCCAGCCCAAACTGCTTCACTATGAATGTACACCCCATAATATGAAAATACATTCATGATTAAAAAGGATTTAGATTTGAAGCTTGCTAAGCAAGTATATCACTTGTACAGCCATCAAGCAGGAAAAATAAATTGAAGGGAGACTGCATGCCTTCTCTACTACAGATTTGCATTTTTCTGTACAAAACGCACTGTTCTCTGTAAAGCATGTTCATTCCTGCCATGATCTCATTTATTCTGGCTTCTAATTACTTTTAAGTACTGAGCACAGAGCGCCAGTGTGGAAAGTCTATTGATGACTGGAATGAAGCACCTGAATGAAGAAACTAATTGTTTAATGTTGTTTCTTTTCCCGGCTCCCTTTTATTACCTTATACCGAGGAAGAATTGTATAGCTGAGGGCTGATGCAATACGTTACAGTCTGCTCAATTCCCCAGGTGGATGCTATGGTTCACCACACACATAAAGTCCCTGCAAAATTAATATGGAAAGGCCCGCTGCTGTCCTATTGATCTTTCCTACCTTGATCACCCTTAGCCAAGTGTTTGTGACAAATGGAAAGCTTGAGAAAATTGCCACAAGTCTACAGGGGTTTCCAAAACCTAATGCCTATGTCCTTGTTCCCCTGTAACAGAGAAGGCACTTTTTCAAATGAAACACGTACATACGTTCACATGAAAAAAAAGCCAACAGGTATTTGTTTTCAGCAAATTCACTCATCTGATACACACACACACACACACACACACATCTAATAAGATATTAAATATTTACATTCTCTATATAAGAAAATGTGAGTGACAATCTAACAAGTGTTGCAATCCAAAAGTCCATAATCGCTCAGCCAAGTGTCCAGGAGATTTTCTAGAAATAACCTCTGGATGTCTATTGATGCTTTCAAGATTATTGTTTGACTCTGGCCAAACGGGCATTACTGATGAAATCTTCCCACAACCATTCGGGGTTTCTAGGTGTCCCAGCCTGAGAGAGTTGAAAGACAAAGTGTTAATGAGCATTTGAAAAGAAGGCAAAAGGACAGCAGGCAGAGAGGGGCACTGTGCAAAACCACCGAACAGAATGCAGAAGAGATGGGCAACAGCTGGAGTGGGATCCTGGCAGCAGAAGCATAGCCAAATTGAATACTCCACTAACTCCATATATCTTAAGGCAAAAAAGCAATCGAGCTTAAGGGGCACATTGTCAGTGCTGCACAGGGAATTAGCCATGAAAGTCCCATTAAAGATAATGGGACTTTCTATTGCAACTTTCAATACATTCTCTGAAAGTTCTCAGCATATATCTTTAAGCCTAGGCTTAAAAATCAACTACTAGGCAAAATATTCCACATCCTTCATTCTTTTGCAGTCAAGCCCATTAAGGTGTGTTTTTCTCGGACATGGTTTTTCCATTGCTAAGGTTAGTGTAGAGGCAATCACGCGGATGGCTAATGAGCACTTAGACACATGAGGATGTATTTGCTATGCTAAAAATGTGTATGAATATGAAACATCTGTGTGTGAGTTAGGACCTTAATTACCATAGCCACCAGGTTTGAATCTGCTTTTCTGCATTTTAAATGTTTCAGCCTGGACTGTTTCACCAATGTATTTCATTTCTGTTTTGTTTTGAAGGATTTAACTGCATAGTTTGGGTACCTTTCCCAGCTGCCCAAAGTTCTCCAACACTCCCTCTCTAGTCCCATCTCCTCTAGTTTGCTGTCTGCCTTTTGTCCTTACTCCGTAGATCCTTTGATGACACCAACTCTTGAGGGAGTCCAGCATGTGATTTTCATCTATTTCCCCAATTCTCTGATGCTCTATATAACTATTTTCTCTTTGACCTGTTTACCTGAGTCATTGAATAAAGCTTTGTTTCAGTAAGTTTCATAACGTTCTAAAGGATCCTTCCTTCAGTGTTTTATTCTTGGTTGTTCCTCTTAATCAGGGCTCACAGAGGATGGGTGGTGGAGAACCAGAGAAGATTAACACGCCACACACGTTCCCTGGTGATCATTTCTCAATGTCCATGGTTGGCAGCTGAGTATTCTTTTCTCACACCTCTGCCCCTTTTCCTGGAATATCTCTTCCCTGTTCCTAACACCTGAAGTATATTCCCAGAAAATTCTTAGTAATGTTTTAAACCTGCTCTCTGGGAAGCCTTCTCTGACATAGTCCCCTTCTCCAATCTCCCTGTACTCATACATACTCCCTATTCTCAAGAATCACCCCATCTCTTTTGGAACACAACCTGGATCCTCGCCAATGTGACTGGGCATGTGTCGGATCCTGTGAGAAAACTCCAGGAGATGGAGGGCAAAAGTCTCCCTGGGCTGGCGCCCGGAAGACACATGGGAGGATCCCCGGAGTGATTTCCTGTCCTCCATCTGATAAGTGTGAAGAATCATTAACTTGCTCTCAGCGTTTGAAGCTAAGAGATAATTGTTGTTGTTCACCTGTCACTTGCCTGTAGCCCATACCCTGCACGTAGCTCACATCTCAAACACAGTTCACATCCTGTAAATAAGTACATATTTCTTTCTATAAGTCACTGTAACCGGATCTTGTAAAGTATAAACGAAGTGAAATAAAGTCGTCTACTGATCATCAGTCAGTAGTCCCCTCATCATTTCGACTCCAGTCACTAGGATCCCCACCTCACAAAGGTGACAAGTGGCACCTGAACAGGGACTTGAAACTAATGAACTGTCACCCAGTGATCTGGAGACCCTCACAGAAGGAGTAAGTGAGAACGATGGGGCAGAATCAAAGTCGTGCCCAGCCTTTTCTAGCATTAATAAAACACTTTTTATCTCGGGGAGGCACTTGAGTATCCAGACGTCAATTAAGAACTTGCTTGGAGGCTATCTGCGAATATAATCCTTGGTTTCCTGGTGAAGGAACCTTGGAAGAGGCAATTTGGGAGCACGCACGCCATAATATGGAAAAGGCTTATAGGCAAGGTGAAAAAACTCCTGTGGAGTTTTGGGTTACATGGGTGTTGGTAAAAACAGTAATTTTAATTTTGGAGGGGAACGTTAAGGAAGAGGATCTTAAGGCTGAAACAGCCACCTCTCTGCATATGTATGAGTTAGATGATGAAACAACCTGACAAATTCAACCTGAAAGTAAAAAATATTTTTCGGTGAAAACGACAAATGCCATGTTTCTCCTTTGGCCACCGCACCTCTGATTCCCTCCCAAGATGAGGATGAGGAAATAGCAGCAGACCTCTTTGGGGATGAGGGAGATGACACTGGGTTGGATGAGAATTTATGCACATTACAGTTAAGACCAACAAAACCTAGAAAACACAATTCTATTTCTACACTGTCTGGCCCCCATGAGCTGCATTTAGTTTTCCCTGTAACTTTTCATACTAATGGGCCAAATACTTGAAGCCGATGGAGACTGTAAGGGAATTTAAAAAGGCATGTTCTGTGTACGGGCCTACTTCTCCTTTTGTTATGAATATTTATCCAATTGGAGCAATAACACCCACTGGATTCCTTATGATTTTCAACTCATAGCCAAAATGGTACTAACTTCTGAATTTCTACAGTGGAAAATGTGGCTTTCTGAGAAGGCACATGAAAAGGTTAGGAACTTAGGTCAGAGAGGGAACGTCACAACTGTCACTTATGATACGCTCACGGGAACAGGAGCTTGGACGACTTCTAATCATCAAACTTGTAACATTCCTCCTGCAGCCCTTCCCCACGTACTTGAAGTGGCCCTACAGCCCAACAAAAAATTAATTCGGGTACCGATTATATTGCCAGTTACAAAAATACAAAAAGGGCCTAAAGAGCCACACGTTGATTTTATCGGCAGGTTAAAAGAATCATTGGAAAAGCAGGTAAGAGAACAAATTCAGGAAATACTCTTAAGACAACTAGCGTATGGGGGCGCCTGGGTGGCTCAGTGGGTTAAGCTGCTGCCTTCGGCTCAGGTCATGATCTCAGGGTCCTGGGATCGAGTCCCACATCGGGCTCTCTGCTCAGCAAGAAGCCTGCTTCCTCCTCTCTCTCTCTCTCTGCCTGCCTCTCCGTCTACTTGTGATCTCTCTCTGTCAAATAAATAAATAAAATCTTTAAAAAAAAAAAAAAAGACAACTAGCGTATGATCATGTTAATGAAGACTGCCAGGCCCTGATGTGACCTCTTAGACAATCTGGCAATGTCATGGATTATTTAAAGGCTTGTCGCAATGTAGGATTCTTTAAACATCAGGCCCGAATAACAGCATTAAAAACCATGGCTGTTCAAAAACAATTACAAACAAAATGTTTTAACTGTGGACAAACAGGACATATAAAAAAACAGTGTCACCTCCCTCCCTGTTTGGTTGCTCCCTCTCCTGCCAATCGCCTGAATAAATACAAGATTCAACCCCCTACTGTTGGTCCCTACTGTCGAAGAGGCAAACATTGGGCTAAAGAATGCAAGTCAAAAACCGATAAAGATGGAAATCCTTTGGGGAGCCCTCATCAGAGAAACTCCCTAAGGGGCCAACCCCAGGCCCCAATAAATGTGGGGCCATGGAACTATCCTATTCAGTTTGTACCCAGTAGTGACTCTCAGTAACGGACTTAGTCTCTACTACACAGGGGAGCGCTGCTCTTGATATCCCTCTCCCTAAGGCTGGCTTAATACATCCATCTCAATGTCCTTATAAATTGTCAACAAACCTATATGGACCTATACCCCTAAAGTCTCCTGCTTGGATGAAGCAGTGTAACTATGAAAGGAGTTACACTACATACTGGAGTTATCAACTCCAATTACTATGGTGAGATTCAAATTATGGTTTCTGTCACTGTTCCATGGACCTTTTCAGTAGGTGAACGCGTTGCCCAACTTTTGTTACTTCCCTATATTATGCCTACTGAATCTTCAAACTTCAGGGAAGGAGGATTCTGCAGTACTAATAATAATATTCATTTTTCTAAGAAACTATTTGAAGGAAGTTGACCTCAAATGAAGCTTTCTATTAAGGGATAAATATGTGAAGGGCTTTTAGATTCTGGAGCAGATATCTCTATCATTTCTTGTCAATGTTGGCCATGCCAATGGCCTACAGTGCCTGCTGATTATGCCCTTGAAGGTCTTGGCTATGTAATTACTCAACAATTGAGACAAAGAAGCCGACCTCTGCCCCATAAGGGCCCAGAGGGATTACAAGGTCATATTCAACCTTACATTGCCCTCGTACCCATTAATCTCTGGGGACGAGATCTTTTACAACAATGGGATGCTGAAATTCACATACCTACATCCTCACTTGTAAAAAAACATGATGAAAAACATGGGGCATATTCCTGGGAAAGGCTTAGGTAAAAATTTACAAAGCGTGCCTGAACCTATAGATCTTAACCCAATAATACTTATGCTGGACTGGGTTTTATATAGGGGCCATTGGGGTCGATAAAGCCCCTTCACCAATTCCAATCACCTGGAAAAGTAACAAGCCTATTTGGACCCCTAAATGGCCCCTCACATTAGAAAAACTGAAGGCTCTAAAAGGCTTAGTTCAAGAACAATTAGAAAAAGTACATATTGAACCTTCTTTTTCTCCTTGGAATTCTCCAATTTTTGTTATAAAGAAAAGGTCAGGCAAATGGAGATTATTAATAAATCTCCGTAATATTAATGCTGCAATGGTAACTATGGGTGCATTACAGCTAGGACTTCCTGCTCCCTCTTGTATGCCTATAAATGGCCTTCAGTAGTTTTGGATTTACAAGACTGCTTTTACACTATTCCTATCCACCCCTCAGACAAAAAGCATTTTGCGTTTTCAATTCCAACAGTAAATCAACAGGAACCTTTACAAAGATTTCAATGTAAAGTTCTCCCTCAAGGCACGACTAACTCTCCTACAAAGTGCCAATATTTTGTAGGAAAAATTCTTGAGCCCACTTGACAGTTATATCCCACATGTTATATTATCCATTACATGGATGATATCATACTAGCAGCCCCAACTCCAGAGGTCTTACATCAATTGTTTTCAAATACACAACAGTACCAACAACAGGCTGGTCTTATAATAGCTCCTGAAAAGGTACAATTTACTCCACCCTTCTTCTATTTAAATCGTATTATAGAACATACCACCATTGGTCCTCAAAAGTTTTCCATTCATAGAGATACTTTAAGTACTCTAAATGATTTTCAAAAATTATTAGATATTAATTGGTTATGCCCAATGTTGGGTATTCCTACACATCAACTTACAAATCTATTTGCCACTCTTGAGGGAGACCTTAACCTTGATAGTCCTCAAAGATTTACAACACAGGCTGAACAGGAACTTCAATTCCTTGAAGAACGCCTTCATCAAATGTTCCTGCGTCCATATGATCCTACATTCCCTTTACTGTTACTTCTGTTCCCTACTCCCCATTCACCTAGGGGGTGACAGCTCAACAAGACTCTCCTTTAGAATGGATCTACTTGAAACACCAAGCTCCTAAGGTTTTAACTGCATATGTTGACCTCCTTGCAGATCTCATTATTCTTGGCCAAACCAGATGTCTTCAAATATAAGGATATGACCCTCACATTATCATTCTTCCTATTTCTATAAAACATTTTTCTTCCCTATTCCCTATGAATGATCATCTTCTTAATGGTTTAGCAGGATACTCTGGAACCACTGGAAACCATTATCCTGCTGGTATATTATGGGATTTCCTAAAAAAGACATCATTTATAATTTCTAATGTCTGTAAAACTAGTCCAACTCCAGGCGTTCCCATGTATTATATTGACGGCTCCTCTACTGGAAAAGGGGGCATACATGGACCTGGCTTAAACTTCTCAATTCAAAGCGAGTATTCATCAGCACAATAAGCAGAAATATTCATTCTTACTGCTCTATAAACTCATATATCTTCTGCACTTATTGTCTCTGATTCTGCTTATGTAGTTGGTCTCTTTCCCGCCATTGAAACAGCTTAGATACCTACAAAACAAAAACACTGTTACACCTTCTCATAAAACTACAGTCCCTTGAACAATCACATTCCCATCCTCTCTATGTCACCCATATTAAGGCCCATTCTTCTCTCCCAGGACCCATGGTAGAAGATAACCCCTAATCAGATATCCTGACATGTTCTATTTTCACATCACCTGCAGATGAACACTCGGTTTTACATACTAATGCTAATTGACTGCATAACCATTACCGCATTCCACTTCAAAGGGCACCTAACATTGTTCAATCCTGTCCTATCTGTGCACCTTTGAACTGTCACCCACACCCTTCAGGAGCAAATCCTCGTGGCTCCCAAGCCAACAAACTATGGCAGATGGATGTAACTCATTTCGATCTCTTCCCTCGTCAACCTTATTTACATGTTGTTATTGATACATTTTCTAAAATTTCTTCGGGCAGTTCCTCAATCCTCCAAGTCCTTAACTGCTGTCCGCTCTACTCTATTGCAATGTTTTAGTGTTATGGGGGTCCCTACTACCACAAAAACTGGTAATGCACCGGCTTACATAATTACTGAATTTACTGCCTTTTGTTCTGATTGACAGATTCATCATACTACAGGTATACCTTATAACCCACAAGGACAAGGTATAGTTGAACGAGCTCATCATACACTAAAACTGCAATTATTAAAAAGCAAAAAAGGGGGAACCCCCAAGGCTGTTTTAGCACTCTCTTTATTTACTCTTAATTTTTTGAATTTACCCCAAGGTGATGTTCAGACAGCAGCAGAAAAACACTTCTCACAATCACAGCAATCCCTTGAAGCATCTATTCCTATTAAGGTTCAAATCTTTTAATGAATGGCTCCCTGGCCTCCTATTAAGGAAAGGCCGAGCATCTGCTCTTATTTCCTCAGATTCCAGTGATGGACCCTCCGAAACACCATGGCTTCCTCTTTGGCTCATTAGGCTCCGGAAGACCCATGACCCAGCTGATAACCACTGCACCCTCGATCTCCAGAGAAGGATCTGGAGACACAAGAGACAAGGATGTCACGCACAAGATGCGTGTGCTGTCCCTTCTTAACAAGAGACCGCAGGTGACCATATCAGTGTAAGACTGATCCACCCATGTGAGGTCAGATTAAGGCTCTGTCAGCTAAAGGGGAAGCAGTTTTACCATCTACCCAAAGCACAGACTCCTGAGAATTTGTTTTTGGCTATGGTTGCTCTCCTGACCTGTACATCAGCGGTAAGCGGAAATTATATGTATCTTGGGCATGGACACCTCATCCACCACTCTTATGCTTGGTTGAGTGGAGTGGAAAGGCGCCTATAATATACACAAATGATTCTATACATATGCCCTCTCCTTGGATGCAGGAGGGGCCAAAACATCCTCACGATGAAGGTACCCCTTTCAACATTTCTCTAGGATATAAAATACTTCTTATAGGGTACTGTTTCCTCAAACGACGAGTGAACAAACAACAGGCGTTTAGCTTGGAATTGGCTCTTAAGATGTTGCAATTAAAAAACAAAAAATGGGGAACTGTTGGAACACAACCCAGATCCTCACCCATGTGGCTGGGGTTGTGTCAGATTCTGTGAGAAAACTCCCGGAGATGGAGGGCAAAAGTTTCCCTGGGCGGGTGCCGGGAATAGATATGGGAGGATCCCCAGAGCGCCTTCCTGTCCGCCTTTAGAACAGATGGATCTGATAAGTGTGAAGAATGATTAACTTGCTCTCCTCGTTTGAAGCTAAGAGATAATCCTTGTTGTTCACTTGTTGCTTGCGGGTAGCCCATGCCCTGCGCATAGCTCACATCTCTCACGCAGTTCACACCCTGTAAACAAGTACATCTTTGTATACGTCACTGTATCCTGTTTGGATCTTGTAAAGTATAGAAGAAGTGACTGTAAGAAATAAAGTCACCTACTGATCTCAGTCAGTAGTCCCCTCATCATTTCAGTTCCAATCACCAGGATCCCCACCACCTCTGGAAGGTGACACACCTCTGTATTTCCATAGCCGCTTTTCTCTCTCTCTCTCTCTCTGTGTGTGTGTGTGTGTGTGTGTGTGTGTGTACCCACTTATATTATGTCCATTTATGCATATATATACCTTTAGTTCTTGCTGACTATAAATCTGTCAAAGGACATCCCCATAGAAGACACCAAGGACATCTAAACTCAATATGTAACAGATAAATCCACATTCCTCTCCACCATGCCCCCAAACAATGCATATTGTCCCTGTGGCAACCCCCATCCCCACCACCTTCCCAAGCTGGATGTGGGAATCATCAAAATCTCTCCCTCTCCCCCTTTCCTCCATTTCTCACCTATTATCTAAGTTCTGTTACTTGGCATTTCATGCTATTCACATCTCCCCTTTCTCTTCTACCTTCTGCCAGTGCCTCAGTTTGGGACCTCCTCATTTCTGCTTGTACTATTGTGAAGTTGCAGCTATCTCCCTATCTCTATCCTTGTCCCATCACAGACCATGACAGCCATCTTAAAAAAAAAAAAAAATAACTCTAGGGCGCTTGGGTGGCTTAGCCTGTTAAGCATCTGCCTTGGGTTCAGATCATGATCCCAGAATCCTGGGATCGAGTCCTGCATCTGACTCTCAGCTCAGTGTGGGGTCTGCTTCTCCCTCTGCCCCCCCCACTTATAAATGAATAGGGGATAAAATCTTTTTTAAAAAGATTTTATTTACTTATTTGCTAGAGAGAGAATGAGAGACCACAAGCAGGGGGAGCGCTAGGCTGAGGGAGAATTAGACTCCTGGCTGAGCCAGGAGCCAGATGTGGGACTGGATCCCAGGATCCCGGGATCATGACCTGAGCTGAAGGCAGACACTTAACCCGCTGAGCCACCCAGGCATTACTGAATAGATAAAAATCTTTAAAAAATCTAATCAAATATTATTTTGCTAAAAACCCTTCATCGGGCTCCTTGTTCTGTGGGGAGCCTGCTTCTCCCTCTGCCTCTGCCTGCCACTCTGTCTGCCTGTGCTCGCTCGCTCTCTCTCTCTCTCTCTCTGACAAATAAATAAATAAAATCTTTAAAAAAAAAAAACAAAAAACCCTTCATTGGCTTCCTGGGGCCCCAGGGAGGGAGTCCCAAATCCTTAACCTAGTAATCAGGACCTTCCATTCTTCTGGTTTCATCTCCCCACCATGCCCTTTCTCACTTCATTGCCCAGAAGTAGTAACTCCTTATTGTGACCACCCCCATGTAGTACGCTGTTACCCATCTCAGAGCTGTATTTTCGTCCCTTTCCTTTCCACTGAGCAATCCTCCTTCATTTCCTTCACCTGCTAAGCATGAGTCATGCTTTAAAACCTACAACAGGTGTAACCTTACATCCTTCCAGCTTAACAGGATTTCAATCTCACGCCTCTGTATTCCTCCAGACGATGTTAGGTGACCTACCACCGATTTAAGTTTAACATCGTAAAGGCAGAAATTGCCACTTCCTTCTGTCAACTTTCTCCACACCACCTGCTCCAGGTTCATACAGAGATACCTGTATTTCTTCCTCGGGAGGACAGAAATTTTGGCTTATGACATTAGAGTGGTTATAAAATCACTAACCTTGAAGCCCTCAGGAACACATCCCGGAAAGTGACTGGCATTTTATTTTGCTTTAAATATAATTTTGGAGGTTTAGGAAAAACAATAACTTCAGCTTATTTGAAATAAATTTTGAAGAATCATGCTCTCTTTAACCATTTGTATAGATTTTTATATTTAACGCTTTTAAATAGCTAAATACAAATAAAATTTAGTAACACAAATACTTAAATTTTACTAATATGCTCGAATAGTAAAATTGGGTTTGGCAAATACTGATGAAATTTAACTAATAATTATGTATTTAGATTATTTTTATCAGGGTTCCTGGCTGGCTCAGGCAGTTGGTAGAGCACACAACGCTCGATCTTGGGGTTGTGAGTTCAAACCCCACATTGGGTGTAGAGCTTATATTAAAATTTTTTTAAAAAAATTCACTCTTCTAGATTATTTTTATCAAGATATGTTTAATGTATTATGATTACTGAGTCTTCCCCAGTTTTAATGATGGAAGATAATCATGTATAAGCTCTCGTTTTTATGTACAGAAATTAAGGCGGGTCAGGCTAATATCATGTGGTAATTGGAGGTCAGAACTAGAAACCACTGCAATAAGTCACTTTCATAATTACTGTCTTATTCTTCTTTCACACTAATCTAATTTGAAGAGAACAATGGGCATTTTAAAATTACAGAATAATTTAATATACTAATTTATTAAGGTTCATATCAAGTACAAAGAAAAGTCTGAGTAACAAAACAAAAATATATGCAAATCTGACCCAGCTCTAAGGTAAAGAATTTTTATAAAAGATAAAGAGAGATAAAGAATAAAACTTCTATCATATTTGAAATACTTGAATTTCTTAAAATCTTAAGATACCTGTATTATTTATCTGGTTTTTAAAATTAGGATAATTTTGTATAAATTGTGGAGGTTTATTTTCCTATTTTACACATCAGCATAATTTGAAATTCTGGGTTTGTTTTTTTCTTGTTTTCCCCCCAGTTTTACTGAGGTTTAATAGACAATAAAAAATTGTGTATGTTCGAGATATATAATTTGATGATTTTATAGATATATATTTACATATGCATATACATTATGAAATATTCATCCAAACAAGTTGGTCAACATATCCATCACCCCACACAATTAACACACACAAAATTTTCTTTTTCTTCTTCCTCTATTTTTTTTTTTTTTTTGGTGGTGAAAACACTTAAGATCTACCCTTCTCACAAATGTCCAAATACACAAAACAGTGTTTTTACTTACAGTCACACTGTTGTATATTAGATCTTCAGAACTTATTCTTCTTGCATAATTGAAACTCTGGATCCCTTGACCAACATCTCCCCATTTTCCCCTCCTACCTGCCCACACTAACCACGATTCTATCCTCTGCTCCTATGAGTTTGGGAGAGTAATAAAGATTTATACTTATATCCTATCATGAGTAGAATATATTTTATCTTTCTCCCAGAGCTCCATCCTAATAGATTCTGATTTTTTCTCTTCTAAAGAGTAGAGCACAATTTTATATTTTTGTATTTGTTTGTTTTGATACATTAATGATTTTATTAGATTTCAAACAAATGAGAACAATTGAATTGATAAGATAAAATTGTAACTGTTAAAATAATAACTGCAGCTATATTTAATGGCGATTTTAAATGTCATTTCTGTCATTGCTACTACTACCTTTATATAAGAAAGTAGTGTTTTAGACTAATGTGCTTCAGATTCCTACAGAGCATAATTTTAGAACTTCTTGTTGGGATCATGATCCTGAGACCATGAGCCAGCAGAAATGTTTTTTCTGGAGATTTAAAATTCAAATATTTCTACTCACCTTGTTATTGAATCTCTCGAGTCATTTTTGAACAAAAGAGAAATGGGTATGGTTGAAACCAACATTTGTTTATTACAGTAATTTTTTTTCTGATACCTAGACTCTAATGTACAGATGAAATCCCCAGAATAAATCTACTCATTTTACTTGATGTTTTCACCACACAATGGAAAAAGATGCAGCTTTATCATCTGCCCTATTAAGACTCTGATTACCTAAGTCAGGTTACCTTGAGTGCCCCACTTCTGTAAGATTCTGAATTCCTGAAGCTGGGCCTATTTGTCAATTTGTCCTTTGATGTCACGGTTATGACAGAATAAAATATTGCTAAGAAAGTCCTTCAAAGTTCAAATAAAAGTGGTTTCTAAAATTGATAATTGATAGTCACCTGAAAAAAAAGTTTGTTTGCTTGTTTTAAAGTGGTTGGGGCGCCTGGGTGGCTCACTGGGTTAAGCCTCTGCCTTTGCTCAGGTCATGATCTCAGGGTCCTGGAATCGAGCCCCGCATCAGGCTCTCTGCTCGGCAGGGAGCCTGCTTCCTCCCTCTCTCTCTGCCTGCCTCTAGGCCTACTTGTTATCTCTGTCTCTGTTAAATAAATTTAAAAATTCTAAAAAAAATTGCTTACATGTTCATCTTCATTTGAAATAAAAACTGTTGGATGAACCAAACTAGTAATACATTTCTCTTCAGTTTTTATATTTTAACTCCAAGATTTCATTTTCCTAAGAAATGATTATAGTCATACTTTGGGTCCTAGACTGTGGTCACAGGATGGATTATGTAAGTGCTTGTCAGGGAAGGGGAAGAGAGGACTGACTGAAGATTCAAGGACCACTGGTAATATCGTCAAGTGTGAAAATACGTCTCAATGTTCCCACAACCAATGAAGGAATGCATCTTGGGAACAGACCCTGCTTAAGTTAGAAGTTACACATTTTTGTGGCCCTTGAGTTCTAAAACTTTATATATGTTAAAATTAATTTCTACAAGTTATTAAAAAAAAGAGCGAGAAGTCTAACACTGTAATACACAGATAATAGCTAGCTTTATGTTTATCAATATGTTTTTAAAGAATGAGAACAGGTAGGCCTTGCCACAGATTGGTTCCTTCTCACCCCCGTGCAGGGTTCTTCCCCCTCCCGCCCACCTCCCCTAACCCCATGCAGGTTTCTAATCAGAAGACAAGACACTGACTAAGGCTGGTTATTGGAGAATCCCTGATGCAGTGTGACCTTCCTGGTGCTGCTGGTCTCAAATTCCACTAGAGGAGTGAACACAAGGTACGAGGTACATTAAAAACGCAGCCCATTGTTTCCTGGAAGACATCTGTCCTCACAACAAAGCATGAAGACAAAATGTAATTTATATGTACAGATTTCCAAGGTTTGGGTTCAAAGACATCACAGGGTGGGTTAAACACGAGACCTATGCTCACCTCACGCACCTTCCAGTGAGGTCGTACCAAGGTTCTGACATCACTAAAAACCAACTACTAAAAGATACTGAGAGTATGAGGACAAAAACTCCTTGGACCAAGTCCTTAGAGTGAAAACCTGTGATCCCAGATTGCCTGCCCTCACTAGAAGTTTCTTTGACATATCCTTTCAGGTAGCCCCTGGAAAATTCCACCCACTCGTTCCTAGTGGCGAAGGAAGCAGAAGCTAATGTGGTGGGAAGAAAACGACATCTTTGTTTTGGGACACAGAAAGACTCATGATTCAGGTTTCGAAACATTTGCAGTAGACTGATGTATTCTGGTTAAAGACAAAGAGTTGGCTGTTAAGCTGGGGTGGGAATAAAGAACTACGGCAGAATGAAATACCACGTTGAATGGAAGGATGCTGCAGGGTGAAATAAAAGGGAAATTGAGAATCCCTGTTTGCATGCTTTTGGATTGCCTGCAACCAGCAGCTGGCAGGAGTACAAGAGAGAACTTGAAAAGTCACAGGCCGATTCAATATTTTAAAAAGGTTCAGTTTGGCAGAAACCAATTCTGTCTATAAAGCATATATCCAGACAGTGTATGGCATAAATCTTTGAAAAGGAAATTCAAAAAAACTATTCAATTCCAATGTTTGTATTTGTTAATCGCAGAACTATAAACTAAAGCACTAGTGACATATCATTGTACATCTAGGAGAGAAGCACCATGGATAAATGGATTCAAGAACCCTCTGCAGACCAGAAAAGGGTGAAAATGCTACACAGCCTTCTAACCTGCTGGTTGTGTTGTCCATGAGGACGATCCTTTTGAGAACCTGAACAAGATATATTATTGACCACAAAGGTTTGAACTCCTTGACATAGTAATTCTAACTGGAGGATATTTTTGTTTTTCTTTTAACTTAATGGAAAATAAAATTGAAATCTGAACAGCTACATAATGAAAGCAGCCTCTCTTGCAAGACTTTCAGGCAATGGACAAGGAAGATAAACCACTAACGTGATAATTTTGTAAACTACGGCATAGCAACTGCTTGGATTAACCATGTAACTAATGAAAATGATAATGAGAAAGTTTATGTGTACATTTTGAAAATACAGACAGTTGTTATGAGCATAAAGCAGGTTGTTGAACTCTATTTACTAATAAAACCAGGTTCATATGTGTGTTGTTTGATGGAAGTGGCAAGAGAAGACAGAAAATGAACATGAAAGAAGTCATGTCAGGGTAAGACATTATATAAAAATGTTTCATTTGCTAAGCTACCTTTAATATCAAGTTTACATTGTTTAAAAGGCAAAAACCTGTTTTTAAGAAGAGACAGTCCTATTCTCGCACCGTCTAATAGCAATGAAGATAAGGGATACAAGTGAATTAACAGTGTGGGCTGGGAAGTTCATCAGTAGAATTGTAATACACACAAAGGATTTCCCGAGGGAAAAGAATTTAATAAAAACAAAGACAGGCTAAATGCTATGAGAAGATTTTAATAATTCATCCTGAATTCTATTCCTACTAATCTTGCATTCACTGCTGTATGCAGCTCTGCCATCCAATTCAGGTTGGCATTAAAACATCTAGACATTAATGCTAATTAAATCTGCCTTTTCATTCTGAAAAACCACATTCTTCTCTTTAATATCAAACATATGCAGAATCATTCAATACTCTAAAAACATTTTAGATTCTCTGTTTATTTTGCAAATAAAATCAGAAAAGGCAGGAAATTGTCTAACGTTGATTTTTTGACCATTTCTTGTATTGATTTTAAACCTAAATTGTAAAAGTGGTATGTGTAATATTTATTCTGATTCACACTGTGAACTTCCCTTTTTCAGAACCTGAAGGCAAGCCTCCATGTTCAATGCTAAGTGCAGGTGCGGATCTGCTTGGGTTTCTCTCTAGCTGTCTGAATTGTAATTATGGAAGAATTATTTTAAGAACAGTCTTTATGTGAGATTTCCAAATCCAATATAAGTTAGCACATTTTATTGTCATGAAAAATGTAAGCATAGCCTTTACTGAGAGATTAAAAGATAATATTAAACTCCCATTTTATTCTGCATAATAGAAAAATAAATCTGTACCATTTTCAACTAGTGTTAACTTTAAATTCAGCATTTGTCATGGAGTATTTGTGGCTATACCTCAGTAAATGTCTGAAATGAACTAACTAAAGCTACATTTATTTTGAACAGTAGAAATGGAAAAAATCAAACTACTTTGAAATTTCAACATTCCTTGTGGTCTCAACACACCAACCAGTGATTATGGTAATTATAAAACAGCTGTGGGCCATCAATCTATTTCTCCCAGGAAACATTTGTCAGGTTCTAAAACTGCTCATGGGGTAGCAGAGAGAATAACTAGGACAACCTGATCATGGTTCTAGGATTAAATGCAGATTTAATTGCATTTACTTTCAGCAAATTAATGTTGAGGTAAGAGGGTAGGCTTGTAGTTTCGAAGTCTGAAGTGCCCCCTTCGTGGTCATGGTGTATCCAGTCCTCAGAAAGCTATGCTCTTGCAGCAGGGTGAGATAAGAACAAATATAATCAAGGAAATGACACTTGACTGAGGCCACGATAGCCTCGATGCCGTTCCTTGAGCTCCCACATTTGCACTGCTGCTCCCTAAGATAGAATGTTCTTTCTCTGAGATATTTGCATAAATATCACTCCTTCATTTCACACAAGTCTCTGATAAAATCCCTTGTTGGATGGTGCTACCCCCCCTTCTACCCCTTTGACTTCTGTTCTTTTTTCTATTTATTCCATTTACCACATTACATATGTATTTATTTACATTATCATCTGTTACCCCCAACAGGATGCACTCTGTTTGAGAACAGAGACTTTAATTTTTCAATCCTGTACCTCCAGCAACTAGACCAGGGCTGGCACATAATTGGTGCTCAATGCATATTTATTGAGTGAATGAATAATGAATGCATAAATGAGTGAATGAGTAAGTGGGAACAGAAGGAGTGAACACGAGTTGATCAGAAGGGAGAGATCACTTCTCTGCTAGTAAACAAATTATGAAACAATATTTTATTCATTTGGTTGCAGACAATATTTTCAATTAAGCTTATTACAGCTTGCAATAGAGCACAGAGTAGTACACAGCCATTAAAATAAAGGAGAAAATTCTGTATATTTTGTCAACCACAGAATATAATACTCCTTTCAGAGAAATAAGGTCTTGCCATACTTTGTAAGCAAGAACACGCTGTGTAAGACTAGAATCCAGGCATACCAAATCAAAATGGAATTTTACAGATGAGAACCTGCTGCCTCAGATCATTTTTCTCCCACTTTTTACCTCTTCATCCTGACGCATCAAAACCCAGTTCAAACATCACCTTCTTTAGGGAAAAGTTTACCCATCTCAGAGATCTGTTTTCCATCTGCACCTTGGTTTTTAGCTGTAACTTTCTGAGGTCATTTACATTTTCTTGCAGTGGAGGTCTGTTTATTCTTATTCTGTTATCTTATTATATCTTCTTCTTATTTTTTGTTATCTGTTGTTCATACTGTCATGCCATATTTATGCCTCTAACATGAGCATCATTGCTTTATGATGTTACACAGCTAATAGTCCAACTGCAGTCCTTTACACAGGTCCAGTACCAAGTAAATCTGACTAAACAATAACACCAATCTCAAAATCTAACTGGCCCAGTTCCAGGAAGAGACTATGGTGGGTGACAGGACACTATTTGCCTACTCAGATTACAATGAGGACCACATTCTGCTTTATGGTTTCACTTCCTTGTGAAAATGGTGAGGTGACAGAGGAGGAGCATGTGGTCATGGGGAAGGACCTGACACGGGCTCCTCCACCCCCATTTTGTAGCTGATGCAGCTGTATGAGTACCTAAGCCTACCTTGGCCACCCCAGACTGAGCACAGCTGCCTAAGAAAAACCACCTGCACTGGACCCATCTAAGATTTCCTCTTCCATTTCCAGGAATGTATATTGTGTGGGCTTCTGGACCTAATTTTGCCAAAAGTAGAAGGGCAGTGGTAACCTCAAGGCAGCACCCACCTCACAATCATTGGATACAGAAACCCAAACCAGCGAAGATGGAAGGTCCATGAAGTACAGTGAAAAAAGTTTTGTTTAGCTACTTGCCAGCTCCTACCTGGCAAGTTCCTACAATGAAGATAATGGATGTACAAGTTTGTACCTAAAGTATAAATATCTTGTAATATAAATGCCAGGGTCATAAGATTCTGGGCAGATAAGCTACAGTGATATAAATGTGGGATTGCATTCATTTGTATGAATCACCAGTCACCAAACATAAAACTGAAGCCAGAAAACACAGTGTCACCATGATCTGATTTCCCAAATCTTATTCCAAATACATCCAAGTCCTCTGAATGTTTCCAGTTACCATTTCCTGTAACCAAAACGTAAGCAAGAACCTCCAAACGAAATCGGGCCCGAGACAGGCCGACATGGCAGGGCAGGTGACATACCTGTGCACGCCGCTGTTACACATGATGATGTGGCAGGCCCCCAGCCGGGAGCACAGCTCCGAGGACACAGACAGCAGCCCCACCCCCGATGCACTGCAGGCTGTGTTTGCGCAGGCCGCTGTGCGCTTGGATCTGATAAACGAGGCTACCAGCCGATAAAGTTCATCCAGAGCATTGAGAGGCCTCATTAGCTGCAGAAAAAAAGTGACGAACATAAAGCTCCACACATCCCGTAGGAAGAAATGCTTGTTGATGGGCTACAGTCCACCATCGTTAAAATGTTTAATGAAGAGTCTAAAATATCTTTCTCGTGGAGGTAACAGCTTTGGAGGCTACAAATATTTGTCTAAGAACGACACATTATCTAAGAACAACAATGGAAAAAAATAAATAAGGGAGTTCTGTGAATGGCAAAGCATCAACAAATGCAGTCATCTCTTTTTACCTTATCTACATAGGCAGCTTTGGATGTGGAGTTGGGTGGTGAGTTTGACTTGTCCAAGTAGAAGGCCCTGTAAGAAAACAAGGAATAGGTGATCATTTATTGCTAGAAACACTAAAATGCATAAAAATGTGCAAGTTTCACTGATTTCCTTTTGAAGACAAATGAAAAACAAGTTGCACACTAGTATGGGTGGGAGTGCAAAAAAAGTCAATAGTCTTCTATTAGTAGAAAATGCCTAATGAGGCACCTGGGAGGCTCAGTCAGTTGAGCATCTGACTCAATTTCAGCTAAGGTCATGGTCTCAGGGTTGTGAGATGGAGCCCCTGCTTCCAGCTCTGAATTCAGCAGGGAGTCTGCTTGAGATTCTTTCTCTCCCTCTCCCTCTACCCCTACCCACCCACCTGCCTCCCACATGCTCTCTCTCAAATAAATCTTAAAAAATTAAAAAAAGAAAAGAAAAGAAAAGAACTAAAGCTACCACCAGCTCCATTACACACTGTGTGGTCTCAGAGACATTACTTAATTTGTGTATGCCTCAATTTCCTCTTTTGTAATTTGGGGATAACATTATCTTCTACTTCACAAGCCTGCTAAGAAGATTAAATGAGTTAATGCAAATAAAACCTTGAGAATAGTACATAGCACAGAGTAAGTGCTCACTAATATTTTCCATAATTAATATTATCACAAAAGTTGAAGAGATAATATATTCTTGTGACTACTGGTGAACATTATCTAGTTTTCATTCATTGGGCAAGATTATAAAACTAATACTCAAAAAACTAATTTTAAACCAAATACAGAGTTGAATTCTTTCATTTACTAAGCTAGGCTCAGATTGGAAGTTAGACCCTCTTCAAGTATACTCTTTCTCTTTGTTACCAGGATGTAATGCGGCACCAAGTATTTTAAATACCGGAAATTGAATCTTAGTGACCTGCAATAATTAAACGCAATTTCCAAAGAATTTTGCTGAGTTTTGCTTAGCTCTTGGCTCAATACTAAGCTGAAATTGTAAGGAAATGACCCCTGAAGACAGGATACACTTAAGTTAAATTTCATCTACTATTTATTTTTGATGAAGTGAAATTATTTTCAAGATGTGAACACTTAGTATCAATGTACCAAAATAAGTTCCACAGTATTAAAATGATTATCAGACAAGATATTAGAATAAAACTGATTAGGCTGATGTTTTGGAGCACCATTTAGAACCTCAAAATACCATCCGGTTATTATCAAATGCATGAGTAGTAGTGGGCAAAATCAGTGAAAGAGACCTTTATGTCCAGAGTCCCCTTCTATGCATGCATGCGCACGTGCACACTCATACATGGCTATTCCCATTAGCACTATCCCTAGTAACAATGTTTGTTTTTGTCTTTTTAAGATAAAGTAGCATGGCTTAATCAATTTTTACACTTTAAATTAGGAAAACTTTAGGAGTCACTTCCAAAATGAAAATCAGGCTCAGTCTTACTGAGAATTAGCTTACCTCTCAAATGCAAACTCAAACAAGAACAAAAACTTAAAAACAGTTCTGCATCCAAAGTTGGGTTATTATTCCTTATATTCATTTGAACTCCTAAAGATTTCCACATACCATCTTGGAACAAAGGTGGTGCCTCAAATCTGAAACCCACAGAGATACCTTGACCAGATGTTCCCATGCCTTTCCTCAAGTGTGCTTGGTAGAAAAATCAATAGGGTAGAAAAGAGCACACGAGTCCATGGAAAATTATTCCCTCAGTCTAAATTCCACAGCTACCTGTTGCTCCTGAGCACATAAGGCTGCCAGGAGTATGAGGACTCCAGTCACCCCAGGCAGTGTTCTGCTCGCAAGGACTGGGTTATGGTGGCATAAACCATTCTCAGGTGGAACATCATTCAAACACCAAGAAAACATCGTTTCATTCAGCTGGCAGAATCAATATCTACTAAGAGCACTGGACCAAGAACAAAATCAAAGGCATCTGAGACATTTTAAAAATTTTGACATCTTCTCCAGTATCAGAAAGAGACAGCAAACAGGATTGCTGGTATGAAAAGAGGAAATGAACCAGACTTGCGTGAGGTACAAAAACATGCAATGGGGCTGGGGTGAAGTTAGAATGAATGAGTGACTGAGAGAGGTCAGAGGGGCAGAGTCTGTAGGCAGGGACTTAACAGATCCTGACAAAGACTTTGGGCTTTTTAAACCTTATTGCTATGCATAAATATTCATGTTCTCCTGAAAGTTCTGAGTGTCTTTTCATTTCAGTTACACACGTACACATTTAGGCTAATACTATGAAGTATGAAAATTCAGGTATGCACCACCATGTTTTAACAGATCCTGGCACTTGGCACTTTTGCTTCACCTTTTAAAGAAATGAAACATTATAGATACAGGTGAGCACCTTCTTGCTCACCCTTCTCCACTCCCACTTTTGCTCTGAACTCTCCCTTCCTAAGGTAAATACCACCCAGAAGCTGGCATTTACCACTCCCATGCTTTACAAGGTCACCCACACAGTTGGCCCATGTGGACTACCAGACCAAAAAGCAGCTATGACCATTCTTCCACATCCTTGTTCCCATTGATGTCATGAGAAATTCAACCTTCGGTCTTTTTATTTTCAATCTGTATTTATTTGTGGGCCATATTTCTTCTTCTTCTCTTGCATATTGCATTTTTCTTTTGTGTAGTCTTAACTTCCTTTACATAGAAATTAGTTATTACTTTTTATAGCAAGAGTTAAATTTGGTGACATTTAGAAGTTGCTGTTCCTCTTTACTATTTTTTTTTTAATCCACACATTTTTTTTCTAGGCTTGCTTCCTCAAAATATTCGGTTTTTAAAAGTTGGATATTCTATTACTATGTTTGATCAATGTGTTAGTGGTATATGGTGGCATTAAATTCTAGAATCCAAATTATAGGACATTTTCCCCCTAAATAATGCTCTTGGTGTCTGCTCTCAATCTAGTTGCCTTTGCTTTGGGGCTAGTCTGTATTTTTTCTTCGATGGGCAAAGATTTTCTTTTTATCCTCAATGTTCTGAGGTTTTACCTCAAGTGTTCAGGCACTGATTTATTGTTGTTTATCCAGATAGGTTCTCAGAGTGTCCTTTCAATGCGAGGAGTCTTATCTTCAGTTCTAAAATAATCTCAGCTATTATTTCTTCCCATAATCTGGAGTTCTCTCTCTCTCATTCTCTCTCTTTCTTTCCTCGTACGTACACTTTTAAAGTCTTATTTTCCCGTGACTGCATTTTAGGTGATTTCCTAAGTAATAGCTTCCAAATTGAAAAGAAAAAAAAAATCTGTCATTGTCAAGTCTAGAGTTTATACTTTCTTTTTTTAAGTTTAATTTTATTTTCAGTGTTCCAAAATTCGTTGTTTATGCAGCACAACCAGTGCTCCATGCAATACTTGCCCTCCATAATACCCACCACCAGGCTCATCCAACCTCCCACCCCCTCCCCTCCAAAATCCACAGTTTGTTTCTTAGAGCCCATAGTCTCTCATGGTTTGTCTCCCCTTCTGATTTCCCCCAACTCATTTCTCCTCTCCATCTCCCAATGTCCTCCATGTTATTCCTTATGTAGAGTTTATACTTTCTACTGGGAATTTTATTTCAATGGCTGTCTTTCATTTCCGAGATTTCTGCCTATTCTTATTTCATTTCCACCACCAACAGGTAAACTCCCCATGAGGATATAAACTATGTGGATATGATTTTTATTTACTTGGGTTCATTCCTGCATCTCTGGCACCCATAAGAGTGTGCGGACCACAGTATAATCTTAAAAAATATTTGTAAATAAATAAAGCATTAGATCATGACTGTTTTTATTTCAGGATTTTCTACCTTTTTACAGATGCCAATCCTTGGTTTATATTTTGAATATCCAAAATATGCTCTCTCAGGCTGTTTCAATATTTTAATTTCTTCCAGTAAAATCTATTCTCAATGGTTGACTTCATTGGCTCTTTCCTAGTGTAAGGCTTTTTCTCATGTGCTTTGGATTTTTTTTTTTTCTTGTTTTCAGGTTCATTTGAAGTCAGGAGATTGTTTTAAATTTAGTTTTATTTAGCTTTTTGATATACCTCCAACCCCCATCTCTCATTATCCTTCTCTTACAAATGATTTTGTGCTCATTTGGTGCCCAGAACCACCTAGACATAATCAGTTTCATATTGGTAATTCAAGTATACATTGTGCTGGCATCTGGACTATTACAATTAACATTCCTGAACCAATGAGTGATCGGATTCAAGCCCCAGTTTATTGGCGGTGCTGCCTTCTTCCTGCCATATGACCCATTCTTGGCATCAAAAGATATAGCCTAAAGTAGTGGCAGCAGGTTTGCTCAGAAGCAGATGAGTCCTCCTCTACGTCCTGGCTTCAACCTATAAGGCCAGCTCTGGATCTCCACTCAGTGTAGAAGGACTTCAATCTCGTATTAACCTGGAAGTAGTCATACCGGCCCTTCTGGCCACCTTGAGAGGCCTCAGCATAGCTCACTACTCATCACTTGCATTTTCTTTTGATTTGTGGGCCACTGAGATGATAAATCATGAGCTCAGCTGTGACTTTGACTTTTTCTGACTTTGCATTTTACCTAGCAGTGCTATACGCTTGGAAAGAAGGTGGTGCTTCAAAGCCAGAACTCGTAGAGGTACCTTGATGAGATGTCCTCAGGCCTTTCCCTCAAGTGTGCTTGGCAGAGAAAGTAAAACAAGTAAAGAGTGCCCAAGTTCAGGGACAAATTATTTAGTCTCCCAGGGTCTCAAGTACCTTGTTTTTACAATGTATATTAAAATTGCCTAATATATATATATATGGCATAATGTCGAATATTAATCAAAATGAGAAGTACTCAGTACTGTGGTAAGCAAATCGGATGCATTCAATAGTTAATAATAACTGCTATTCAAGTGCACACAGTGGGAGGCATCCTCTGGAGCATTTTTAAGGCATAGCAAGGAATAAAAATAAGACCCAAACTTTCTTCTTTCCCTTAAGGCCACCTGTGATATTTTCTGATACACATAAAAAATGAAAATTTAAGTAGGTACTTAGAAACTACATAATTCCATGATCAGGGCACAAACAGTGGTTCAGTTCTAAAAAGAAATGAATCTTTCTTTAGGTTAAAGAAGACTGTCAGGGCCCATGCGTGGCTCCTTTGGTTAAGCATCTACCTGCCTTCATTCAGCTCAGGTCATGATCCCGGTAGTCCTGGGATCGAGCCTCGCGTAGGGCTCCCTGCTCAGTGGGGTGTCTGCTTCTCCCTCTGCCCCTCACCCTGCTCATGCTCTCTCTCTCTCAAATAAATAAATAAAATCTTAAAAAAAAAAAAAAAAACCTGACTTGGCAGAAATCTTAAAATTTCCAATGGGGCAAAATCCTTGAAGGAAAAAAAAACAAAAGAGATTTTATGAAGAGAGCCCGTTGAAAAATAACCTTTATAAATTTAAAATGTATACATGCCCATATCAAGTGAAACCTTATTCGGAAACAATTTAGTCTTTTCCAAGTTGCTATATAGCAAAACTAAAATAGAAAAAGCATCTAATGATATAACTGCACCCTTCAAAACACTCTTAGAAGATAAATGCCTCCTACAAATACAGAATTACATGTATTTACTGATGCAGACTTGTACAAATAGTTAATATTTGTTAATCCATGATTAAAGAAAGCAAGAAATCATTACAAAATAGATCTGTGTGCTGATGAAGTCTAGAGGAGATAACCATGGAATACAGCCACTTTGTTAGTCTTAAGAAGTTTGCCTAGCCAACATATATTTTAAGTCAACCAATTATTTGTTAGAATTAAAATTTAGACTTGAGGTTGCAACTAATTTTAGGTACTCGCTATCAGAAAAAAGTCTGTTCAGCCACCTACTTTACCATCCCTAAGGTTTACAGGTATTTACAGAACTTCAGTATTTTTCAGAATATGACGAACTGTTCACAGGAAATAAATTTCTAATGCACTTCCCTTAATTATGAAAGTCTTACAATGCCCCCTAATCAAAATTTATGAGCAAGTTAATGGCAAAATTGGAAAAATGCCCAAACTGACCATAGTTTATTATGCTTCTGAGGTTAGTAAGAATGAAGTCATGGTCCTTTGTCTCATACAGCAAATCTTATTAAGACCGTTTTGCAACTGCTGCCACTACTTCATAGTGGCTGGACAGTCAGTTTCCTTTCAGGCTAGCATACATCAAACTTGGTTGTCACCTTTGTAAATTAACTCTGCCATATTAAATTGATACATTATGATAATATTTTTTCATTTAGTCCCTGTAGAATAAAATACCAATGAAAGGGGTGATAATGTCATAAGTTATAATATGTAGTGATATAAATATATCCAAATCAAATAACTATAGTGAAACTAATCTTGGGCGTTTATCTCATACAATCTAATAGTGGAGACAGGTACACAGGTATCTATAATGCAAGGTAGATCTAACTGACAGGTAAGTTTAAAGGTGAAAAATGTTATTGGGATATACTCGCATGAGGAAGAAGCAAGCCCATATAAATTAGAATATACCATAAGCGTTGGACTTTGACAGATGGATGGGATTCTGGACAGGTCAAAATAGGAAAGCAGCATTTCAAATGGAGGCAACACCATGAACAGCGGAACAGATAGAAAAGTGGGTGGAGCCAATCTGGCTGAAGAGCAGGTTCATATAAGGGAGAGAGAGAGAATGTTGTGCAAGTAGGCTGGTTCCATACTGTGAGGAAATTAAATACTGAGCTAAAGAATTATAATTCATTTGTTAAACAGTGGAGAGAAGCACAACACAGTATACACTTAGCTATCATTAAAAAAGTAAAAATAGGGGCGCCTGGGTGGCTCAGTGGGTTAAAGCCTCTGCCTTCGGCTCAGGTCATGATCCCAGAGTCCTGGGATTGAGCCCCACATCGGGCTCTCTGCTCAGCGGAGAGCCTGCTTCCTCCTCTCTCTCTGCCTGCCTCTCTGCCTACTTGTGTTCTCTGTCAAATAAAAATAAATAAATAAAATCTTAAAAAAAAAGTAAAAATAAATGGAAAGAAATACGTGACACATGAGATTTGAAAATTTAGGGAATTCAGAGCTGCAAGAAATCCTAGAAGAGAAAGAATTATTTGGCATTCAAAATAAGATCATGGTAATGAAAATAGGGAACTGATGTTTGCCACAAGAGAAAAACAATGAATTTGGGGGAACACTGAGATTATTTATGTAGAGTTATGCAGGTTAATATACTAATTTAAAAAATCAGGAAAGTGTTTTCTCAGCTGGGTAAAGAATTAAGATCATAGCTCTATAGAGTCAGGCAGGTACTTCAAAGGGTCAGGTTTTCACACAAAGAGAGACAATGCAACAGCTTAATGTAAAATATTTAAACCTGCTATTTTTGTCATAAGGGATTTAAACCAGTGACAAAGAATGTCACATTCTTCTCATCTGGTACCTTTTTTCCCAGCTTTTTCTGGGCATGTTGGAGGATATCCAATCCAAGAGAGATTGATTAAGGCATAAGAGCCACTGGTGCTTTATAAATAAGGAGGAACATCTACAGTATTCAGCTCAGCTCTCTGTTATTTTCTGTTTTTTTTCTCCAGATCATTGCCTATGAGATCACTATTTATAATAATTTATGAAAATTTCTTACTTGGGCAGACTCATCTATACTTCTTATAACATCATGTTCTATCCCAAAATATTCTAAACTGTATAAGTTAGCTTTTGGATTTTAGCAATTACTCTGCATTTCAAAAAAGGAACTATAACAGTATTTGTTTGGTTACAGGTATTAGTCATTGGTATAGTTAGATATATCATTATTACAATGGCATGACAGTTGACTATAGCTGTGACTGGGTGTCTAATGAGAATTATTGTTAAGCCGCATTGGCCTACCGTAGCACTTAAATCAGAAAAAAAATCTACAGAAAATATTATTGAAAGAGCTTATTTCTTGTAAAAAGGAAAATCACCAGAGAGGTTCAATCTGTGCCCATGGATGGGTAAAAAAATACATGATGAATAAGTAGGTGGGAAAATGTTAATTTGTGTCTCTATCCTACCCCTATTTGCCTTCCATGACCACAAGCTTTAGCCCTGGAATGTGTTTTACTAAAAGAAATATGAAGAGAAGTCCCAGATAATGAGATAAACTTGGATTTGCTTGGATAAATCTGTCTTCTCGCTTGTCAAAAATGGAGCACCCAAGGTTATAGTCCTTATATAACTTCCCATATCAATAAACAGCTTAATTTCTACTTTAGTGTTGGGAAAAAGATTCCTGGAAGGCTAACAAAACAATTCTAATGACTACATAGGGCAAGACTTTCTCACATTAAAAAAAAAAAAAAAAGGACTTCATTGACGCCCTGGACAGAGAATTATGGTGTCAGAGGTAGTGGGGCTATGCCACATTGCTTTTTACTGCTGTCAACACCCTCCTATCCCTCTTTTCCTTTGACACCTTCAATCACTGACTTCCAATTTTTAAAACTGGAAAAACTTCCAATTTATAAAATTAAAATCCAATTGTCTCTTTTCCAAACATTCTTCTACTGCATTCTGATTTTTGCTCCTCTTTTCATGAGTCTGAAAGGGTGATGTTTCTTTCTTACACCTACAACATACATATATCATCAGGGACTTAAAATGCTGCGTGTGTACATATTTTCTAATGGTGACACCATACTCTGCTACTACAGGACACAATCTCTGTGGAAATGGACAGAAAAAGTCAATCTCCAAAAAAGAAAACCTTTCCAAAAATAAAGTTTAACTATATTAAAAACAAAACATCTCATTACACCAGGAAAAACAGTAGAGTCAAGTAATATTTCTATTTTTAAACTAAGTCTACTTAATTTGACAACAGTTACGTCTCAAGAAAGTTTGGCACCTCAATATTAAAGGATAATTTTTAGATTTAAAATCATAAGTCTTTTTAGGTTTAAAGTCATAAAAGTCTCAACTGACATGAAGTTGACAGATCAGCTTCTCCTCCTCCAGATCTTTCTCTGTATTCCTTATTTGACTCTACCTGGCCTTCAAAATTACCTTTCTAGAGCACAGAGATGAATATTTTATTACCTTGCTTAAAGTCATTCAGATTTACCCAGTACCCAAAACCTACAATTTGGGCCTTCAAGACCTCCCCTAGCAATCTACCAACAGACTTCCCTTCCTATCTCTCATCTCTCTCTTTGCCCTGTCATGTTCATACTGGATTCCCCCAACACACCATCCACCCACAGGAAAACTGCCACACCTTTTCTCATATTATACTATCTGCCTGGAATCTCTTCTCACCTCTGCTGCTTGGCAAGATTCTGTTGATAGTCAAAACCCTGCTCAAATATGACATCTTCTTGAAAATTTCCCAAGTGAAAAACATTTATCTCACTACACGGCACCGGGTTACACTCATTCTATCATCTTTGCTAAATTACATACTCTCAGAGAGCAGAGAACCATTTTTTAAAAATTTGTCACCCTGGGGTGACTGGGTGGCTCAGTCTGTTAAGCGTGTGACTTAGACCCCAGTCATAATCTTGGGGTCTAGGATCAAGTCCCGTGTCCAGGGAATCTGCTTTTCCTTCTCCCTCTGCCCTTCCCCCTGCTCCTGTTCTCACTCTCCAAAATAAATAAATAAATAAATGAATAAAATCTTTAAAAAAAACTTGTAATCCCATAACCAAAGATAGTGCCTGACATACACACAAAATTTGTCATCCCATAACCAAAGACAGTGCATCTATACTTGGTATAGTATTGAACTAAATTGAACTCTATTTCATTTGAGCTGTAAAGGAGTTGGAGTTAGCATACTTTCAACCAAACAATCAAATAGATATCTGACTTAAAAGAGGAAAAGAAATATCTTAAATTTTTTTTTAAGATTTATTTATTTATTTGGGGGGGAAGGGGCAGAAGGAGAGAAAGAGAGAATCTCAAGCAGACTCCTGGCTGAGTGTGGAGTCTGACATGGGGCTCGTTCACATGGTTCATGAGATCATGACCTGAGCCCAAATCACAAACTGGACACTCAACCAATGGAGCCACCCAGGTGCTCCAAGAAATATATTAAATGTCTTAATTTATAGATAAAATGATATTATGCACATTTTAAGAAGGATTATTTGCAGAAAAGATTCTTCCTAAGCTTAGAAATATTAGGCTACATCTCAATTAACACTGAAAAGAAACACTTAAAGGAAAGTATTTAACAGTCATTGGAACCTATAATTAGAGAGGAAGGGTGTTTCAGTGATCCAGCCTCAGTGAGAGACAGCTATGATCAAGAGAAAAATATACACTGGGTCCCTTGTAAGGGACTCACCCACAGTAGTGTTGTTTTACCTCTAAATGACTAGCAAAAAGGATCCAGCAAAATACTTGCTCAGTTATAAAGAAGAAAAGATGAAAATAAATATGGATGAAGCACAATTACATTGAGTTTTAAATGTCTAATTCTTAGCTTTTATACTTTTTTTTTAATACTAGAATCCATAAAAAGGCTCTGCTTCCCTTTATTTTTCAAGGCCCTTACTACAGTACTTAACACAGAGCCAGTCACTCAATATTAGCTAACATCATAATAGAGCTGTTATTCATTCTTCAGAATTTTTAAATAATATATATACATATACATATATATTTAAGGCATACACTATGATGATCTGATATAGACATATATAGGGAAATAATTACTACAATCAAGGTAATTAACATATCATCTCCTCAGTTACCATTTTTTAATAAGTGATGAATGAGCCTAAAACTTACTATTTACTCTCTACTAAGCATATTTCCTTTGTTCAACATAGTATTATTAAGTACAGACACATGTCCACACATTATTTCTTCTTCCTTTTCTTCTCCTTCTAGATTCCATATATTCTAGATTTCTGTAATTCTTTTTGACCTATTTCTCTTTGCATAATGTTCTCTGGTTCACCCCACTCTCTTCTGGCATGCAAGGTCTCTGATGAGATATCCACTGTACTCATGGGCATCTTGTACATGAGAAATAGTATTTCTCCTGTTGTTTTAAAATTCCTCTTTGTCTTTGACTTTAGATATTTTTATTTTAATGTATCTTGGAGAAGATCTTTTTTGTGTTGAAACTTCTGGAAGGCCTATGTGCTTCATAACCTTGGATGTCCAAATCTCTCCCTGGACTTGAAGTTCTCAGCAACCTCTTTAAATAAGCTTTCTGACCTTTTCTCCATCTCTTTTCCTTCTGGGACCCCAGTAATGTGCAGGTTGTTTCTCTTAGTGGTATCCTATAATTCATGTTGGCTCTCTTCACTCTTTTGCATCTTTTTTTTTTTTTTTTTTGGCTTTGTTTTCTTTTTGTTCCCCTAACTGGATAATTTCAAATGTCCTGTTTTTGAGTGCACTGTTTTGTTTTATTTTGTTTTTGTTTTTGTTTTCCCTGCTTGGTCGAATCTGCTGTGGAAGCTCTCTATTAAATTCCAGTTAAGTCATTGCATTCTTCAACTCTAGGATTTCTGTTTTGTTTTTTTTTAATGGTTTCTATTTCTTTTTTGAACATCTTATTTTGTTCATGTATTGCTTTCCTAATTTAGTTGTCTGTGTTTGCTTGCACTGTGATTCACTGAATTTCTTTAAGAGAATTCTGAATTTTCTGTCCAACAGTTTATAGATCTCCATTATTTAGGGTCAGTTATTGGAGTTTTATTAATTTACTTCTGTGGTGCCATACTTCTTTGATTATTCAAGATCCTTATGGTCTTGTTTGGTGTCCCTTATGGTCTTGGTGTCTGTGCATTTGAAGAAGAAGACAACTCTTCCAGTCTTTATAAACTGCCTTCAGCAGGGAAAACTTTTTACCAGCTAGACCATCCAGAGATTCTAGGGTAAGAGGGGACATCTGGTAGGGTCCATGGATGAATAAGTCTGATGCCTTGGTCAGCAGGCAGGCAGGCTTGGTGCTTGGGTCCACAGGGTTCCACAGGAGCCCACCTGGAGCCTGAGGTCATGGGGGTTGGTCTGGCACTGATGTAGGCCTGATTCTTGGGATTATGGTGAAGTTGGGTGCTCACATCACTCTTTTTACTCCATGGGGAGTGTGTATCTCTTTATCCTGGGTTAGCCAGGTTTAAGGGAGGGCTGATGGGGGTAATATAATGCATACTTTCTTATTTCCATGATCCACGCAGGTGCTATAATCCTTCACCTAGTATCTTTTGCTCCTGTTAAGGTAATTTTGTTCATGGATATTTGTTCAAATTCATGTTTCTGTAAGTGGAGAGACACTGGAAACCACTGTACCATCATCTTGCTGGCATCACTTCCCATTATTTTCATTATTTAAGACCCATGTTGAACATCACCTCCTCTCTCATACTTCCTCAGTATCTTCAGAGTCAAAGGCGCTTCCATTTCTCCAGCACCTACTTCCTTCCCTAATGTTGATATCTACTGTTGTGTACTGCGAGGATTTGTTTACATGTTTCTTTCCTCCCAACTACTAGCACCTTGAAGACAGAGCCAATGTACAGTTTATCTTTATTACTCAATTACCTTGCATAGCACCACACACAACTATGAGTGTTCGATATATTTTGGTACAGTAAATAAACTTCCTAAGGTACCTAAATTAAATTTCCTAAATTTATTGATAAGTGACGGCTCTAAATCATTTCCAAAGAAAATGGGTCTTCTTTCAAAAAAAGGAAGTGTGTGTCAGAAAGAATTGGAAATCATCTATCATGAATGGTAACTACTGGTCAAGAAAAAATTGCCAAGCATAAGTTTCCTCCATTACAAAAAAATATATATACTCACTATTTTGTTTAAGAACCTTATAATAGGAAAAAGACAACTGTACGAAAAAGACCGCTCCATCTTCAACTTCCAAAGTACATAATTAAAATCATTTGAGGCAGTGTGGAACTGTTACTGACTTCTAAGATATTAAGGCAGACAACTATTCAGAGGTGAGTCTCGTCTTACAAATAACTGTAGACATCTGCTTCAGAGAGAAGGGGTGGGAAAAGGTAATAAAACTAGAAGTATGGATACACAGAAATTAGAAAGACGTCATTAGCAGAATATGGTAAGTGAAAAATGCATTAATTAATTAAAGCTCCCTTGGGACTGTCTTTTTGTTAATTTCATTCCTCAGATGAGCAAAATGATCAAAGGTAAGTTTTAAAGAACTATTTGGAATTGAATATAATCTCCATGAGGGCAGGGACTACATCATTTCACTTATGACTTGCACCTGAAACACTGCCTGACCCAAAGCAGTTGCTCAGTAAATATTTTTTAAATGAAGCGTAAGTAAATAATAAAAACGAGGATCAGTTTTGTTTAACAAGGAGGACTCTCATGCACTACTGAGTCCTTCCCACAAAGAACAGTAAGTTCGATCAACTTCATTCTTAACTAGATGAACTAATGAGAATAAATTTGCACTGACTCTTAATCTTTTAGATACTGTCTGATAACCTCCTTCCTCTTCCATTTAAATTTCTCCTAAAGAAGTCTAATTTGCTAATCCCACTTCCAAACCTGCAACCCACTCCCCTCAGTTGATTGTAGCCAGACCTCTACCCATCACCCTTTACAAATCGTTCTGCCTAAGGATGTCAATGACAATGACTTTATACTGTCCAATCCCAGATATTGTTTTCTCAATCTCTTCTTATATAGGAGTCACCCTCAATTATCTATTCACTAAGTCTTTTAACATTAGCCTTGTGCTTTGTTGGTTTTCACACATTCACTTAAGCTTGCCTTTTCTGCCTCCCTCCATGCGCTTGTCTTCCTTACCTATTCCTCCAACACCTGTTTTCTGTCCTACCTCACTATTCTCACTCTGAACACTCTCTTGAGTCTTTTTTTTTCCTCCAAGATACCCAAATATGCACATCTCTAAACTCCAGATTGTGTGTTTCTTCATTTGATCAATAAGCAATAATCATTATTTGTTCATTTGTTCAATAGACAATAATAATAAATAATAAGATGGGTACAGTGGCAGGTATTGTGGATAAAAGGGTGAAAATAAGACAATTATTTACTTGCAAAGAAGCTACATTTGAGAGAGGACAATAAACAGGTAATTACAGTCAGCATGATAAGTGATCTAAAATAAAAAGGTCTAGCAGAGTGCTAAAGTGAACATTATGACAAGTGGCCCTTAGGCAAAGGGAATGAAGGGTCTTTACAGCATAAGGAGAATCTTAAGAGTGGAAAAAAAGAATAGTCCATTCAGGCCATGGAATTTAAATCTGTAGAAAGCTACTTATCTTCTGGAGAGAAGGGAAGACATGACAAATGGTCTTTCTCCCTAATCTCCCAACTGCCATTGGGAGATTACTCAGCAGATATAAGCAGTAGTTGAATGAATAAATGAAAGAAAATAAAAGGAAGGATAGAAAAGAAAGAAAAGGAAAAGAGGGTAAAGAAAGGAGGAGGAGATAGATAAGACAGACGAGAGAGAGGGTAGGTGTGAGGGAAAAGGGAAAGAGAGAGAGGGAGGTAGAGAGAGACAGCTCTATCCCTTATTTGTCATGGATCTGCTATGTTGTATTAAATAGAAGAGAAGAAGTAAATGATGTGAAACTTAGAAGACCTCCCTCTTGTCCTTATTGTTGATAAACTTACTGTAAATCTCCCTAAATCTTCTGAAAACTTTATGGCATTTAGGGACTTGAGAGTAAAAACAACAACAAATCAAAACAACTCATCCTACATTATGGTTTTCTGTACATAAGAGAAATGTGTGGTCAGTACTTTCACTCAGTTACTTCGAAAATATTTTTTGAACATCTTTTTGGGTATAAAGCAGTGTTCCATGTTTTAGTGATAGATCCATGAACAGGTTCCTTTAGAAACTTGCATTCTGGTACACATGAGGTGTGAACTTGTCTTTCCTTCCCTGGTAGGGTCTGAAGGACCTGACTACAGCAGGCCTTCTTTATGGGAAAACAGAAGCTCTCAACGCTGGCTCTTCCTATATCTGCTTCTCTAATATAGTCCAACCCTGGCCCCAGTGTTGACTTCAGCAACATTTCTTCACCCAGACACAAGGCAAGCTTACTCTCCTTCCTTCAGAATCTGCCCTCAGCTCCCTTTTCAGTTCTCATCCTTGTTTAGGGAGCACACACAAACATATGAAAGGCCAAAGCTACATCTCGCACTAGTAACTATTTATTTGAAATCCCAGCCTATGTCTTCTAGCTCAGTGCTGCTCAAAATGTGGTCTGAAGACTAAAGTAAATAATTTGTCAAGAAAAAGTCAGAAATTGTGTAATTGTTTACATGGTATCAACATCCAAAGCATTTAAAAGCACTTGTTTTATTGAACAAGGTACAGACCAGTACAGTGCAGTAAGTCACATGTGCTGTGAGTCACAAAACAATCATGCACAGGAGGGCCCCACTGCACTAAGTGATATTTGAAGGTTAGTTGGTCAGTTATGAACCAAAAGTGTATAAAAATTGAATACAAACATAGGAATTTGTTTTTATTTAAAACCCATCACCTCTACAGTCATTTTATTTATTAATCAGAATTTTTTAAATTGATGGTTTAACATCATCTAAATTAGAAAAATGAAACTGGTAATATTTATCCATAATTTATAGGTGACAATATAATTTCATTGGATTTTTGTTAAGAAATTGCTCTTGACTTTTTCCTTCCCTTCCCATCAACATATCTCAGTAAGATTTGTTTTCTTCTATTATATGAGTTATTAAAACAGGCATGGAGAGAGTTTAAGTGTACATCTCCCCCTGCAAACTATACTGACATCCTAACCTAGATAAGTTACTAAGCAAGAAACTAGCTCATTTCTCCTATTAAAAGCTTTAAATATTGGTATATGCAGTGTTGTTCAAAGTATACATAAAGAATTGAATATGGGGAATCACAATTTCACTCATAATTTGTATTTATTTACTTATTTTATTTAGAGAGAGAGTATGGGGGAAGAGGAGAAGGAGAGAGAGAATCTCAAGCAGACTCCACACTGAGCACAGAGTCTGATGCAGGGCTCAATCTCACAACCCTGAGATCAGGACCTGAGCTGAAATTAAAGTTGGAAGCTTAACTGCCTGAGTCACCCAGTCATCCCTCATAAATTTTATCTTTGAGTGCAGAATAACATGAATGGCTTTAATGACAATCTTTCATTAATTGCCTAAAGAATCTGGTAGTATTCATGATGCTGCGAAGCAGAGCTGAATGCCATTATGTTCCATTTAGCTTTTATTTCCACAGTGTATAAAAAAGTTCCTGCTCCTAATACTCTCATTTAAGGTGCTTCGAAGTGTTCTGCTACCTTATCCATAGTGAAGCTGGGCAGCCATCTTTTCTGTCTTTGGGCTAAATCCAGGATTGGAAGCACAGTGAGGGCTATACATCCTCTGGATAGTTTTCTACCATCATCTCTTATCCTCAGCTTTCTGGTATGAAATCAAACACAGTATCTGGCTTATTCTCAGGATTATTTCTGTGCACAAATAAGGATCTTCTAGCTCCATTTTGCATAGTTTTTTAGGCAAGTTCCCTCTCTGTCTCACTGGAAGATAGTTCCCCATTGCCACTGGGCAATGAGGTCAGCTGTCCCAACACACAAAGACCTTGGAGAAACCAATGTGTTTTCTTCCACGAAAACCCATCTTCAGATACAAGTTTTCATGATTTGTTACTCTTCACATTAAGCAAATATTGAAGATTGTACGCACCTCCTCTCAGCTAATACTCACAGCAGCTTATGAAGCATCACTAGCTCCAGTGGACAAATAAGGAAATCAAGGCTCACAGTTATTAAGAATTTGATCTAAGTTGTACAACTAGTCAAGGTAAGAGCGGGGAATGGAATCCAGGTTTGACTGACTCTCCATCCTCTGGTGTAATAATGAAGCAGGCAATTCCAGATCAATAGTGCTTTGTTTCTTCTTATTCATTTTACTGTAGAAATCCCATATTTACAAACAAACTTAAATTTTTCCCCTGACCTAAATCCACCTGGTCTGTTAAGAATGTTTCTGCTTTTTCTCATTTGGCCCATAAGAAATGCTACGAATGTCATTAGATCTACTAAAAATGCTTCTCCATAAGACTAGCAAGGGATTTGTTCATCTATTATCCTCCATTGTGTTTTCTGAATGTGTCTAATTTTACATCTGAGTTCACTAATATCTCAAGTAGGTGAAGTTCAAAGCTTTCACAAACTGAAGCACATGTAAGAGGCTTTTAACTTACTAATGTATATATAATTATATAAAATATGCTATGAATGGAATAGAACTATGGGCTTTTAATCTTAAATGACTAAAATATTAATATTTGAATAGGCAAAGGAAAATATTCTAAGTTAGGTATTATTCTATCCTAAGTTGAGTATTATCCTATTTAATATTTAATTATAATGTATCATTACATAATTTTAATTATATAGTATTATATGTAATGTTACATGGTACATATTTCAATACTTAATTTTGGAATTTGATGCAAAGAACATGGCCGATAATCCATTTTGATGCCTTTTAAAATGTATGCAGATGATTTCTCCTTCTCTGACAGTGTATAATATTTGATGCAGTGCATTCATTACAAGGACAAAAATACATTAGTGAGTTTGATTCAAAGCCAAACTCTAGAGAGATACTTTCTTTTGTTTTCAAGTAACAGTGAGATTCAACAATTTTAGTCCCTTTTGCCTTTATCTTCTGCTCTGGTCTTTGTCGGATCTTCTTCTCTAGTTCTACAGCTGTGGAAACCTCCCTTTTCAGAGAAAACAAACCAGAATTCTTCTGTGTCCTTTAAAACACTTCAAAATTCTCCTTTTTTTCAAAGAAGATTTCACGTGTTTGTGTTGTACGCAACTATTCTTCCATAGTAAGTAATTAAAATTCCATTAAATCATTTTCCCAAGCCACACCCAGGATTACTGGGATCATTTGTTACTTTGGAGAAGCAGTGGAACACTGTAACAAAAGCATACATTTTAGAGCTGGAAATAAGTTTGAGCCTTTGCCCCTCATTGCCAGTTGCCTGACTTGGAGCAATTCACTTCACCTCTCTGTATATGTGGCACTATCACCTGGGAAATCTCATGTATGATTTTGGTTTCATCTATTTACCTCTATATGAGTGTCTCCAGCCTACTGGATAGAGCCTCCTGAATGTAAATGCTCCATCTGAAATCCAGTTCAATTCCGTATGTTGCCACTCCCCATCCTGAAGACCCTTCTTCTCTTGTTCCCTCACTATATCAGACAATGATCCAGGTGTCCAATCCAGTGGGTCTCCTTTTCCCTCCATATGTATTCAATGAGGGAGACTTTCCAGATATTTCTAAAATCTATGCCTTCCTCTCCATCTTCATTTTTGTCTTCTCAGGGTTATTATCCCTTGCCAGAATGATCTTAGTAGCTTCCTAACCAGTCTCTCTGACTCTAGTCTTGTTCTCACCCCTAATTTGCCCCCACTGGTATCACCAAAGTGCTCAGTTTAAAATGCAAACTTCCCTCCCCCCAACCCCGGCACTGTGGTCCCCCTCCTGCCCACCACCCTTGCTTCCTTTTTGCCCGCCTTCTGTATTGCCCTATGTGTTCCTGCAGGTCTTTGCTCATAATGTTCCCTCCTCATGAGATAGCTTCTCTCCCCTTCTTCTCCTGGCCCACTGGCCATCATGTGTCAGAGCATCCCATCCCGAGCTCCTCGGTCTTCCCTAGGTGTTCTTCTTCTGTGTTTCTGGGCATCCTGTTACCTCCACCATGGTGTTAGTAGGGTATTTTGAAATAGCCTGTTTACCACATTCACTCTTCCTCTCCTTTCAGATTCTCAAGGATGTACTGCCTGATTCATCTCTGTATTTCCCATGCTATATCACATTCCTGCATTTGCATATAAGGGTGCAATAAATATTGTTGAACCATGAAGAACATACTCAAAACAGAATGGGAATGGCTAGGAAGATTCTTTCATCATTGACATTACAAGTCCATACCATTCTCCAAATATTATGTTGAAGTCATCTTGATGTAGGTCAGGAACCCTTGCTGTTTATATTGTTTCCTAGCTGGGTTGCCTCAGCTTTTGACGCATACAAACATTTATTAGTCATCTATTAACAGATAACTTATCAGCAATGATAAAAGAAAAATACAAGGGAAAAAGAGAAACAGAAACACATAAAAAGAATAAAATGCATGATGTGATAAATGTTAGAGGTGTACAAGGAAATATAAAGAAAAAGACTAATTTATGGGAGCTGGTGAGACCTTTTGGGGCATGAATTTGGGGATGTGTCAGGAAAAAATGGAGAAGAAATGGCCAAAACAGCTTAGCTAATTAGAGTCATTCTGGCTGAAACTACCAAAAACCAAGAAAATATATTTGTTTTTCTTCCTGTATGACTGACAGAATGACACAAATTTGAATCTATAGAAGACAGAACTTTGCCCTCAGTTGAAGTTGGGTGGTCCATGTTACTAGACAGCTAATTTTATAAACATAATGTTCTGTGCTTCACACAAATAATGATCTTTAGTGAATCTACCTAAAATTCTTTTCAGTCATGGTTATGTCTTTTGAATCAAAAGTTCTAGACCCAAGCTAAATTTCCTGACTGGTATTGGGGCAAAGTTTCCACGGTACATCTGACAGACCAAAGAAGTTTGAAATGTCAGCAAAAAGGCAATGAACAAAAGGAATAGGAAACAATTCACAGAAGAGCTTGACTAAGATGACTTGAATATAATTTTTTAAGACTGTCCTTGTGATGAGCTAGAAACGTCAGCAGAGTTAAAAATAAAAATCAATCTTGTTTCCATAAGCACTGACAATTTTTCCTCACAGAGTATATTTCCCTGATTCTTCAGGGTATGCTTTGTGACACTTCTAGCTCTCATTTATTCCAAAGGAAATTCTAAGCAAAAAGAACTTTGATCTTCCCTTTGCTTTGATGAAAACAATAGCTTTTTTTTTTACTTTGAGATAGAGGCAATTTTCTTCAAAGGTTTTTTCTTTTCTTTAAAAGATGATTTTGTTTTATCTTTCTGCTTTCACTACTAACCTGCATCTTTTTTATTAATATTTTTATTAACATATGATGCATTATTTGCCCCAAGGGTACAGGTCTGTGAATCGTCAGACTTACACATTTCACAGCACTCACCATATCACATACCCTCCCTAATGTCCATAACCCAACTACGCTCTCCATACCAATTCCTCCTACAGAAACCCTCAGTTTCTTTTGTGAGATTAACAGTCTCCCGGGTGGCTCAGGTCATGATCTCAGGTTCCTGGGATCAGGCCCCACATCTGGCTCTCTGCTCAGTGGGGAGCCTGCTTCCCCCCCACTCTCTGCCTGCCTGTCTGCCTACTTGTGATCTCTGTTTGTCAAATAAATAAATAAATACATACATACATACATAAATAAATCTTAAAAAAAAAAAAGAGTCTCTTATGGTTTGTGTCCCTCCCGATCCCATCTTGTTTCATTTTTTCCTTCCCTACCCCGTAAACCTCCCACCCTGCCTCTCAAATTCCTCATATCAGGGAGATAAAAGATTGTTTTAAAGATGATCTGCTTCTCCTTGTCAATCAGAATATCTATTCATCTTGATAAATATTATCACAATGAAAGATTTATCACAAATATGTGAAAACACGTAATTAATTTGAATCTCATTTGCTGTCCTTATTTAAAACCTGCATTAAAAATTCCCTTAAAGTAACATAAAAATAAATATTAGACATAATTACAGCTTCTCAAGAACAAATGAATTCATCTGAATGCAGACAAGAGTAAGTACAGTTCAGATAAATTAAAGACTACATGCATAAATGTATATGCAGCCACATTTCAGTCTCAGAAAGCAATGGTGGCAACGTTTAATAGAATTACAGTATTTCTCAAATAAAGAAGAGATATGTTGTTCTGAAAGTGTCATTATAATTTCAACTTTATCGGATCTTGTCCCATGTGAAATTTATGAACCTTTGCTACACTGATAATTTTCTTGAGAGAGAGGTATCCAACAGAGCCAGCATCTGTACCCTTCAAATAGGACTTAATCTTCTGGATATAAAAAGAAATAGCCTGGATACTGGAATAAATTCAATAAAATGCTAATAGCACAAAAATAGAAGAATCATTACATTGCAGTTAACCTGATTTCCAATTCAATTCAACTATTTTTATGGTACTTACTACGTACCAAGCACAGTGGAGAACTAGGGTCTGGTTGCCCTCATATGTACTGAGCAAACAGGTAAATAACACTCAAGTCCAAGTAAAACAAATGAAATCAAAGAAATTATTAAGTCTTAAAAAAGAAAGTAATTAATTTCAGCTGAGGCTATAACTGAAGGCTTCCTGCAGGAAGATAAATTTGAGAGGGATCTTAAATAATTATACTCTTTCAGCACATGGAAAGAGCTGAAGCATGCCCTGGGTGACAGCTGGCTTAAAGAAATTGAGGAAGAACTGTTAGTGAAGGAAGTATGGGAGGGATTCTGTTCACACATCTGTCTCACGCCCCTCTTCCTCTTGAATTCTAGTCAACACACACTTTATAATTTCTCCTTCCCCCTTTAGGATTTTTACACATGCTCTTCCCTCTGCTAGGAAATACCCCTTCTGCACACCTTCATCTCCCATTCCCTGTCCCTTAAACACTGCAAGCCCATGCAAGCCCATCTCCTTCAGATCTCTGCATAAATGTCACTCCCTCAAAGCATTCATTCGCAAAACCTTCAACAGTCTTCCCATCCCACCCCCAATTAAGATTGATTCCCTTCTTACACACCTACATAGTACCTCACACATTCTCTACATACATTTTTCACATATTGCTGTAAATTGTTAGTAAAATTTTTGTTTAATATTTATCATAACCCACAGGCAAAATTTTCCTGCGTGACAGCATCATCTTGTGTATTGCAATGGCCCCAATGTGAAGCGTGATCCCTGGTGTTTGGTGAGCATGCAGGGTTTATTTCTCTTTTTCTTTTTTTTATTTAAACTTTATTTTTCCAGTGTTCCAAGATTCATTGTTTATGCATCACACCCAGTGCTCCATGCAATATGTGCCCTCCATAATACCTACTACCAGGTAGGTATTACCTACCCCTCACCCCCCTCCAAAACCCTCAATTTGTTTCCCAGAGTGAATAAATATCAGTATCCAGCAGTTCCTTTAGATTTACACTGTGTGAGAATTTGGCACTTAAGTATAACTTGTATTCTGTAAATGTTAAATCCTTTATATAATTCATGTATAGAAAAGGATTCGAGAAATTTTTAAGCCTTATAAATGAATTCAAGTTTTTTGTAGACTTAGATGTTTTTCTCTTGCTATTGAAGAATCACTTCTAATATAAAACAAAATTTACAACCTGGAAACTCTGTGTTCCTGGTTTGAAAACAGAAAGAGATTGAATATACACATTGAGTTTACAGCTTGTCTTACAGAAACAGAAATATGGATGCATCTTAAAATATAAAAAAAAATGAAACTCAGTTGAAGGACAGAATGAGAAACAAACATAAAACTGCTACAGAGGAGATAAATATGCATCTGGAATGTTTACAGTTAATTAAAAAAATCGCATCATTTAATAATTCAAAAAGCTGCAGCTTTATAAAGAAAACAATTGGAGGACAAAGGCATTATTTATATTCTATTTAATGTTCTCTCTGTCTCGTTCTATCTCCTTCTCCCTCTCTTATTGTCTCTCTCTCTCAGATTTCATTAAATCCATCCTCTTGTTGATTTAAGGTAGCTTTCACAGTTCCTCATCAATAGAACAACCAAAATATGCCATTTCAAGCTTGGACATACTGTTTGCCATCCAAGTAAGGACTAGAAAAGAGTATTTTTATGGACTGAAGACTCTGAGGGAAGACAGAAACAGGAGTGGGGGTATGATCTCACAAGAGGAGACGGATGCAAAGGCTCAGGTCCTGGTGTTCTATTTTTCTTATGCTGTTTGATAGCTGTACTTAAAGACAAAAAATGGCAGTGAATCCATGCCACCCTTGATATCTATCTTATGCCAGGAGAACATAGTCACTGACATTTCTCTTCCTCAGAAGTAGAAATATGACACATTTCATGGAGGTGCTATCATGGGAATACCCAAACACAGGCATACTTCTGGCCAGACATTTCTCAGTTGAAAAAATCGTTCAAAATATATGCCTCTGAGATTGGTATCTGTATAGCATTTCTTGTTAACAAAGATAAGATTTCCATCTTCCTTCTGCTTGTTATATAAACTACATTTTGGCTTTTAAAAAACTTTCTTTAAAGAAAATTCTGTATCCACAAGGGTATACCTTAAGAGAATATATGCTTTGAATATTTTATTGGTTTATTTCTGTAAAGAGATGGATTTATATTTAGATATCCAAAATTATAAACCCTAAAAAATTCAGTATGAATTATCACTTCACAAAAATAATAAATGATCTCAATAACTAATATACAACTTGCTTCCTTTAATTTTTCTGTTATATTTTACTGTTGACTTTATACTGAAATTATTTTATATTTAAAAAATAACCATCTAGACCCCTCAAACTGAAAGGAGTATTTTAATACACAGGATACTGTTCCATTTACATTACATTTTGTCTCACTGATCACCAGGCAGTGTTATTTTTTTGCCAATAAGCAGGATACATTAAAATCAAAGGGTGTGGTAATGATAAATTACAACCATGTAGGGCAGGAAAAAATGATGCTAATGGGAAAGATGGCTCATGGCCAGAGGGAATAAAAAGGAAAGCCTGAGGTAGAGGATAGAGAATAAAATTGCATGAGGATGGTGAAGGTAGGTAATAAGAATGCCCCTTCTCCTAAATTTCTGGATTAGAATTTCTGAGTTAAACACTTGACAAGCAATTACTTTTTTTTTTTCCTTCTCCAAATTTTTAAGTTCCAGTAATTAATATACAGTGTAATATTAATTTCAAGTATAGAATTTAGTGATTCATCACTTACATGCAATACCCAGTGCTCATCACAAATGCTTTCCTTAAAGCCCACAACCTTAACCCATCCCCCTGCCCACTTTCCTTGCAGTAACCATCAGTTTGTTCTCCAGAGTTAAGAGCCTATTTCTTGGTTTGCCTCTTTTTTTCCCTGTTATGTTCATTTGTTTTGTTTCTTAAATTCCACATGTAAGTGAAATCATATGGCAGTTGTCTTTTTTGACTGACTTATTTCACTTAGCATAATACTCTCTAGCTCCAACCACATCATTGCAAATGGCAAGAGTTCATTCTTGTTTTTAATGGCTGAGTAATATTCCATTGAATATATATACCACATCTTTATCCATTCATTGGTCAATGGACATTTGGGCTCTTTCCATAATTTGGCTATTGTTGGTAATGGTGCAATACACATTAGAGTGCATGTATCCCTTTGAATAAATATTTTTGTTTCCTTTGGGTAAATACTTAGTAATGCAATTGCTGGATCATAACATAGTTCTATTTTTAACTTTTTGAGGAACTGTCATACTTTTTTCCAGAGCGGCTGCACCAGTTCTGCATTCCTACCAAGAATGCAAGAGGTTCCCCTTTCTCCACATCCTTGCCAATATCTTGTTTTCTGTGTTGTTAATTTTAGCCATTCTGACTGGAGAGAGGTGATATCTCATTGTAGTTTTGATTTGTATTTCCCTGATGATAAGTGATGCTGAGCATCTTCTCCTGTGTCTATTAACCATCTGTATGTCTTCTTTGGAGAAATGTCTATTCATGTCTTCTGCCCATTTCTTGATTGGATTATTTGTTTTTTTGGGGGGGGGTTGAGTTTCTAAGTTCTAATACTAGCACTTTATCAGATATGTCATTTGCAAATAACTTCTATTTCATCAGTTGCCTCACTGGATTTGAGGAAGCATAGAAGACATCAGGGAGACCCTTCCATGGTATTATTTCTTAATAATCAAGAACTTTGTCTGATTTGGCATAGGATGGTATATTTTAGGCAGAGCTGTTAAACATTCCTGCTGGCTGAAACTCGTTCATTGGGGGTAACAGCTAAACCAGAGTGTCTTCAGGCAACCAGTGTCAGGGTTATGATGCATATGGCAAAGACTCCCCAGATGTACTGCATGGTCTGTATTTCGACAGAGATTGGAAGAGGAGTTGTCAGACCAGCCAGCTGGTCTCAGCTCACTTAATGAAAACTTCAGCCATTTTGGGTGTTATTTGCAGTAGAAGATACAAATGGACAACAATAATTTAACAAAAACTTTCCAATAGCTTCTGCATTGTACTTACAATAAAATCTATACCACCTATAATGGCCTACAGCCCTATATAACCAAGTGTCTACAAATATCTCTCAACATGCATTATCCTTAATGTCTAGAATCCTCTTGGCCTTCTTCGTCTTCCTTAAAAATGATAAGCTTATTCTCATGATTTATGTGCATCAGTTCACTGTTTTGGGAAAGAACTTCCCCCCAATTTTGGCAAGGCTGTCTCCTTTTGATTCAGTCTTTTCTCCAAATACCATTTAATAATTAAGTCATTGCTAACCACCTCCTCTAAATAACCAGTCTACTGGTATGATAACTTGTTTTAGTTTTTCTTCATTGCACTTTTCACCATCAACAATAATTTGTTTATAGATTTATTTATTTGTTCTTTCCCTGTTTTTCTTAATTTCATAGAAATGGAAAATTCATGAGCACACTGAATCAATGAATAACTGATGGCCCAAAATCAGGGCAATTGGGAGCACTTGGCAGTATCTGACACTTTCGTAACAGATAACATACTTTCAGTATATTATGTTCACTCCAGTAACTAAGATGGCCTAACATAGTACAAAAAGTATAGACTCTAAAGAGAAAAAAGTCTGTAATTTAAATCCTGGTTTTACTAATTATCTGGGTAAGTTTGTGTAAGTTTCCCTTCAAGTGGAGATGATAATATGAAACTCACTGGTTTGTTAAATAATCCAGATTACTCACCTAGCATTATGACTGACTCGATATGTTCTTAAAAACTGATAGATATTATAACTGTCATCATCTTTTAAGTAGCAAATTATTTCCAACTATTTGCTGTTCTGGAGAAATCTCTATAACTAGAATGGAATCCATTGTTCCCTCTTGTCCAGCATCCTTACTTTGCACATTTTGTGATAGCCCACTGATCTGTGGTGCTAAGCCTACCCAAGAATGGGCACATGACTTGGATCAGGCTAATGAATGCCTCCTCAGGTCTTTTGCTGGAACTCTCCATGGAGGGGTAATGGGGTTAGACACTTTGTCTTCTTTGAATCCAACACTGGTCTTCACTGACCATCTCTACTCAAATGTGAAACAACCTTGCCTGAAAATGAATCCCACAGAGAGGAAAGAAGTACCAAGTGACAAGGAAAGAAAGGGATTCTTGACATCCATACCCTCGGATCCAACTTTGCTTAATGCAGACACATCCCTGGATATACATGTTATATATGCTTTGAATTTGGTTTCTGAAATTTGTAATCTAAAGAATGTTTTCTATTAAAACACTAGTTCATTTATTTACGTTTTTTAGTCTCTTTTAAGGCTGAACGGCTAAGAAGGCCTTTTCTGAGGTCTAATTAGCAAATAAATTGACACCCAGAATGAAGTGGTATTCTGTGAAAGTGTTAAAAAAACAAAAAACCAAAAACCAACTCTGGGCTATGAGGAGCTAGAGACACCTGAGAGCTATTTTTCTACAATGGATAGTAAAAGGCCCTTTAAAGAAATGGTCACTGTTGGCTTGTAGCCCCTCAGACCAAGAATAGATGGCCTAAAAGCAGTTTCAGAATATTTGTGGTTACACAGTAACAGGATAAATTAAGGAAGAAATTAACATCCTTATTCAAGAAGTAAGCAGGAAGAAAGGCATTACTGGAAGTAAAGAGGAAAATAATTGTCTTCCTGTGTAAAGGAAATTAAATATGCAACAAGTAGGATACAGAGCAGCTAATTACTGACAAGGATACTAATTTTTACTGAGGAGTTTATTGCTTTTCAAAATATTTCTCCGGAAAAGATACATTAAAATGTTTTCTTATGTGAAGAAGATAGCATGCATTAGTATAATGCCATTTTTTCTTAATAAAGAATCTTAAACATCTTATCAGGTATCTGTTATATATGAGTATCTATTATATTTCTGCTTTAAAAAATATCCCGGGGTGTGAATGCTAGGTTACATCCCTATTTCTGTTATACCTAAATAATTTGATGCAACTGATCATACATTTCGGAGAACATCTAATGCAAAATACTTTGATAGACACCACAGGAAACACTAAGATAAAAGTATTCCTCATCTTTTTTTTTTTTTAAGTATCCCTCATCTTAAGGAGCTTATCATAGAATAAAGAAGATGAGAAATCGGTACACATAACTGTATCCTCAGGGAGAAAAGCTAAATTCTGTAGTAGCCATAAATGAAGTAAAATGAGAGACTGGCAGAGTGATTGGACATTCACTTAGCCTAGTGCAGTGGTTCTGAAATTTGAGCGTGCATGAGAACCACCTGGAAGGCTTGTTACCATACAGATTGCTGGGCTCACCCCAGAGTTTTTTTTTTTTTTTTTTTTTAAGAAGTTTGCAGATGGCATTGACCTGCTAGTCTGGGGATCATCCTTTGAGAGCTCCAGGACCAAGGGAATTGATTTGCAATACGTGCCACACATCAGAATCTTCTAGGGGACTTCTAGAGAACCTAATGGATTCTTTTTAAATTACTTACAGATTTTAGCTTTTATTTTTAAAAGAAAAATGTTCTTGTTCTACCCTAAGCCTTAATAATTCAAAAGTACTATTGTGACATTTTTCAGTTTGCCCACTGTATGGGTAAACTCCGAAGATAAATTAATTCCTAAAATTCTTGATATGGGGAGATTTTGCCTCTTGTATCTCATCCCAGCCCAACAGTAAAAGAAAAATATTTTATGAAGAAGACTATACTAGAGCTGGACACTGAATCATATGAATAGCACTTTTATAAACTGCTGGAGAGAAAGGACACGGATGCTAGGTGGACAGTGAAAAGTCATGGGAGAAGGAAACTATGGTGCATGACTAGAAATGAGAGTAGAGCATGGCTGAGCATAGGTGGAGAAAAGAAATCTCAGATCAAGTCATGAAAAATCTTTTTTTTTTTTTAAAGAGTCATTTATTTATTTGTCTCAGAGAGAGTGCGGGCGTGCACATGAGAGCGTGAGTGGAGAGAGGTGGGGTAGAGGGAGTGGGAGAAAGACTCCCCACTGAGTGATGAGAGAGGGATGGGGGGGGGGGTTCCCAACCCAGGACCCTGAAATCATGACCTGAACTAAAATAAAAAATCCAAGGCTTAACAGACTGAGCCAGCCAGGTGGCCCCAAGTCCTGAAAAATTCTGACTGCCATGCTAAGAAGGTCTTGACTCCCTTTTGGGGCAATAAGAAATCACCATATCCTGTGAGCCAGAGAGTGACATAGTAAGATATGACTTAAAATTATTATCTGGAAGCAAAATCCTGAGTAGTTTAAAACAACACTGGGTGGTACCGACAGGAGATGGTTAGGATGTGACAGCAGTGGTCTAGACTTTTTGACCATTTAGACCAATGGTCAAACTGGGCTCTGGGAATGTGTTCTCAGGGCCCATGTGTTCTATACAAATGTTTTAATTTTGTGTCTTTATTTCAAAGATAGCCTAAGAATGTATTTGATCAGTTAACAAAAGCCAAGGTTGTCTTTTGTGATGATGGTCTTCAACTGAAGATTTTCACAAGACTGAGCTTAAGCTTATTTAGTCAGTGTTTCTTAGTCAGTGGACACACTAAGAATTCAAGATTAACTTTTTGGTTTTCCCTGTGAAAGAAGTCAGTACATTATATACCTTTGGGAAATACTGATCTGGACTAGGTAATAAAATGGGCATAGTCCAAGAGACATTTTAGTCAGATTCATCAGGATCTCCAACAGACATTTTAGGAGGAAGAGAAAATGGGAAATCAAGAAGATATTGGGGGCTTTGAGCCTGAGAGCTTCACAAGTGATGAAATGGTGGAACAGAATAAAACATGAAGGAAAAGGGACAGGTTTGTGTGAGGCAGGAGGAGAAAGACAAAGCATCTGTAGTGAAAGAAAGCCTATTGGTCACAACTATGAGATCCAGCACCTCCCCATATATACAGGAATTTTAGGAATTAATTTATACTCAGAGTTTAGTCATATTGTGGACAAAACTGACAAATGTCACAATAGTTAATTTTGAATTATTAAGGCTTAAGGTAGAATGAGAAATTTTTCTTTTAAAAATAGAAACTATAAACTGTAAGTAATTTAAAAAGATGACCTGCTTACAGAATAATTCATAAGGTAGGAGGGAGATATATATGCTATAATTTGTCAAAAATTAAAACTTTGAATTATAAGACAATTATAAGATTTCCTTTCACTTACTGTATATAATTTTCCCTGCCATGATCATTCTGCCAATACACTATCTTTAGAGAGAAAAAAACAGCAAAATCCAAACATTAATGTATGTATTTGAAAGTAGATATTTTTCCAATACCAAGTACATGCTGTGTCATATCTTCTGTGTTAACCACATTCTTCTCTCTATGTCAAGGTGCCGGGTGTTTAATGGCACATAAAGGAACCTATTTTATTTATCCTTAATCCACCGTAACCTCTTGGGGATACCTAAAAAATATCCATGCTTTCTGTACCCCTGGAGATGGTGTAATAAATATTTAATGTTTGATCTTCTTCAGAAATTAAGACAATAGCACAAAAATTTCCAAACATTTTTTCTATTTTATTTTTAAAAAGTGTATTCATTAGAATATTTGAAATATTAAACCCTAAATAAAAAGACTTTGTATCAAAAAAAATCATCATCCATCATTTAATAATAAGTATGTCAAAAACATAATTCATCTTGTCCCTGACAAAATATAAAAGCTTATTTTTTAAAAACTTGAACAATTACATACCTGAGCTTTTGGTTGTATTGTTTGACTTTTTCCAATGAGGCTGCATTTATCTGGGCTTGAAATTCTTCCACTGAAACACTGTCTCTATAATAATATCCTTCCATGCTTTCCAGTGCTGTGTAAAGAATTAAATGTTCTCTTTCACATGGTCTCGTAACTCAATTTCTCCACATTTAGTGTAATCTTATTGATTATTAATAAATGTATTTAAAACACTGAATATGACCACACATGCAAGAAACAATCTTTCACCAGTCCAGAAATAAATGAAAATCATTCCTCTGTTCTCAAAATAAATATCAAACATTTTGTGATTATATCTAAGTAGGCAAAGGTAATTTCTAATTTAAACTGTCTTCTATTTTGGGGGCACCTGGGTGGCTCAGTAGGTTAAAGCCTCTGCCTTCGGCTCAGGTTATGATCCCAGGGTCCTGGGATCGAGCCCTGCATCAGGCTCTCTGCTCAGCAGGGAGCCTGCTTCCCTCTCTCTCTCTTTGCCTGCCTTTCTGCCTAGTTGTGATCTCTGTCTGTCAAATAAATAAATAACATCTTTTAAAAAAATAAAAAATAAACTCTTCTATTTTTAATGTGTATATATACACATATACATAGATATATTAGATATATATATACATACGTATGGGAGGAAGAACTGTGTATCAACATACATAAGAATAAAAAAGAATAAAAAAGTTGAAATTGCTCCTTTCCATGTATACATACATTCCCTTGTAGCCACAGTTAAATTATGAAATATGAATATAATAAATTTAAAGTATAATCTTAGAATATTACCCTTATTATAATTCTTAATTTAGTTGAAAATAAACAAGTGTAAACATATATATAACTTCCCATTAATTTTAAACATCTTTTGATTGAAATGGATTTCCTTCTTAACTAACATCTTTGGTTAAGTATTTCTTTTTCCTTCAAACTTTATGTGATGGTACTTTTAACCTTTTGGAGAGGAAATGAATTACATGAAGTGCCTAGAAATACAAGATCTCTTATGGAGAGGTTGCCTGCAACAGGAATGGCAATGAAGCCTATTTGGAAATGTAAATTATTTCCCCTTGAAATTATTGCCACTAATAAGTATCAATTTTCAGCAGACTATTTCAAAATTGATAAAAAAATTAATCTTGTTTCAAAACTACTAAATGCAATAGCTTCTAAACTAATAAGTTTCTTCAAATTGACAGAAACTTCATTTTAGGGGCAAAAATAGAAAAGTCATTGCTAATTTTTTTATTATTTCCAGTTTTTACTTAAATTCCAGTTAGTTAACATATAGTGGTTTCAGGAGTAGAATTTGGTGATTCATCACTTACATAAAAGCACCCAGTGCTTATCACAAGCTCATTACTAATATTTGTTGTCCTGCTTTCTTAACTAGTCAGATTTCTATAGCACTGAAGAAACAAACAACCTTTTAGAGTATTGCTCAATTTGAAATAAAAAAATGGCATTGGCTTATAATTGAGAAAACCATTATGGAAAATTAGAGAGATGCTTACTACATTTACTTCAGTACATGATATCAAATTTGTGGGTTTGTTTCAAGGATTGTTTGTTTATTCCTTATGACTTCTGCATTAATTAGAATATTTGCAACTGGTTTAGCAAGCTTCTGGTCCTGAACACATACAAGAAACAAAAGGAATTCTTCCTGATAAAACAATCCTCAAATAAATGCTACATTCACTTCCATTAATGAGCTATTATTTGTGAGAGGCAAATATTCAGAGGATACAGTGTATCAATAGTCATCCTTCAATGTGAATTCCTCTTACTAGTTGTAAAGCTAATAATGAAAGTCCTTGCATTGGAGTAAAACCACCACTTCCACTCCTTAGGCATGTTAATTAAAATCCAGGGTCTTCAGGTTCCTCATTTGTGAAATGGAAAATAAGAGTACCTACTAATTATGATTCTTGGGAAATAATTAAATCAAATAACAGCATTAAGAGACCCATTACTCTTCTTTCCATTTATTGAGTGTGTTTTATATATGCCCAATGCCCTATATATGCCCAATGCATTATCTAATTCAATTTCCAGGAGATAAAGAATATGCCTAAGTCTGCTTAGCCAAACAGGAAGTTCTGGGAACTAAAAAGGAGAGTCGATACAAAGATACTTCAGTTTGTAACTTAAAATCATAAAGACCGGGGGGGGGGGGGGGGGGGAGGAGAAGAGTAAATGAAACAAGATGGGATTGGGAGGGAGACAAACCATAAGTGACTCTTAATCTCACAAAACAAACTGGTCATAATTTCTGTGACGAAAACAAGCTTTATCAATCCCAACGTGACCAGTATGTGGGAAAGGTTGTTCTGCCTTTTGAAGAGGGGTGGGTTCATGTGTTCGTAGACTGACGCTAACATTTAGGAAATCTCAATTCTGGGAACTGTTCCTTCTTTTTTAAAAAGCTATTTAATGCTTCAATTTCAAATACTGTATAAAACCCCATGGGAAAACCAAGGGCTTCATCTTTTAAAGAACCTAGAGTTTTGCAAAATCTCGAAATGAAAAATAAATTCTCAAATGAAGGAACCTTAGAAAATGGCAATGTTTATCACAAAATGTTCCCTTCTGTTTAAAAGAGAAAATGCCCTATACTGGGATTTTTTAAAAATTTAAAAAAATAATAGAAGAGAAAATGCTCAAGTTTCTGGTCAATTTTAATTATTCTCTGAAAATAAAAAGACAGCTTATAAAAAGACAAGAGTTAGGATTTATCATTTGTGGTGCCAGCTTTTTTCATAAGTGCTGAAAAACAAATATACACAAAAGTGTGTTTGTGGACAAAGGACCAGCATTGCATGTCCTAGTTAGTGTAGGGAAAACCACCATAAGAGACCCAGGGAACAGGTGCTTAACAATACTTGACAAAGAAGGGATGCCATATTCGAGGAAACAGTACAACTAAAATCAGACCTTTAATGATGCCACATCCCTAATGGGTAGAATACGTGGGTCCAGGAACCAAGGGTGGAAGCCAGAAAGGTCCCTGCTTGACCTCTGGACCTAATTGGAGGACCTAATTGTGTCCTCCAAAAAGATCTAACAAATGACCTAATCTCGGGTGGGTGCAAATGTGACTTAGGTTTTATAAATGGTCTTTGCAGAGACATCAACTTAAAATGAGGTCAAACTGGAGTAGGGTGGGCCCAAATCCAAGGACTTCTGTTCTCCTAAGAAGAGCGAAATCTGGACAGAGATACAGAGACAGACACACAGAGGGAGGAAGGTCATGTGAAGATAGAAGCAGAGACTATAATTACGTTGTCACAAGCCAAGGAATGCCAAGGACTGCAGGAAAGCACCAGCAGCTAGAAGGTAAGGAAGGATTCCTCCTTAGAGCCTTCCAAGGGAGCACACGGCCTTTGGGCATCTTGATTTCAGATTTTTAGCCTCCAGAATGATGATAGGATACATTTCTGTTGTTTTAAGCCACCCAGTTTGTGGTAGTTTGTTGTGGCAGTTCTAAGAACCTAAAAAATATCAGTGCCAATGCCTCACTTGGGGATGTGTGCTTTCCATCCCTGAAATTCTGGCTCTATGGGTTTAAAAGGTACTGATCACCAAAGAGGCACACTTTCCCTAGGAGACGAGGCAGGGGTCCCTCTGAACGTAAGTTATCGTTGCCATGGGGGCACTGGAGGCCCCTGTGCCAAGGCACTTAGGGAGGGTAATCACCATCTTGGCAAGGCTAGTGGACCCCGGTCTTCATAAGGAAGTAGGAGTATTGTTACATAATGAGGGCAGGAAGGAACAGGTTTGACATGCAGTGAATCCACTCAGGTTCCTCTTGGTACTTCCTCTTCCAGATTTGATGGTAAATGGACAAAGCAGCAACCCTGTCTTGAGAAGGGCAGAATAAACAGGGGGATCAGGCTCCTTGGGGACGCAGGTTTTTGTCATGCCACTGAGACTGGAAGATTCAGGCTAAGAGCAAGGCTGATTTACAACAAATACAGAAGAGAGAAGATGTGTGGCAGCACGGGCTATGACTTGCCCCCTTACCGTGCTTATTCTAGATGATCTCCCCAGGAAGGGAGCCATCGGAGTCATGAAGGAGATGCTTTTAGTCTTGACTTGAATGGATCTAAAGTTACAAGGTGTGGACCATGGCATGTCGCCAGTTTGGATCTCCTTCCAGAAAGGAGGGCTTATTGTCCAGCTGTTAGGATTCCCAGAAGATATCTCTCAGCTATCAGTGCTTTCGGGCATCTTCAGTCTTTGCTGAAGAAAACTTTCCCACCCAAATCACATCTCCTAGGGGCAGCCAGCATCCTAATGACCTAATGAGGTCAAAGTGAAAACACCCAGCCCCCTTGCCCTGGCTGCTCCAAATCTACAAGTGTCAAGCTTTTGTGCAATCGATTAATCTAATTAAGTGAAGATTAACTGGATAATTGCACAGTGTTTCCTAATCCACACTGACCTGTGCTTTCTCACTCCTGGTGGATGTTAGCGTCACCTGCAAAACTTCTGAAATATACTGGTTTCTTGGTCTTATGCCCTAGAGATTCTGACCTAATCAGTTTGGTTTGGGACCAAGTATGGGTATTTTTGAAGACCTCCCCCAGGATGATTAATGTGCAGCCAGTATTGAGAACCACTGAGACAGCCTGAAAATGAGTCCATGGGGAGTGGGTGGAGGAAGAGTCCCAGAGTATCTATCCTCCTTACTCCCATTTTTAGTTTATACTGACCTGCTTTATCTCACCAAGGGCTTGGGGATCCCAATGAGGTTAATTCCCCGACCTGTAGCAAGCACTGACAGAGACTGCTTTCATCTGTCAGTGATTTTCACGTTCTAGCATTTTGGTCATGATCTGTGCTGACTTTCCTGTCTGCCTGCTTCTGTGATTTTTACCTCATCAATCTGTACTTGTTCCGTTTGCCTAGATTCCTGCTCTCCTGTAGGTCTGGCCTTCAGAGACACATGTTTCCTAAAGCATAACCTACTTGCCACCAGCACTGGGATTCCTGATCTCACTGCTGGTGCCATCTCTGCGGGCACCCCTCCACACCCCCCAAATTCCCACACCCTCCTATGTGGACGGGTCCATTCTGGCAAGAAAAATGGGAAGAAAGCAGTGTATTTGCTTCCTGTTCTAAGTATGTGGTCCAACAACTTTATAAGGGCTGACATAAATAATTTTCCCAGGGGACTTTCAAATTCATCTCATTTTCTATTTTTTTTTAATTTGCCAGCAAAGATGCATGTACATATGTACGCCTAAAACTGAAACCCTTTGAGTAAACGTTCATCTCCAGAATAGACACCATTTGGAGTCTCTTCATTTACCACCATGTTCAGTTACCAGATGGTAATCTCTACTCCAGCTAAGGCTCACTTTTCTGGGCTTCTCTCAATCTGAAGAGTAGTAAGAGTGAGTAATAATGAATCCTCCTGGGAGTCTGGGTGAGTGCAGAGGAACTTCCGCAACCCCTCTACGGAAGCAGCCTTATCACTGCCACAGTGCTAATGAGACAAGCTGTTTCCCAGTCATCTTTCCCTCTTTGTGACCTCAACTGCAGAAATCTTTCTGTTGTGGCTTTTTCACATTTTATTGCTGTGTGACTATTAAAACCTAATGTTATCTACAGTTTTTCTTTACATTTGATAAACTGATATTGTATTCATTAAAATAATATACAGTTAGGGATTTTTTTAATTAGCTTTAGCCACAATTATAACATAGAGGTTATTTGGAAAATACTCTTCCTTTTCCTATGAACATTTGCTGCTGGGTATGAATATTTAGCTATTTATGGCTGATGTGTCACAAATGTAATAATTTTTTTGGAAAAGATGCAGAATGCCATCTGTCATCTCAGTCATGATTTCAAAGACAGAATTTTTAAATAGGGGAATAAAGGAAAGGAAGTGAAGAATCTTTAATAACCGTAAACTCTGGTTAAACCCTATAAAAGTTAATATTCCAGACCAGCATCCTTTTCGGTCTTCTAAAACTATCTCTCTGTGTAATGGCTTTTAACATATTTTAGGCTAAACTGTTCTCCTAACATAGCTCCAAAAGTCTACTTTTGCTGTTTCCTTTTTTTTTTTTTTTTGTTTTCATTCCTTTACAAAATCTTGTATTATCTATATGGACCCTACCAGAGTCCTGCAAAGAAAAATGAAAATAACTTCTAATAACTCCTAAGATCTCTGCACCTGACATTTTCTTCTTCCGAAATGTATTCTTACAAATATCTGAGATAGTCATTGTTTTTAAACCATGGCAATCGAAGGAAGGGAAATTTATCTTTTAGAATTATAATAATATGCATATGGTATAAGCATTTTCACTTGGCAGTGGATTTTGATTTCATAAGCTTGTCTGTTCTTCAGTTACAGAGGTTGATTTTATTCCTCTACTCTTCTCATTTTTTTATTAGAATATAAAAATTCCACAGCAAAACCAATGCAGTTCTTGAAAACTCCACAGAAGAAAATATGAAATGCTCCGTGGAATTGCTCAGAGAAATTGATATAATCTTGTGACCACAGCATGAGTTAAAAAAAAAAAAAAAGAAATAAAAAAAGAAATCATAGACCAGAAGAAACTACACTAGAATAATCCGGACTTTCGATCAGCTTGAGGCTGCTTTTGTGACCCCAGAAATAAAAAAGATCCAGGACCTTCCCTTGGAAACCAGTTCACCACAAGAATCTTCCTACCCATGTTAAACTCAATTTCTTCTATTGCATTAAAATTCATTGTTCATTTGCCAAAACAAAATTTTTTTATTTACAAAAGGAATCTATTTTTACTAACCAAAAATGGCATAATACTGGAAAACTCAAACAATAAAAAAAATCATCAATTTAGTCACCCAGTGATCCCGAAAACACTTTGTGTATGTTAAGTATATTTAAGATAATGGATTGCATTATTTATAACAGAAATTCTTTTTTGTAACCTGCATGTGTATATTGTCAAATTTTTTCTATCTAGTAAAATATCTTTAACCACATAATTTTAATGACTGTCCCATAATTTATTTAAGCCAAATTAATTTATCTTTACTATTTCAACCACTCAGGTCATGTTTCCCCATTATAAATACAGTTACAGTCCTACTTAATAAACATTTAAACCTTATATTATTGTTTTCTTAATAAACATTCTCAGAAGTAAATATATTACCTAGATACTATGAAGGAATTTTTGAATTAATGGAAAAAATTCCCACGATGATAACAATTACATGTATTTTTAAAAAATCAAGAGATAAAATAATTTAAGTATACGTGTAAAAAAAGAAAACAGGTTACCTTGTGCAAAAAGAACGGGATGAATTTTAAACCCTCCTCCATTTTTCAAACGTTGAGGCAGTTGTTCAAAATGGTAACTATCAATGTAGAAGTAAATCTTCAGAGCCTGCCGGCTTCCCTCTACTTGATACGTAAGAGGAATATCTAAAATGACATTTAATGTTATATTACTTCCAAAAATCAGGATATGTTATGAAGTACATTTGCTAACTTTTTAAAAAATCTTGAAAATCACTAGAAACTAATACATTAAAAGTACCCATGTTTGTCACGTTCAGGTTAGGCAAACTTTATGTTCAGAGGAAAAGTGTTAAATCAGATTCCTATTAGCTAAAGCAACAGATTTATTACTGTACTGTATATAAAATTCTACAATAGGAAACTTTGTTATACTTTGACACTCCAGATGTCTCACTTAACTAAATGAGAAGTTTAGTTACACATGGTTTGGAATCAGAATCTCCCAGGGCATCTGCCTCATTCATATTTTAGTCAAAATGAGTCCTTGGGGGTACGATTCCTAAGTAGTGTACAAGAAATTGGGTACATAGCAACCATTACCAAAATTAGCATGGGTTTTCCAAGTTCCATTCTCTGAGCACCAGATCAAAAGTGTATTACCTCTGCTGATGTCCTGCAGTCATTAGAAATTATCTGTCGAAATTCCTTGTTTTCACAAAGATCCTAAATTTAATCACCCAAAAACAAAAAATAAAAAAAAACAAACCCCAAGAAGCAACCAACCCGAGAAGCTACAATGCTGTAGGAGTTATTTCACAGTGCTATCACAAATCCTTTTCATTTTATGTCATTTATCCATGACAAATAATTTCCAGTTCACTAAAAAAAGAATGCAAAATCTTCCTAAAAAGCTAGAATAGTTCTATTAACCAGTTAAAAATTAAGGCAAAAATATAGTAGACATTTAATACATGTTCTTGACTCAATATTTATTAGTTCTAACCTGCTTCTTAAATAAAATTATTTGTAAAAGCAGAGTTCAAGTTTAAATACCATTAATGAGCAGAGATTCCAGGTTTCTTATTAAATGTAGCTAATTAGGTCTATCAATAGCAGAGGTATTGTATTAACATCTACAAGTCAGGGAGGTATGAAGGATTTGGGTTTAGGAAAGAGAACACATTTCTCAGTTGAAGAGTTGGAAATTAACTGGATTTTAATGATTGGGAAAATCCCATTTTTCCCTGGCCCTATAATAAAGGTAAAGGATATGGACACTGAAGAAAATCCTGATGTGTACATAACTAAGTATATCTTTTAGTTCCCTTTTTCATGCAATATCTTTCATTTTTATTTCAATTTTTAAAATTCCATTCCTTTACTTTTTGACACCAAAGTGGCCAATATCTGTTATCAAATGGATAATGTTTTTGAAAGGAAAATAATAATGCAGCAGTTGGAGTTCTGCATTGTAGGACTAACAAAGAACATATAAAGATGCTCTACTAGGACCTAAGGAACTGAAAATGACCCAACATTATCAAGCATATTAAATTTAAAATGAAGTTAAATCTAAGAGTGAAAGAATGAAGACTTTCTCTCAAAGTAATTGGCATACTTATAAAAATGCACAATAACATGGAGCTGAAAATTGTTGCCTTTTATTTGTGGAAATTCATATGCTATGAAAAACAAACTCGATTATTAGGACTGTGTAATGATTAAAGGCTTCAAAAACATTATCGCATGAGGAAAAGTTCTCTGGTTCCACCTTACAGAGAGATTCATTCTGGAGAGGAATTTCAACATCCCATCCCTGTAAGTATGGCCCTCCATCACTGAGTGGGCCCATGAGTTTGAAGGTAAGTCTCTAAGAAGTAGTCAGTTCCCTTTACCTAAATTGTTCTTCCTTGACTCTCCGCAGGGTTGGGTCTTGCTGGCCCTTTGGATTTCAGCATAAAAGCTACTCTTGCTGAAAGCCCTTCCTTGTGGACCCCTTAAAGGTCACCAACTTACCCTTATTCATTATGCATTGCTTATTTCCTGCATAGGATTTAGTTAGCATGATCCTAATCACCTTTGTCGTTGATTCCTCATTTGTTTTCTCCCAAGTAGGTTGTGAGCTTCCTGAAGATAGGGACATACCTGTCCTAGTCACCATGACATCCGCAGTTTCAGGCACAATGCCTAGCCCATAAGAAAAGAGTGGAAGCTCAAAAAATATTAATTCCCTTAGTTATTACAGTAAAATTGCCTGTATCACCACAAAGGGGGGGAGATCTGCTATCATATTATTCTCCAAAAACATGAAGGCTGTCCATAAAATATATTTAGTTTTATACAACCTAATCATTTAGCTCACTTACTCTGCCTTCACTAAGCACTTAATATGGCATAGGAAAGATCTCTTACTTTCCCTAGACGGTAATGGGTTACATTGCCCACTTTGTGTCTCCACTAGTTTCTAAGTTGCAAAAGCAGGGTGTTTACTTAGTCACTACTATAACTTCAGAACTTAGTTTGGTGTGGTGTATGTACTTAGTAATTATTTCTTCACAGAAGATAAAATGTCTTAAATCCAGACAATTGAGTTCTACCTGCTTGGCATGCCACATTTCTTCAGAATCTCATTATTTTTTAATGCAAAAATATGACTATGAGAAATGCTAATACAGCTTTTGAAAAACAACACAGAGTAATAAAGTAAGGAGGATTGATTCAAGTATTTACTGAATTCTACCACAAACCTCACACAATGCCGGAGACTTTTGAATACATTATCTTATTTAAGCCCCATGGGTCTGGGAAAGCTTGTACTCTCATGTTTGTGGATGAGAAGAGCACAGGGTTGGAACTCAAGTTTCTTATCTTCAAAATCAGTGTTCTCTTTATATTTTCATGCCTCCCCCTGCGGTCCTTCCCTCTAAGACACACAGCCAAAGGAATCTTCACTACAGTGATATGAATTAATTAATTTGTCGGATCTGACTTCTTTGCTTCTAAGCTTACAGAAAGATCAAATCACATACAATTAATAATAAAGCTCTAGTTTCCTTTCACCACTTAAATAGGATGTGATGATACTTGGGTATTGAAAAATTCTCTTCTTTCCTGAATCAACTTAAAAGGATAACTATACTGCTGTCATCACTATTAGTAACTTGCTTGGAATATCTAATAGTGTAGCACTTTAAGTGACCTTTCACTAGGGAATCTGTTTTCAGATTATCCTGTTTTCAGGTTATCCTTTGTGGAAATACTTAAAAATATATAAGAATTTTTATGTTAGTCATAGATACATGCGCATTTACATACTGATATTAATTACATGGTTTTAATTATTTTATCTTTAATGTTTATTATATTTTTCAATATACTGAAGTTAAAGCTCTCATAGTAGCTATGCAATACGTAAATTATTTTCTTGAGCTTATAACGTGGATCCCTTGCCTGCTTGTTCAACAGACCATTCACCAGTAATGTCATATTTGGACAATGGAAAACAGTACTCCTGTGAGCTCATGACTCCTCAAACAAAATTTAAAAGAAAAGACAAGTTATATTGTGAAAATAGAGTTTCTCTGCCTTTGGCAAAATTATGCCTACATTATTAAAGTAAATAAAAATATGTTGTTTTATACATGTCCACAGAAGACCCATACAACCTGTTTAAATAATATTATCCTTATCAATTAGTCCCCTTTACCAAGTTCTCCCTTGAATATAACCTGAATCCTTAACATTTTAATTCATGTTCTCATTCTCTCTAATTTGTCCGTGAAGATGAAACTCTAATAAAATTCTGTTCTCTCTACCTTCAAAATTTAATACATACAGAATGAATTTTTACCATCCCCACAGCTACCCCCAAGGTCAAGTCACTGTCATCTTTCAACCTGAGTCACTGAAGTAGCTTCCTAACTGGTTGCTCTGCTTCTGTCCTTGACCCCAATAATGCTCTAGTCAACACAGCAGTCAGAGGCAGTCTTCAGTATGTATACCATATCAGGTCATTCCTCTGCTCTACGGCTTAGTTATAAAGGTGAAGTTCTTTCAATGATCTGGCCTCCTCTCTGTTCTCATCCCTTACTCTTTCTCCTCACCCATGACTCTCCAGTCACACAGGACACCTTGCTATCCTGAGAGCATACCACACCTGTTTCCACCTCACAGTTTGGAACACCCCTCTTCCAAACACTCCTCCACCCCTTCAGGTCTTTGTTCTTCTTCCTTTTTTTTTTTTTATATTCAATTTCTTTTCAGGGTAACAGAATTCATTGTTTATGCACCACACCCAGTGCTCCATGCAATACATGCCCTCCATAATACCCACCACCAGGCTCCCCTATCCTCCCCCCGCCCACCCCTTCAAAACTCTCAGATTGTTTTTCAGAGTGCATAGTCTCTTATGGTTCATCTCCCCCTCCGATTTCCACCAACTCACTTCTCCTCTCCATCTCCCCATGTCCTCCATGTTATTTGTTATGCTCCACAAATAAGTGAAACCATATGATAATTGACTCTCCCTGCTTGACTTATTTCACTCAGCATAATCTCTTCCAGTCCCGTCCATGTTGATATAAAACTTTTGGTATAAGCCTTTTTGGGAAGGCTTTCCTAGCTTGTTAGATATTTGCAAACTCCCACTTGCCCCTGCATTGTTATCCTTTGTTCTCTTCTATTTCCTCTTATACATTCATATTATTGTCTTCTACTTTATGATCAGATTAACTTACTTATGTTGCTTATTATTTATCTCCCCCCACTTGAACACCAGCTCCAAAAGGGATATGTTTGCTTAGTGCTCTACTTACCTAACACCTAGATTAGTGGTTGGCCATAAGTAGGCACTTAAGAAATTTTTGATGAATGAATCAATGCTTATTGATCTTAAATCAGATTAAATGATTAATGATTTAAACAAATGTTTATTGGGTCCCTATTTATCATTCTTCATATTAGAAATATGAGAATAAAGAAGAACCTTTCCCAGCCCTAAAGAAACTCACATCTTCTACCTTATGTAATACAGACCCTCACCCCTATGAAAAAACAAGAAACAGAAAAACAACAAACTGCTAAAGATTTTTTGCATTGATAGATACATTTTAAACCTATTCATGATAATGTTGAAATGGTAGATACATGATGATAACTTGCAGCGAAGATATAGAGATTAAAGCCTATGTATTGTTATTTCTCTGAATGTATGCTTCTAAAATATTCCATTTGTGAGACTTAATGATGGCAAACAGCAAAATTGAAGGGATACTTTTCAATCCTTCAATTCCACTCATCAAGTAACTTCTTTGCAACATTAGTTACAACTCTGTTCTGTTGAAATTCTCTCCTTTATTCCTTACACCTGTTTTTCCTTCCATTTTTATAACTGTAAAACCATTTTGCCTACTGATTGTATATACTTAATTAATATTTGTTCATTAATTTCCTTGAAAAAAAATTGCCTTTTTTATTCCAGGCACTCTCTTGGGTGCTGGAGATATGACAGCAAACAAGACGGGAATGGTTTTGCCATCCTGGAAACCATACATGATGAATAAACAAATCAAGACAGTTAATATAATTATATTTATACATGTTAAAATTTGACACTCAGATGTAATGATTATGTCTTTCTTGGCTGGTTTAAATCTAAATTTATACAATGTGAACATAACTTTTATTTCTTCTCTTTCTCCTTGGCCCTAACTACTTGTATTCATTGCCTGCTAATACATTCTCTATAGGATCAGCTGGAATAAGGAAGGAAACTCAATTCAGTCAGCTTTGCTATATAATTGTTATGTATTTGCATAAAAGTCTTGGAAGCTATTGAGTTTATCCACTAATAGAGCCAGAAATATTAGGGCAGTCCTTTTATTTTCAAAAATTGACATGAAAAAAGCAGCACAAAGGACAAATATTCTATGATCCCTCTTATGTAAAGTACTCTAGGCACCTGCATAGAGACAGAAGGCAGAACAGAGGTTACCATGGACTGGTGGAGGAAGAATGTGAAGTTATTCTGTAATGAATATGGGGTTTCTGTTCAAGGATGAAAAAGTTTTGGAGATTGGTGGTGGAAAAGGTTGTACAACATTGTGAAGGTACTTAATGCCACTAAATTGTACACTGAAATTGGCTAAATGGTAAAGTTTGTCATTTATATATTTTATTTTAGGAAAAAAATCTTGACTAGCACAAAATTTTGATGCACACACTCAAGAAAACTTTTGGAGGCCAAACTAATAGATAAAAACAGAGTTTACTATTACCTATGGATTTAAATTATATATATTTTCTATCACTCCCCTAGTTGGCGATTATTAGTTATTTTACCCAAAATATAATATTCTGTTTAAAATAATTTTAATAATATACCAAATATATTAATATCAAAGTTATGCCGTATGTTGTTGTTTAATGCCAAAAATATTCTATGAAACACCTGTGAACCATTTAACTACTTACTTGCAACCAGTGGTTCCTCTTCTGATGGTTTAAAGTAAAAAGAAACTTTTTCCAAATCAAATAGCGCAACCAGTGTATCTTCTAGCATGGCTTGTTCATCTGTCTGAAGGAAAAGGAAATAATACATGATATGGTAGAATTGTATAGGATAGAACATAACATCACATCACATGACCAAAACTTAAGTAGCTTCACTTGTGTTTTGTTTACATGCAAACCAAATTACCAACACTTATCTAAGAATTTACTGCCTAAAATGAAATCAACAAATCCCTCAAAGTTACAAGTCTCTTTTATAGTTTTAGATTCTTCCTTTTCTAGATTATCTAAATGGTTCTATACAACTTTTTAGTCTATTTTGTAGCTAGATTCAAACCATACTGATTTTTAACATTTACTCGTGTGTACACAATAAACATCTGCCTCTAAACTTCTATAATCTTAAAAATGTAAGAGCTAAAAGGCAAGAACATCATTTTATTGAAAAGCTACAGTACACAGTTGCCATCCTGTTTTACAATAATAAAAGTAATTTGCATGTATGCAATGATTTTTTCTTCCAAAAGTCTTGGGGACAAGAATCGTTTTTATCTTACTTGCCTTTATAGGGCCTTAATCTAAAATCCTGTGACTATGCAGTTTGGTTCATTTTAATCATTGCTTTCATTCTAATGGCATATTATTTACAGCTGAGGCAAGTAAGGGCCAGATGTGGTAACAAGGTCAGTGTATGTCTCAACAATATCATTTTTGTAGTACTATATTCTGGCCTTCCTATTAGCAGTTATGTGCATGATGAAAGAATAATTAGCTTTATCATGTACAGCTTATCTTTTAAACATTTAAACATTTGTTTTCTTAAGAATATCAATGATCCTTTTAAATAATGATTTTTAACATGATTTATACACTTTTCTTTTTTTTTTTTTTTAAGTAGGCTCTAACCCCAATGTGGAGTCCAACACAGGGCTTGGACTCATGACTCTAAGATAAGACCTGAACTGAGATCAAGACTTGGAAGCTTAACCAACAGAGGTGCCTATGTGCACCACTTTATATGCATTTTTAAAAGTTGCTGTAAGCTTATAGCCATATTTTTCAGGCAGCATGAACAGAGGGTGAAGGAGATAGTAAAGAATGTCCATTGTATGAAAAAGGATCCACAAGGCAACTCCAGATCCCAAAGATCTATAGCATGGAGACCAAAAAGTTAAGAGAATCATCACCTTTGTCCCTTGGTTTGGTACTATTGTGATGTATGGTATACAGTAAGTGCTGGATAAATGTTTAGCGAACTTATTTTTTAAAGTCCTTTGAAGTAGAAAGAGTATGCCATGAATCTAGAATCAGAAGGACAGGACTGAAGAATCAGCATTTTCCCAATTAAGAAGAATACACACAAGGAAGAAATGACCCAAACAGGTCAGCTGCTGATTGCTATAGTGCAAGCCATGATGCTTCAGCAGATGTGGCTAAAGTGATACCCAAGTGATAACAGACTGTGCTCAGAGTTCAGGGACATACACACTGCTGGCGCCTGCAGCTCCCAGAGAACCTTCCACATTCATAGGAGGCTTTTATGCACTTGTTACAGAGGCAGAATAAAAATACAGGTTTCTTTGACTTTCTTTTTTAAAGCAAACTTTGGATTTTTTATCAACTCTTTAAATGAAGTTATGGGTTTCAAAAGACTAAGAAAAAAAACAGTTTCTTGAGATCTAATTCACATATTATAAGATTTGCCATTTACAGTGCATAGCATAGCGGTTTTTAGTATATTCACAGAGTTGTGCAACTATCACCATAATCTAATTTTATAACATTTGTACCACCCTACAAAGGAACTCCATACCATTAGCATTTACTCCCCACATCCTTTTCCCTACTCGTTAGCGCCAGGCAACCATTAGTCTACTTTTAATCTCTGAAATTTGCCTGTTTCACACATATAATGGACTCAGATAATATGTGGTATTTTGCAACTGGCTTACTTCACTCATATACACACAAATATTACTCAGCCATAAAAAAGATGAGATCTCGCCATTTGTGACAACACGGATGGATCTAGAGGGTATAATGCTAGGTGAAATAAGAATGAGAAAGACAAATACCATATGATTTCACTCAGATGTGGAATCTAAAGAACAAAACAAATGATTAAACAAACAAAAGACAGAATCAGATCTATAAATACCACAATGAACTGACAGTTGCCAAAGGGAAGGATGGGTGAAATGGATAAAAGGGAGTGGGAGATGCAGGCTTCCAGCTGTGGAATGAGTAAGTCATGGGAATAAAAGGCACAACATAAAGAAAAATAAATAAATAAAAAGCACAGCATAGGGAATATAATTAATGATACTGTAATGGTGTTGTGTGGTGACAGATGGTAGCTACACTTGTGAGCATAGCATAACATATAGAAAAGTTGAATCACTATGTTGTATATCTGAAACTAACGTCACATTGTGTGCCAACCGTATTCAAATTAAAAAATATATATATGAAATTTTAAAAAATGGCTGCCCTATTTTACATTCCCACCTACAATGTACAAAAGGGTTACAATTTCTCCTTACCAACACTTGTGATTGTCTTTTGAATGACAGCTATCCCCCACACAAGTGTCATAATATCTCACTGAAGTTTTTTTTTTTAATAAACATATAATATATTTTTATCCCCAGGGGTACAGGTCTGTGAATCACCAGGTTTACACACTTCACAGCACTCACCATAGCACATACCCTCCCCAATGTCCATAACCCCACCCCCCCTTCTCCCAATCCCCCTCCCCCTAGCAACCCTCAGTTTGTTTTGTGAGATTAAGAGTCACTTATGGTTTGTTTCCCTCCCAATCCCATCTTGTTTCATTTATTCTTCTCCTACCCCCTTAACCCCCCATGTTGCATCTCCACTTCCTCATATCAGGGAGATCATATGATAGTTGTCTTTCTCTGATTGACTTATTTCGCTAAGCATGATACCCTCTAGTTCCATCCAAGTCGTCGCAAATGGCAAGATTTCATTTCTTTTGATGGCTTAAGTTGCATTTCCCCAAGGACTAACGATGTTGGTCATCTTTTCATGTGCTTTTTGGCCATTTTATATTTTCTTTGGAGAAATACTATTCAAATCCTTTGTGTGCTTTTTTCCCATATTTTATATGTTTATTGATAAGTCTGTAAACTTTATTATCTGTGAGCTTTTAGATCCTAAAATACACAGCTGAACAATCTTAGGGCATACAGCTACATTTCCAGTATTCCAAGGATATCTGAATATGTTTGCCCATTCTTTTTTAAATTTCTTAACAGCTTTATTGAGATATCATTTACATACCAAGCAATTTACCCAAAGTGTACAATCTCATGGCTAGGGGTGTATATTCACAAGTTTGTGCAATCATCATAACATTTCATTTTATTTTTTAATTTTTTAAAAAGATTTTAGGGACACCTGGGTGGCTCAGTGGGTTAAGCATCTGCCTTCACCTCAGGTCATGATCTCAGGGTCCTGGGATCAAGTCCCACATCGGGCTCTCTGCTTGGCAGGGAGCCTGCTTCCTCCTTTCTCTCTCTGCCTGCCTCTCTGCCTACTTGTGATCTCTCTCTGTCAAATAAATAAATAAAAATCTTTAAATAAATAAATAAATAAATAAATATTTTATTTATTTATTTAAGAGAGAGAATATGAGAGAGAGAGAGAGAGAGAGAAAGAGAGCATGAGAGCAGAGAGAGTCAGAGATAGAAGCAGAATCCCCACTGAGCAGGGAGCCTGATGTGGGACTCAATCCTGGGACTCCAGGATTGTGATCTGAGCTGAAGGCAGTTGCTTAACCAACTGAGTCACCCAGACACCGCACATTCCATTTTAAAACATTTTCATCACCTCAAAAAAGAAACCCTGCAGCAACATCTTCCTAGGAACATCACTAAAGGCAAGGGAAGCAAGGGCAAAAATGAACTATTGGGATTTTATCAAGATCAAAAGCTTTTGCACAGCAAAGGAAACAGTCAACAAAACCAAAAGACAACTGACAGAATGGGAGAAGATATTTGCAAATGACATATCGGATAAAGGGCTAGTGTCCAAAATCTATAAAGAACTTAGCAAACTCAACACCCAAAGAACAAATAATCCAATCAAGAAATGGGCAGAGGACATGAACAGACATTTCTGCAAAGAAGACATCCAGATGGCCAACAGACACATGAAAAAGTGCTCCATATCACTCGGCATCAGGGAAATACAAATCAAAACCACAATGAGATATCACCTCACACCAGTCAGAATGGCTAAAATTAACAAGTCAGGAAATGACAGATGCTGGCGAGGATGCGGAGAAAGGGGAACCCTCCTACACTGTTAGTGGGAATGCAAGCTGGTGCAACCAGTCTGGAAAACAGCATGGAGGTTCCTCAAAATGTTGAAAATAGAACTACCCTATGACCCAGCAATTGCACTGCTGGGTATCTACCCTAAAGATACAAACGTAGTGATCCGAAGGGGCACGTGCACCCAAATGTTTATAGCAGCAATGTCTACAATAGCCAAACTATGGAAAGAACCTAGATGTCCATCAACAGATGAATGGATAAAGAAGATGTGGTATATATACACAATGGAATACTATGCAGCCATCAAAAGAAATGAAATCTTGCCATTTGCGACGACTTGGATGGAACTAGAGGGTATCATGCTTAGCGAAATAAGTCAATCAGAGAAAGACAACTATCATATGATCTCCCTGATATGAGGGAGAGGAGATGCAACATGGGGGTTTAAGGGGGTAGGAGAAGAGTAAATGAAACAAGATGGGATTGGGAGGGAAACAAACCATAAGTGACTCTTAATCTCACAAAACAAACTGAGGGTTGATGGGGGGAGGGGGGTTGGGAGAGGGGGGGTGGGGTTATGGACATTGGGGAGGGTATGTGCTATGGTGAGTGCTGTGAAGTGTGTAAACCTGGCGATTCACAGACCTGTACCCCTGGGGATAAAAATATATGTTTAAAAAAAAATAAAATTTATTAAAAAAAAAAAACAAAAAAAACCCTACATCCACTGGGAGTCATTCCCATTCCCTTTTCACTCCAAACCCCCTCAGCCCTAGTCAATTGATACTCCACTTCCTGTCTCTCTGAATTACCTTGTTGTGGACATTGCATATAAATGGAATCATTCATATTTGACTTCTTTCACTTAGCATGTTTTCAAGATTAATCCATCTGTTAAAGCATTCCTTTGTTCCTTTTTATTACCAAATAATATTCCATTCTATTTGCCCATTTTTCATAAGCACTTCTGTTTTGTTTTTGTTTTCATAATGTTGCTTTCAGCACTTGACTGAATTGAGTGGTTCTTATGTCTCCTATCTGTGTACCCTTTAATTATTCTGTTGATTATTTCTGTAGGAGTCTTTTATTTTTTAAGATTTTATTTATTTATTTGACAGACAGAGATCACAAGTAGGCAGAAAGGCAGGCAGAGAGGGGAAAGCAGGCTCCCTGCTGAGCAGAGAACCTAATATGGGGCTCTATCCCAGAATCCTGGGATCACGACCTGATCAGAAGGCAGAGGCTTTAACCCACTGAGCCATCCAGGTGCCCCAGGAGTCTTTTTAATTGAATTGTCTTTCTATTGTTTTAAGTTTTAAGAATTCCTTTGAGAGTATGGATATAAGTCACTTATCAGATATATCAACTACAAATATTTTCTCCCATTCCTTGGGATTTCAAACAAAATTAAGTTTAAAAGTACCAGCGATTGATTAAACAATGGCGGTTTTAAGGTAGGAGTAGAATAGGAATGAAGCCACATTCATTCACTCATTCAACAGGCACTTCATGCTACCATGTGTTATGTGGTCTTCCTATCTTATGTAATTTCTATTTGGTAAGAAATGATTACTTAATATATTTTTAAAATTTTTAAACTTTTCCCAAAGTGCCTCATTTCAAAAGTTTCATTAGTTAAAACTTTCGTAGTTTTATTAGCAGCCAAATAAGAAACTGATCACCCACATGGGATACATGAGTCTTTTCAAAAGAAACTGTTTCAGGATGCCTGGGTGGCTCAGTCATTAAGGTCTGCCTTCGGCTCAGTTCATGATCCCAAAGTCCTGGGATCAAACCCCGCATTGAGCCCCCGCATGGGACTCCCTGCTCAGTGGGAGGCCTGCTTCTCCGTCTCCCACTCTCCCTGCTTATGTTCCCTCTCTCGCTGTCTATTTCTCTGTCAAATAAGTAAAAACCTTAAAAAACAATTTCTCTGAAGTACATGGAGGTGAACTTCCTTACCTTTTATGATTGTGCAATACTGCAATTACTTCCCTATCTTCATTACAATTGTAGAAAAGCATTTTGATATATAAAGTCACATACATCTGCTTAAAAACTCAACCATTACTTGGTAGCCACACGTTCTATGTGTAATTTAATGGGTGACACAGCATCTCATGTTTAAAATCACGATTCTATTTAAGGAGTACCTTAAGTTTATACACAAGTGAACATATTTGCCTTTAAACATCGTGACAACCATCAGAACCACAGAAAGGATATCTTAAAAGACAACTTTTATTTATCAAATACTTTGAGATACTTTCTTCATAGGCACTGTGGGAAGTGGATATGTAAATACGGAATATTCTTAGATTTAACAGGACAAACTTGCCTACAAAGAAAGGAAATAAAATCGTTGAACATAGCAAATTTTAAACAGACTGTCAGACAGTATGGCAGACAGGTTGTCCGATCTTGTCTATCAAGCACGTTCCTGACATCAACCTCAGTGAGAGTTTGGGTTTCATGCCAGGCTGTTTCTTCTGGCCTGGAAATAAGGAACCACAGCAGAAAGACCCTCTTCCCTCTGATGATCTTTCTGAGTTCGTGCTTAGGGATACAGGAATTAGTAACAGATGGAGGCTTTCTCAGCTTTCAGAAGCCGGAGAATAAATAAAAGTCAGGAAAGAAGGAATACCTTCTATATACTTACCCAACTGTATTTGCTCATACCAAAATACATTCTTTTCAAGTAGCTGACCGACTGCTAACACATAATGAATAACCACTTCTTATTTGGGAATATGTTACAATGTATGTTCCTTTGGGAGGCACTGGGATTCCTTACCAGGTTTGGCGACAGGAGTGACTGAAAGTGAAAAAGAACACCCGCATTTGCTATCTGGTCCAGCCACCTTCTGCTGGCTTCACCCGTGTCCATCTCATTGTCTTTGCTGTTGTCAAACATCTGGTTTAATGCTGCCATGAGTTGCTCAGAGAAGGCACACACGGTGGCCACAAGACTCTGGCAGAAAACCATGTCTCTTCGGAGCTGTGTTTCACTGTCTGTAAGCCAGAAGGACATAAAGACAGCTTTGAAAAATGTCACAGGTAAATAAAACCAGATCATTAAGCATTTATAGTTTTTGTTATTTCATCCTTTCACCAAACTCAAACCATGTGAAAAATGTCAATTTGAACCCCACTAATGAGCACAAACACTTGAGCAAATATGCTTTATAGAAAACATTAAACACCAAAAAATGTAAAAAAAACTTTTTCTTAACTAGTATTGTGATTTTAATTTTTGCGATCATTAAATTATTTTATAAAACCCAAGGGAAAAAATAAGGCTTTATTTAGTATTTTTTGATGGAACACAATTTGTGTTTGTTGAATGATACTTCCTAAAGGAAACTCGAAGTCTAATTTTTCAGTTGTTGGCAATGAACTACATTATTAATACTAACTTTTTAAAAATGACCTAATAAACGTACTCGAATATTAAGTGACATGCACATGGGGAAAGAGTATTGATGTCCGATTATAACAATAACCAAATCTGGATTTCTTGGATTTAGCTATTAAACTTCATGAGTTATAAACATGCCCAGGTTATAAATTCTTATATTTCTTTGAAATAAGGAGTGTATTTACAGTTTTAATATACACCGATTTTCACCTGGGTTCGTATTCTGCAATTGCCTGTATTTTTGATTGACCCACACAGAAGATGTATTTACCCTATGAATGGCCACTCCTGGGCCACAGCTTTTTCAAGTGGAAAGAAGCTTGTCTTTGAAAACCTGATCACAGAGATTCACCTTTTTGAGTTTTTGGATATATACAAACTCTATAAACTCTATAAATGTCAAGCCATACATTCTGTACACTGAAAAATCACTTGTACTAGATAAACAACAAAAGCAAAAATGTTCATACTCTCAAAAGTGTACTGAATATTTCAAGGGCTCAGAATTTTCTGAAATGAAGCACTGTCAATATTAATTCATAGACATATTAATTCATAGACATAAATGTTGCCATAAGTTTTTGCTTTATTGATAAAAAGGCATAATTTTTAAGTTGTTTACTAAGAACAACGAACATATGTCTTTAATAACCATCAAAAGCATGTGAATACATACTGTAATTGCTGTGTTGCCTAGTTTCACTGTTAGTAAAAGCTACTCTGAAAACTTTATTAGAAAAAGGATTAAATTTTAAAACATTTAATTTTATAATGAATATTCATTTATTACATTGATCTATACGAACTTGTTGTTTTCCTTGGTCAAAATGGTCGAATATGGCAACTCCATATGGTTCAACTTATTAATTTAGTCAATAACATGTGTTAGTCATTTCCCTTAAGTAATTATATACTATGTGCCTCATTCAAATAGATGGAAAATAGCGTTTTACAGGTAACTGTAAAACAGCTAAAGTAGGAAAAATCTTTGCCCAATTCTTGATTAAGAAAAAAGCAAAACACCTATTTTTTGTTGTATACAATTTCTAACAAAGTGTAGACATTCCATAACAGTTTATTGAATTAATTAATGAAAATAATGAACCAGTATAGCAACTAACAAACAAAGTGAGTGAAACGAAAATGTATGAGCTCATTCTCTGACTTCTTGAAATGTCTGGATTTAGTTTGACCTAAAAGGGTAATTCACATAGCTTGTTAACACAAATGTTTAGCTGCAGTGCTGAGATTCAAACAGAAACTAAATAAAACTGTCCTGTATCTTTCTTACACAGTCTTGCTTTGGGTTCCGTTGTTCTATAGCAAAGCAGAAAATCTAGGGAAATTTAAAAAGTACTTCAATAGTTTTGGCAGAAATACTCCCACTTATAACCTGAGAATAATTTCATAACCAAAACTGAATTGGAAAGAAATGCCTTCTATCAAGAATGGAAAGCCAAAGTCTATAGAAGGAAGGATCCAGTTCCACTGAAAAACTTTAGATCACAAGGGTTAGTAACTTTGCCACTAGTAGAAATAATTATTTTCAAATCGCTTTTGAGAAGAAATGCCCAAATTTCTTCCCTTTTGTTAGCCTTAGAAAGAATACATAAATGTTTATTCTACATTCCACTACTATATTCTATATGCATCTTAAGCCCAATAGAATTTTCATTCAACCTCATTATCAAGTCATAAGTGATCACGCAAAAGTTTTACTTCTCTATTACTTCAAACTCTTCATGCTGAATACACCACGGGAATTAAACATGGCACCAATTACTGGGGATTTGAAGGTATCCAAGTTGAGGCTTGGGACATGTGTATGCTCACAGAATTTGATACACAAGATGCTCTGGACCACACTGCCATTTAAATTTCAAACCAACATATTTTCGAATGAAAAATACTTTATAACTCCTTACTACTTTATGAGGTGATTTTCAGTTACACTTTCCTATTTCCCACAGAGTAAATGACTTGTTTGCATAGACTTCAATAGACCCATCATACTGAGTTTTTCAAGTAACTCTATACACATTATCACCTCCCAGGAGTAAAAAAGTAAAAAACTCAGAGTGGCAGAAAGGAGTCTATACAATCTATCCTCCAGTTATGCTGACAGCTTATAAATACATTACTTCCCTTCATTTATCCCCCACACCAACAATGATCTTCCCAGGCTTGTTATGAGAATATAATAAAACAACGTATCTGAAAGTAGCCAGAAACCTGGCTGTACAGACCTCTCCTCTTGGAGCTGCACACCACTGCTCAGGTTCCTCAAATGCTAGATGCCCTTATAAATGCTATTATAGCTCACACTTTTGTCCCTATGGAGGCCCTCTGGCTATGTGTGGGTACTTTCCCATCCTCTCCACCAACAAACTTTAAATCATCCTTCCACATTTCGGCTATCATGGACTTGCTGCTATGAACATTGGGGTGCATGTGCACTTTCTTTTCACTGCATCTGTATCTTTGGGGTAAATACCTGGTAGTGCAATTGTTGGGCCATAGGATAGCTCTATTTTTAAATCTTGTGGAACCTCCATGCTGTTTTCCAGAGTGGCTGCAATAGCCTGCATTCCCACCAACAGTGTAAGAGGGTTCCCCTTTCTCCATATCCTTAACAACATTTGTTGTTCCCTGTTTTGTTAATTTTTGCCATTCTAACTGGAGTAATGTGGTACGTCATTGTGGTTTTGATTTGTATTTCCTTGATGGCTAGTGATGTTGAGCATTTTTTCATGTGTCTGTTGGCCATTTGTATGTCTTCTTTGGAGAAGTTCATGTCTTCTGCCTATTTTTTGACTGGGTTATTTGTTTTTTGAATGTTGATTTTGAGAAGCTCTTTATAGATCTTGGATAGCCCTTTATCTGTAATGGGAATATGCTAAGTGAAGTAAGTCAAGCAGAGAAAGATAATGATCATATGGTTTCACTCCTGTGTGGAACATAACCAATAACATAGGGAACCATAGAGGAAGGGAGGGAAAACTGACGGAAGAGAAATCAGAGAGGAAGATGAACCATGAGAGACCGGGGACCCCAGGAAACAAACTGAGGTTTTCAGAGGGGAGGAGGGGTGAGGGATGCGATAATAGGGTGATGGATATTAAGGAGGGCACATGTTGTGATGAGCAGAGGGTGTTATATGCAACTAATGAATTATTGAACACTACATTAAAACTAATGATGTACTATTCAGTGGCTAACTTAACGTAATAAAATAAAATAAATCGTTCTTAAGAGTCGACTCCTAGAACTATTGGGAACCCACTGAACTACTGAAATATTATATTCCCTTGCAAAATTTCCTCTCTCCTTCCGTAGGTATCATGGACTTCCTGCTCTGCCATCAGGGGCCTGGGGACCTCCCTCTACTAGATGGCTAATTACTCAGCATTGTGAAAGCTTGTTTACATGTTTGGGTTCCCCAAGAGACCATCAGCACATCAAGGACAGAGGAAGGGGCATATAGTGTGAAAGGCGCTCATGGACCTACAGACATATAATCTGCTTTCATCTACTCATTCCACTCATTTTAAATCATATAATCCTAGGTATCAGATTCTTTTATAGAGTATGGGTTATTTCTGCTCAGTCCTGCAATAAACATAAATGAGATACAAAGATAAAGCACTTAGTTAGCAAGTGAAATTGCACAGCATTGTTATTCTTCTTTTCTCCAGCATCTAGCAGGGTACCTGGCACTGAGTGGGGCTCAGTTCTATTGCTGACCAGGGAAGGAACCATAGGATGAATAAAGACACCAAAATAAGCAAACTCTCAAGAAAAACTGACAAGTCTTAATTACACAGCTGTTCGAAATTCATGAGTGTCCGTCCTTCCTCAAAACTATTCTCATTCCTCATTTTTATCAATAAGAACTACGACAGGATCAACAACAGCTGCTTTCAGTTTCTAGCAAAAGAAGAAAGGCAGGGAGAGCTGTTTTTTGGTTACAGTTTGTTTATTGTTTATTGTTTTTGCAGAGTTAGAATTCTCTTGTAGCAGGAATACACTCAAAAGAAATGGATGTTTAACTTATCAAAGGCTTCTGTCTCATTCCAGTATTTAAGCACCTACTTAAACTCACCGTCTACAAGCATGTTTTAAAATAGTAATACTTCATTTTCTCTCCCTGGTTTAAAAAGCTCAAATTCCATAGCTGGTCTAAAAAGAATGAGATGGTTTCTAGGCATACAAGTAATCACAGTCATTATCCTAAGACTGTAGGGAAAAGAAAACAATAATAGAAAAATAACAACAAAGAAATAAAAGAGAGATTAGAGAGAGAGAAGGATAGGAATAAAGGTGAATTAAAAATATTTAGCAGGGGCACCTGGGTGGCTCAGTGGGTTAAGCTTCTGCCTTCGGCTCAGGTTGTGATCTCAGGGTCCTGGAATCAAGCCCCGCACTGGGCTCTCTGCTCTGCAGGGAGCCTGCTTCCTCCTCTCTCTCTGCCTCCCTCTCTGCCTATTTGTGATCTCTCTCTCTGTCAAATAAATAAGTAAAATCTTTAAAAAATATATTTAGCAGACACAATCTACCCTTTTCAAGTGGCGAGCATAACTCTGCAGCCAACAATATGGAGTAATTGGGCTATATTCTGGTGCCATCCTATATTACAGAGGGGAAAAAAGAGTGAGTAAATAAAGTAAGAAAAAGGAGGCTTCTGACAGGAGTAGAAAAATAAAATTGAAATCAAAATAAAGATCTATAAGAATAGCTGTTTGAATATGAATGAATAAAGCAATGCATTCCAGGACCACTTCTGGAATTGGCATAACTAAGTTTGAATTTCATCTACCATCCACTACTTATGCCTTTACTCAATCAAGCATCTAATTAATCTTTCAGATACTCAAAAATATGTGTTGAATGAATACCATTTCTCCTTATTATTATTAATTGGCCTAAATGTTAATTTCTTCATTTTTAAACCTGTGGAAAGATAATAATATTCTCATAGAGTGATTGTGAGGACCCAAGGAAATCCATAAATATGAAGTCTATCAACTGGTTAGTTATTAGTGAAACTTAAAAAAGTAAGACACTTTTGTTTATTATTATTACTCAGTCAAAAAACAACACAACTACTTGTTTAATTAAAACAAAAACCAGCCAACAAACAAACAAAAAAACCCTGGTTAACTTGACTTAGTCATTCACTTTTAATTTAAAATTTCCAGGTTTGGTAGATTATAAAAGACTCCTCCTTTCAAAGTACAGGTCTGCTTTTCTATCCCTTGAATCTGAGCCCACCTACAGCCTTGATCATAAACAAAAGTTAGACATAGTTTGACAATAAATCCCACGTACAATTCGCTTTACCAAAACCTGCTTTCCTTCTCCTTTTTAATTATATTCTGTATAAACATATACTTATATAAGTTTCCACTTTGTACCTATAATTGAAGATGAGCATGTTTTTATGCTTTTATTTAAAATTAAGCATTTTCTCAAATCTTTGCCAGACTTTAGAGAAAGTAGGGATTGTATTTCCATCTAATTTGTTGAAAGCACTGCCTTGATATCATGAGACTTCTAAGGTCATGGACCACAATAATTTCAAATCATAAAAATAATGAAAAATAGTACCTGAATATTCAAGAAGAGCCAGGAGTATCCTACACTTGACCTCTGCAGAAAAAAAAAATAACAGTTAGTTTAGTCTTTTTCTCCCACTAGCACCACATTTTAACTGTGCAGTAAAAATTAGCACAATCTTACTATATTAGATAATAAAAATCCCATTTACTTGACATGCTGTTCTTCCTATCTACCTATATAAATTCTATCCATCGCTCTAGATGTTACAATTTCTTACAGTTCTGATTTAAATTAGCTTGTGCAACACCATTCAAATTGTGCTACGTTTGTTAAGTCACCCTTAACTGCTGTAGTGTGCATGGTGTTCTCTAAACTCCTATAGCGATTATGGTCTTGATCAATAAGTTCTCAAACAGCATTTTTTCTTAGTTACTTACACTTTTGAAGATTATATATGCATTTAATAATCTTTATATATAATTATACATATCATATTATTCATTACATATGATAATTGTAAATTATATGTAATTATACAGATTATACTTACAGATTATATAGTGTGTGCATGTGTATATATGTGTAATATGTACAGTGCATATCTATATCTATATCTATATCTATATCTATCTATCTATATATATATAAAAAATCTCTCTCTCTAGACGTCCTTTCCTATCTCTATGTCAAGAACCGCCCTAAAGGGCAGAACAATACTAAATAGTTTCAAATACTGTTCTCCCCAGCCCATCTCCAAACAAGGGCAATCACAGCTGCTTATTGTGTATTAGCTTCATACTCATTACTTTACTTCTAATTGGTAAATAGTTTACTCTCAATGAGTAAATATAAAAACATACAGAGCTTCTTCATGTCCCCCAGATTATGGGAAGTTAAAAAAAAGTTTAAGTTGCATCCTATTCCAAACAGGTTGACAATAGAGTCAGAGTGACAAAATTACCTGATAAGAAGTACAGGAGATATTTGAGAGGTTATTACATTTTAAAAGTGATAACACGAGAACAAGAGAATTTCAGAGGCAGAAAAGGATCCTGGACGAAGATTCCACAAGACACATCTGCTACAGTCATCCCCCTTTATTTATGAGGGACATTCCAAGACTCCCCCACCCCAGTGGGCACCTGAAACAATGGGTAGTACCAAGCCCAGTATACACTATGGTTTTTCCTGTACATCCATATACCTATGACAAAATTTAATTTACAAATTAGGCCCAGTAAGAGATTAACAACAAGAACTAATAATAAAATAGAACAATTATAATAATACACTGTATTAAAGTTATGTGAATCTGGTCTCTCTCTCTCAAAATATCTTATTGTACCATACTTTTCCTTCTTGTGATGATGTGAAATGATAAAACACCTCTGTGATGAGATGAAGTGAAGGGAATGATGTAGGCATCATGACGTAGAGTTAGGCTGTGACTGACCTTCTAAGTCAAAAAGAGGATCATCTGCTTCTGGACTGTGGCTGACTAAGAGTAACTTAGTCAAGGAAACCAAGGAAAGCAAAACATAGGATAGTGTGGTATATCCGTACCAGCTTTGTGGTCTTCAGAAAATGGCTCAACCATAGTTGACCCTTGAACAACACAGGTTTGAACTGCATGAGTCCACTCATACGTGGAATTTTTTCAGTCAATACAGTATAGTACTGTAAATGTATTTTTCTTTTCATGATTTTTTAAACATTTTCTTCTCTCTAGCTTTCTTTATTGAAAGAATATAATATATGATACATGTACTGTACAAAATATGTATTAACTGATTATGCTATCAGTTAGGCTCTGGTCAGCAGTAAGCTATTAGTAGTGAGGTTTTGGGGGAGTTAGAAGCTATATGCAGACTGATTGTGCAGGAAGTCAGTGCCCCTAACCTTCATGCTGTTCAATGGTCAACCATACTTTGAGTTTCAAGGTGCTCATTTATAAGTGATGATAACACCTATCTTATCTATTTTATAGGCCTGTGTAGGAAAAATAAACAGGGATATATATTAAAAGCCTTGGGAAATTCTTTAACATGCTGTGTATCTGTGAAGCACTGCTATTATTCTAATCTGAATCCAGCTAAAAAATTGGTATAGAATTCTGTGTCTTGAAAATGTTTTTTTTTTAATTTTATCTATTCATCTGAGAGACAGAGATCACAAGTAAATGTTTTTAAACATTTTTCAAGGGAATAGGTTCATATCCTAAAAGTGGGAAAGAGTGCTAGCAAGAGAGTATAGTAAAGAAAGAATACCAAATATCCAACAATCTAGCATAGAAAAGATTTTGTTATATCATTTAGAGACTGAGATTGGGATACAATTAGAAAGCCTCATTTAAAAATTGGATCCAACACCAGAATGATGAGTTTAGACTTAGCTAACAAAAATCATGTAAGGTTCTGGGCAGGGTTCTAAAATGAACATAATATTTTAGGAAGTTGAATATAGTATATAGTAATATATAAATCAGAAAAGATAGAGATGGGGGATTATCCAGAAAACTGTTCCAATTACTGCAGTAAGAAGAAAAAGGGGGAAATTGGAGACTTTTGATTTAAAAAAATGGAAGAAGTTCTTTGGGATATCTGGGACAAAGGCAGAGGGAAAAAAAATGAAAAAAAAAAGTTGCTGAAACAATGGGAGATTTTGAAAAAAGAGTACAACTTTTGTAGGGGACAAGAATTGAAAATGTGTTTACTAATAAACATTTGACTTTAAGGGGATGGTGGGTCTAATTCTGTCACAAATTCCAGTGTGTGTTTTTCCCTCATACCACCCAGCGATTGTCTAATACTATCTGGGTATCCTACAATTCAACTCAGTTCTGGCATTATCTACCTGGAGATAGCATCAGATCTCACAGAGTAAGGGCTCAGTTCCACAAGACTGCCCCCCGCCCCAACACACACACACTTCATGTGCCAACTGCAAATCCTGGATGCCACCTATGCTTCTGACTAACTGGCTGCAGATTGGTGGTTTCAGTGACTCTCTCTTGGGTTTGATTAATTGGCTAGAGTGGCTCACAGAACTTTGAGAAACATTTATCTACTAAATCACCTGTTTATTATAAAAGGATATAGTTCAGGAGCCAGATGGAAGAGATGCGCTGGGTAAGGTATGGGGAAATGGTACAGCACTTCCATGCTCTCTGAAAGCACCACTCTTCTAGAACTAACCCTGAAGCTCTCTGAACTTGTGGAGGCTTCATTACATAGGCATGATTGATTAAATCATTGGTCATTGGTATCTGAACTCAATCTCCAACCCCTCTCTGCTCCCAGAAGTTGGGAGTGGTGTTCAAAGTTCCAACTCTATAATCACATGGTTGGCTTCCTTGGCAAATCAGCTCCCATCCTTAGAAGTTTTCCAAAAGTCACCTCACGGGCATAACAAAAGACACCTTTCTAGCTCTCATCATAAGAAATTCCAAGAGTTTTAGGAAATCTGAGCAAGGAAAGGGGACAAAGACCAAATATATATTTCTTATATAAATCCCAGTATCACTGTGTGCTAATCATGTAAAAACATCTTCAGCTGGCTGATAATCTGAGACCATAATTTAGTGTAGAGATGAAGTAGGAGGCAGGCATCACCTTAGTGCTTAGTGACACGACAAAATTAATCTATCCCCCACTTAGTCCACTGTGTTTTCTGCTCTCTTCTGCCCTCAGTTTGGCAAACTATGATTTGAACACATGAATGATACAGTGTGATGCAGCTTAGGAATGGTACTGTAACAGTGTTCCCTATATAAAGATCATAGGATTATTATATTCTGATATATACTTGATAGGATATTTTGAAATCAGAGATGAACAAATGATGAGGTTCAGAACATGCTACCCCAAAATATGGCAATTTGGCATACTGAAAATTTTAAGCTGAAGGAACTTGATAAACAGCAGGTGTATGGAGGACTCTCTGATCTCCCCCTACTCCCTTGAAGCTGGTCATAAAACCGTCTTGTGAGAAGTGCCCTCCCAATCCCAGAGGAAAGGAGCATCCTTATTTCCAAAGACAGAGGGACACTGAGAAGAACAGGCCTTGCTAAGTTTCTCCAGTTTGCTACCCTTAGTGCATACCCTTTCATCCTATCACATTTTTCCAAAGCTTTCTACTCTTTATCAAACCTAGTGTAAAAGCACTCAGGTTTAACTATTTCTTCTGGAATTCATTTCCTTACAAAGTCTCCTGTATAATATAAAACATATTAAATAAATTTATATGTGTTTCCCTAGTTAATTTGTCTTTTGTCTGACTGACCTATAGGGCCCAGCCAAAGAACCTAGTAGGGTAGAAGGGGGAAAAAATTACTTTTTTCCTCCCTTACAGAAACATGAGAATGGGGTTATCCATGCTGTATAATAAACCATGAAATTCTGGCAAGGTGACATTATATTGAATTTCTAGCTAAGACCTAACCCTTAGGTTAAATGATCCCCTATATAAAGACAATTGGGAAATAGAATGAAAAGTACTTTAAGTTGAATAGAATAAATTCATAATGAATCAGTGAGGTTACATCAGAGAACCTCCACATAACAAGCAGTTGATTACAAGAATCTCAATGCTGCTGCTTCCATTCTGTATAACAGGACCAGACAACAAACAGATGAGCAGGAAATGACAACTTGACCTCTTTCTTGACAGTCCATTGGACTGAACTAGTGATTAATCATTCTTTAAAGATTCACTTAACATGGTGAGAATCACAGAACTTAGCCAAAGAAGTGCATCTCACTAAAACTTGCAAACAGGGATATAACTTAAATTCCGCAAAGAGCCCTCCCCACACCACTCACTGGAAGACAGTCAGCACACCCAACCATACTCAACCAGTTGTTGAGCTCCCCTGACCAAGAATGGCACCCATATTCACGACACACATCAATCAATATATGTAAATAGTTATCATTCCTATAGCTGCTTCATGTGGTATGAGTGAGGTATTGAGGTTATAAAAGCAGAACTTATGATGAAAATGTTAAGATTTTTAAAATGAACACCATTAAAATTAAGCTTTTTATCTTGCATTAGATAAAGTTTATATCTTAAAGATAAAGCTCCTCAAAAAACAAAACAAGAAAAGGTTTAAAGATTTCTCTGTTCTTAAATGATATTGCATTTACTATGAAAACAACTATAATGTAAAAAAAAAATTCTCAATGATGATGAGAACAAATGCATTAAATATTTTTAAAGATTTTATTTAAATTCAAGTTAGTTAACACATAGTATATTATTAGTTTCAGGGGTAGAGAGAACAAGTGCATTTAGATTCATGAATTATAATTTCTAGGAGTGTTATGATACTGGCATTTATGCTGCAAAAAGAAAAAAGAAAACAAAAACCTTCTACTCAGTAAAATACGTTTGAATTCCTTAAATCAAGCAGTCTTTAAAAGATGTATTTATCATTTCTGCTACTCATTACTTTGGGAGGTTTTAAATTCAGACTTTTCATCAAATATGATGTTATAATCTGTCACAAATAACCATTATATGTAGCTATAAAATAAAAATGTAGCCAAGAAATACAGCTGTCAAAAACAAAAGATTTTATCACACAATAGAACTGCTGTGATTTATTTGGAGCTTTCCATATCTGTACAAACCTTTCCTCCACTGAACTCTAAATGAGTATCTAAGCTGTTATATTTTAGTATATTTCTAGGCAGAAGACTTAGTAATCACAGAACATATACACATCTTTTTCATTTGGTAAATGAAGAAACTGAGGCCCAAAGGAGTTATGCCACAGGCCCAGACTCTATCAGATTTAAGAGCTGTCTTTTGTCAGCAACTTTCTCTAACTTTCTCTACACAACTTTAACTCTCTCTAGCAGTAACTGGGGGATATGCTGTAATTCTGCTGAGTGTTATTTACCACATGCAACTGACATACGAAGACTGAAGAATAAAAATGTAAACATAGGCATATACTTATTTATTGTGGAGGTTTCTCAACCTTAGCACTATTGACATTTTGGGCCAAATAATTATTTGTCATGAGGGACTGTACTGTACATTGCAGAACATTTGTCAGCATCTCTGGCCTCTACATGCTGGATGCCAAGAGCACCCCCACAATGGTGACAACCGAAAATATCTCCAGACGTCGCCAACCGCTGGTCTGATGTTGGGAAGAAAATCACCAAATTAAGCATTTAAAAAAAACTTAAACAAATTTCTCATTTCATCTTTTCTACTATACTTGTTTTGGAAACGCTCAGAATTTTCTACAACCTGACCCTAAACCACACGTAATCAGATGAACTAGAGCTGTCCTGAAATGTCCTATCTCCAACTGCAGGTATCAGTCACAGGAATGTTGAGTAAACAATGTCATGAGAGTTAATAACAATAAACTTAGACAAATATGAAAAAGAAACTTATAAACCAATGACATGACCTATCTTATTATTTCGATTCTTGCAAGTTCACAATTAACTTTTTAGACTTCCTATAAAACTTAGCTTCGTGACTTTGGTGAATCTTTAGAAATTTTGCTGATATTGTTTCATATTTTAAAATATGAAACTCTTCACATTCCATGTCCTCCCAAGTATGAGCCCTTATTTTATTCACCGAGAATATTCTTCGTGATACAGTGTACATCGTTTAGATCCTTGGAACATAAGGCTCTATAATCCTATTCCTCCTTTTGCTTCCTCCCTCCCTCACCCTTTCCAGGTCTTTGATTTTCCTCATAACATGATATACTGCAAAAAAGTAATCAAGGTATTACTGAACTTTTGGTTTTAAATCATTATTGCTAATGCTATGCAATATTCTTTGCTTTTCGTCCTGACCTTCAACAAATTTTCTGATGTTCTGAGCAAGATTCCGGACGCTGCTGGGAAGATTCCAAGGGTCTTGCTTGATGTGAAGTCTTAACCTTTTCGGACAACTCAACTTTGGTTCCATTTCCTGCTGAAAGTCTAAATAAATACAGAAATCTCTTTTAAGTTTCAACCATTTACCAAACAGTTAACAAATCTGTGAGCTTCAGAATCATCTTTCATTCCTGTTGTCCTGGGTTATTAGCACGGTGGTACTTTCTCTAATTATATTTCAGGAGAAAATTGGTTAAATCTAAAAAAGAAAGGCTAACCTTATTATTTTCTTACAAACATTTAAACAAAGGAGCAAATTTAGATAAAAACTCTCTTTTCAATGTCTGAAACTAGATGTCAGAAAGTGGCAGCTCTAGAGCTTATTCTGTTTGGCTGTTCTTTTTGTCAAAGCTCATTCCTGAAACCCCTTCCCCCAACAATGAATGGGCTACAACCAAGTAGGCATGCTGGTTTCAGCAAAAGCTGCAACACTTCACATTTATGTGACACTTACATCTCTTCAATTAACTCATTCCTATTTATTCTAGTCCCTATAGGCATTGCACATTTTAAATTTGCAAATAAATTTAAAACATCCTATATTGACTTTTTATCTATATTCCAAAGTTATTAAAATAGAATTAATATGAAGGGGATTATGAAACATGAGTAGCCATTTTCTTCTTACACTATGCCTTTACTTCATGACTGTATTATTTCCCACCTTTGTTTCCCAATTGTTTCTCATAGTGACTTTTTATTTTAAAAAATTTGTTACTAATTAATTATTTATTTTTTAAACATTTTTTATTTATTTATTTGATAGAAAGCGATCACAAGTAGGCAGAGAGGCAGGCAGAGAGAGAGAGAGATGGGGAAGCGGGCTCCCTGCAGAGCAGAGAGCCCGATGCGGGGCTTGATCCCAGGACCCTGGGATCATGACTTGAGCTGAAAGCAGAGGCTTTAACCCACTGAGCCACCCAGGCGCCCCTCTAATAGTGAATTTTTAAACCTTACCTTGTAATCCTTGACCTGGTGTGAGGTACTTGGTTTGCTCAAAGGCCCTTATAACAGCTTGCCCTTTTAGGAGATTGGTAATTGAATCCACCTACCATAACAGCAGAGATTTCTGAAAGTTACATACTTCTCATAATACATAATAAATGTATTTCTAAGCATAAATCTTATAAAGTATTTTTTTCTTAAAGCCATAATTATTTTTGAAATCGCATGATGCTTGCAAAATCCATCTTTAAATAAAATATTGGAATAAACTCACTGACAATTGCAATATTTCTTATTATCCCACCATATATTAATATAAGATATAAATATGCTCAACATATTCATTTCACAAAAGAAGATTTCTAGGGTTATTTTTAAAAACCCTAAAAGACATCTTAATGTTTCTCAAAGCAGTAAAATCTTCTACTCTATGAATTTGGTTATTGATATAAATTTTCTTAAAAATGCAAAACACCAACACAAACACCAAGAGAATCTTGTGCTTCTTGAAATTAGGAATAAACCTCAAGCAAGAAATGTCATGAAAACCTACAGAGAAGCAAAGTAAAAAAAAAAAGAAGCTTTTTTTTTACTATGTCTGAAAAAAGGATTCCCAACAGTCTGATGTGTGGGAAAAGAAGACTTCTAGTTGTCCCAATCATACCTGGCTGAAAAGATGCTCAAGACAGCTATGTATCTTGTCCTGCTTATCATGAGAAATGCGAACACTGAGGGGAAGTTCATCACCTAGAAATAAAAAATAAGTCACCCATCTTTGTTTAACATACTAAAATATTTTAATATAAATACACCAAAAAATAATAATTAAACACGCAGTCTTATTCCATCATGTTCTTATGATCAGATAAAGAATTCCAAAAGATTTAATAGCAGTTAGGATGTCAGATGATTGCTCTTTGAAACAAAGGTGGAAGCAGAGTGCCTCACAGGAGAAAACACTCTATACCCTATGTCAATGATTTTTTCAAATAGTGCAATTCCTAACGTTTAAATAGTTGAAACAAACTACGTATTTCAAAATGAAGAAGTGTCCTAACTGGGTGCAAAGTCTCTGTTCTTAACATACCCCAGATAAGACATTTGTAAGATATTTCTCTCAGTCAGTGTTTTCATCATTCCCCTCCCTGTGCATCTACTATCTCAGAAGTCCTCAGGTTCAAACCCCTCCACCTCCTCACACAGTCAACAACACCTCATGTTTTAGGATAACCTGTTTCCTGTGTACCTAGCTTCCCTCATAGTGCCACAGAAAATCCTAAAATATATATTAAGATCAGACTTCGGACTTGTTTCTTTCGTCTCTTTTTAATTCACTCTGTTCACCACGGGATTGGGATGTTGACGTCACCCAGCATGTGTGGCGGCCAAGGACAACTGATCCAAGGTGAAAATGCATGTCGATCACACACTGTCATCCCCGAAAGGTATTTCCCTGAGGACAGGCAGCAGAAAAGGTCACACGCCTCCACCAAATGCACCTGAGTCCATTTCATCGCTGTGGAAGTAGGAGCTGCACTGGCTGCTGCAGATGCTGGTGAAGGAGGCGATGGAATTCCTGTTGCTGTTGCAGTCACTGGGGAGAAGGAGGAACACAACACGTCGTCAATTTCAGAGTGAATTTGCTGCCACCCTCCCTGTTCTTACTAGATAAACAGGTCATGCCACAGTTAGGCTTATTGACATGTCTTAGAGAAAATTACGAGAAGAACCACTTTTGTTTGACTCCCATTTTATCTTACGGTTTTTTTTTGTTTGTTTGTTTCGTTTTGTTTTTATTTATTTGACAGACAGATCACAAGTAGGCAGAGAGGCAGGCAGAGAGACACAGGAGGAGGAGGCAGGCTCCCTGCTGAGCAGAGAGCCCAATGCGGGACTCAATCCCAGGACCCTGAGATCATGACCTGAACCGAAGGCAGAGGCTTTAACCACTGAGCCACCCAGGCGCCCCTATCTTATGGTTTAAAAAATTTTGAATTCAATTGTATTTCAAAATCTCTTAAGCCGTGTAGACTGATCCTGAATGAATTTTTTTTTTTAAAATCTGTAGTTAGAAAACTAGGAGTCGGGGTGCCTGGGTGGCTCAGTGGGTTAAAGCTTCTGCCTTCGGCTCAGGTCATGATCCCAGGGTCCTGGGATGGAGCCCCACATCGGGCTCTCTGCTCAGCAGGGAGCCTGCTTCCCCCCCCCCTTCACCTCCCCCCCGCCGCCCTCCGCCCCTGTCCTCTGCCTCTCTGACTGCTTGCGATCTCTGTCTGTCAAAGAAAGAAAGAAAGAAAAAGAAAACTAGGAGTCAAAGTGCACTTAAAATTCGTCATTATCTATTTGAGGCGGTGTGTCTGAGTTAACGTGCTCATAAAGACAAGGTCCTGTTTCGTGATCTCTGCCTTTGGAGTCTTTCTGGTAGCTTTAAATTATGACTTATCAGCTGCTCTCTGAGCTTCCCGGGAGAGGATGGCACCCTGTCTCCACCCCAGAGCTCAGCACTGGCCGCCACATCTGGTAAGGGCTCGATAATGGTCAAAGTGGAAGGAAAGAATGGGTAAAAGCTTTGTGTGTGAATATGGACACATTAAAAAATTTCAGAAAGAGTATCAGAGTTGGAATATTTTTTCCCCCTCAGAATCAGTAAGAAGCACTTATTTAACTTTAAATTTATATTTAAAATTTCTAGTTTAGCCTAGAGGGAGACTCGGAGGGTAATTTTAATTATCTGAGAACTAGAAATTGAGGTAAGAAAATATTTTTAGATCTGTAATTTCTCACTGGAGAAAAACCACAGGTTCCTATTAGTCTACTGGTATCCTTTGAAGCTAAAAGTAAAGGAAATGGTCAAGATGGTTAATCTGTGTTACATACTATTAAATCTCTAGGAATAATTAACTCTTATGTATTTGTTAAAATCCTTTTCATGTAGAAATTAGGATAGTAAGGTGGTTAAGAGAGAAACTGTGAGCCGGCCCACCCGGTTTCACATGTATATTATGTAACTCCTGTGGCCTCAGTTTCTTCACATGTAAAATGGGGTTAATGTCAGCATGTACCATGTAGGACTGTGTTGGGAATTATGTGAGATCATCCTGTTTCCCCGTGTGTCTGGTAAAAATGTTTTTAACATTAGCTATCTGTGCTAAACATCTCCGAGGAGAATAACTTTAATGGTAATTACTTAATATTTTCTCACTGTAAAATACTATATAATAAATAACAGTGAGTAAGAGAGTTTTTGCCCTTGATTAAAGTAAATAAGACAGGAGGCACACAAGGGGTGCAGTCCACTGGGCGTAAGACTCTTGGTTTCGGCTCAGGTCATGATCTTAGGGTCATGAGACTGCCATCGTTGGAAGGATGATGGTAGGCAGATGACAACAGACTTTGGAGGGAAGCTGTTACAGGTTGATTGCATCTCCCCCTAAAATCCACAGGTAGAAGTCTGACACTCAGGACCCAGAAATACAATCTTGTTTGGATTGAGGATTTTTACAGACATAATTTAGTTAAAATGAAGTCATTATGGTGGGCCCAAATTCAGTATGACTGGTGACTTCCTGAGAAGGGGAAATGTGACCACAGGGAAACACTTAAGAGGGAAAGGACAAGAAGACACAGGGAGAAGATGGCCATCTACAACCAAGGCAAGAGGCCCAGACCTGATCCTTCCTCCACAGACCTCAGAAAAAAACAGCACTGCTGACACCATGATCATGGACTTCTGGCCCCAGAACTGTCGGATAATGAATAAATAAACGTCTACTGTTTAAGCCACCCAGTCCTTGGTACTTTGTTACAGCAATCAAATCAAGATTGTACAAAGTGTGCAAGAGAGGGGCACCTGGTGTCTGAGCTGGTTAAGCATCTGCCTTTGGCTTAGTTTGTGATCCCAGGGTCCTGGAATCGAGCACCGCTTCGGGCTCCCTGTTCAGTGGGGAATCTGCTTCTCCCTCTCCCTCTGACCTTCCCCACTGCTCCTGCTCCTACTCGCTCACTCTCTCTCAAATTAATAATAATAATAAATCTTTAGAAATTGTGCTAGAGAGGGAAAGAAAGAAAGCTGGTCATGGAGGTAAGCAGGAAAAATTAGTCCAATTTGTTCGGAACACAGAATATAAGAAAAAAAAGGGGAGAAACACACAAAAAAAGAACTCCTGTTCACCCCATAGTCCAATAATCAGAAACAGATATCTGGAAAAAAATGTTAATATAGGCTCAATTTGCTTATTTGCTATACATGTTACAGAATTTGTAACAAGAACAAGTTTAGCTCCACAGACCTGGAGGGAAAAAAACGCTTTTCCCAAATTACTCAGATTATGAAAAAAGAATAATTTGAAAGATTCTGCAGGATCACTATGTTTTATCTGGGGTTGGTAATAGCTGGCAGTTATGTTGTGAGGGTGATAAACAAAAATGATAATCAAAACTTTTTTTCAAGACCTCTGTGGAAAATATTCAAATAAAGGAATCATATTTGACTGTGTTGATGATTGAGTTTAAGGAATTAATGAATTACCTGTAAGAATCTCTGTTGCTGATGGTGTCATGACCCGAGTCTTCCTGCTCGTCTCCCGCCATATTAAAACAGACCCGTTTGCTATTTCTCTCTCCCTTCTCGTTGTCACTCTCTGGTGGTACTACGCACTCTGGTGTCTTACGTTCTAATTTAGGAGAATATGTTATGGAAGACAGAAGGCTGCAATGTGATATTAAAAAAAAATAAGTGCACATTTTCAAACTGGCTGCTACAGAGAACTACCTTACTTGTTGAATATGATAGGCTTAGAAATATTTTTAGAGTGTTTGTTTCACGTAAAATTAATTTTTGATTGCATTAAAGAACAGTTGTATGAAGTTCACTTTTTCCTCTCAGAACAAGTAATAGAAATAGCGCCCCATTTAGACTAGAAAACTGTGTTGGTAATCCGTCCCGCCACTTACTGGTTTTGTTATCACAGCAACACTATGATGATTCTCTTTGGCATCTAGGATATGGGGATAATAATAACTAGCCCATGTGACTCTGTGACAATGAAATGAGAATATACTCCAGTATATAAAGATTGTCACCTCCCTCCCCTAGTCATTATCACTACCATCTAAAAATACTTGGAGAACTTTAAAGAGCTACCCAAATATTAAAATAAACACTAAATGTGCTTAAATATCCCCACTGGCTTACCCTCAGATATTAAAAACCCATCTACCCATCTACCCCTGCCTTGGGTTTCTCCCAAGCGGTCTTTATTTGACAGGAAGAATGTCATGTGGTCAGTTCTTTCTCACTGCTCATATAAGCAGGTGTTCTGGCCATCACAATAGTAAGACATTAAAGAGAGTCGCATACAATGTGAGGACAGGAGACAACAGGCACCATGCCTATATCATCCACAATCTAGTCACGATGGTATGTAGCGAATCTGCCCAAATGTAAAGCTCTTCCACTTGGGCTTGAGGCAAAAACACAACCTTTAGTTCTAAATTGGTGCCACACTTGGTATGGACTCTGGGTAGCATGGATTTTATCACTCCAGATTTGACTCTTGGGCTGTCAAGAGTTTCTGTTAGTACTCACTCAAAATTATGCCAACATGGAATCAGTCTTTGCTAATATACAAAATCTGTAAAACTTGCAAAATGAATTAAACCATAACTTAACAAGGGCCCTTGCATGGCCTCTGCAGCCAACAATCACCTTCTCATTTACCAAGTACAGGAGACACTCTGTCCTAGTCCACGCTCATTTTTCTAGTGCAATGTCATGTTTGTTTCAAGACTCTGAGACTGTCTTATACCTCTTACGTGTAACCCACCATGTCAAACCCAATACTGTGCACTGAGTAAATATTTGTTAAGGGATTTCCCTAATTAGCTCATTAGAGACATCTCTTGTACCATGCACTGCTTTACTGTGCATACGGAAGTTTATATAACAAACGTAAGCCCCTGTCCTCTTGGAACTTACGTTCTACTGAGGGGAAACAAACCACAAACAAGTAAACTGTATAGTATATCACACGGTGACAAATATTAAGAAGGAAAATAAAGAAGGGAAGGGAGATGGAGCTGTGACTTCAAACAGTATAGTCAAGGAAGGTCTCACTGTGAGATAACATTTGAATAATATTTTGGCATTTTATACCTTTTAAATACCAGTGAAAATCAGGGGGCTGTGTTATGCTGCTCAAGGCCCGAAGCTATAAATTATTTTAAGCAGTTTTTCTGTTTGCAAAGACACTTTTACATTTTTGGAAGACAGATATGTATTTATTCACTCCCTCCACCCAAAAGCTTAAACATTAGATTAACTCCAATTACCCAAGCTCTATACTGCATAGACAGATGAACTCTGAATGCCAAAGAGGAAGGAGATGCAGACGTTCTCATTTTGCAAGGAGTATTCTGTGCTTTACGTATCTTTTAAATTAGAAGTCATGGGGACGAGCATACTTGTTTTGTTTTTTGTTTTTTTTTAAAGTCATATGAATTATATTCACATATTTGCTTTTCATTTTAAACAGCTGTAGTCAGGCTTGCACTGACCCTGTGGGAACAAGTGTTAGGTTTACAAACAAATGATAGAAAAGCAGTATTTTTGATATCATGTTTTTTGCATAAAATTTCTAGATTCTTAAAAGTAGTAATAATGCATAAATTTAGCTTTATAATATTTATGCATACAAAAATAGTTTTCCTTCACTTTTGTTCATGTACAATATTAAGCTACCTACTCTAGGTCTGCTAATTCTCTGTTAAAACCCTGAGCGGCCCAATCTCCTTCTCACACCCTTGATGAATAAAGATTTTTGTACACAGCATCCTACATCCAACCTGTGTTCTTCTACTAAAGTGAGACTTAAATATCATCATCTTTACCATTTTCATCATACCTAACATTTGTTGAGCTCTTATGCCAGTCACCATGCTAAGACAATTCATCCGATCCTAAAGCCTCCTTAGGAAGTAGCTATGACTGTTATTATGGTGGTGATCCTCATTTTGGTGATGGGGCGAGTGAGACACACTCTTATATACATGTACTTTGCAAATGATGCAGAACAGCCCCTCCCTGCATATCATTTCTATACTCTGGAGAGAGGAAGGAAGTCATTAGTGCTATCCACCACATCCCAGTTCTCCTGGGCGCATTGCTGGGTGGCCTCCCTTCCCCCATGCGGCTAAGAATGACCATCAAACTTGTTTTCACCAGTATGACATAAGTGGAGGTTACCTGAGTCCCTTCTAGGTGCAAGCCTTTGAGCAAATGTGCAGCCTACATCATTTCCTCTTGCTGAGGGGACAACCAGAGACATTCCAGCTGACAGGGGGTCTGTCAGCCTGAACTCTGAGTGAGGTCAGTGTGGAGCAGAAACTCTATGACACAGATGGGCATGGAGAAAAAGCAAGAGAGAAAGCCTATTGTTTCAAGTTTGTAAGGCTTTAGGGTTTTGTTAACATAAAACAAAAATCAGCTGTATAGAGAGTAGGGTACCTAGAAGGATGATGTATGTGACTGGGCTAGAGGAGTCGCTACCTTATTCTGGGGAAGTAGGCACGGCCTCTCTACAGATCAGTATTAGCCTGATACCTGAGTGCCTAGAAGGCTAGCCGCAGACCTCAGGAGCAGCACTGACAGATGGAGGTTTGTCATGTTCTAGGTTCAGAAAAAGACAAGTGCAGCTGGAGCTCAGAGACATGAGACTGGAAGGATGACAGGGGTAGAGTGCATAGGGCTACACAGGCCACAGTAATGTAGTTGATATTATTTTAATGGCATTGCAATGCCATGGAATGGTTTTAAGCAGGGAACAAGCATGATTTGTACAGATTTGTACAGATCCTTCTGGCTTGTACAGATCCTTCTGGCATTAGCTGAATGTAGAATGCATTGGAGGGCATAGCTGGTGAGGGGACAATGCTGACCCAGCCGAAGGTGATGGGGAGGATACATTCTGATGTATACTTGACTAAACTTGATAAGGTCCTGGAGGTGAAGGGACAGGAACAAGAACCAAAAGTAACACCCACTGTCTGCCTTGCAGAACTGAAAATATGGGGAATACTTGACTGAGAAGAGGGAACATGTTCATGGGGGAGTCACAGTAGCTTTCTGCGTAAGGAAATCTAGAATTCAGTTTTGGAAACAAATTTTAAGTTTGAGATTTAATGTGTTATGTCCCTGTGTTTCATAACCCACATCACAGAGGGGCTGCAGGAATGAAATCAAGCAGTACTTATATTAATAAAACCATGCCTGGCACATAAACCCCTCTGATACACATTAGTGCTTATGAAGCTGAGCCCTCTTTTCATACATTTACCAGCAAAATGCTCAAAGATAATTCCACCAACAACCCTACCATTTCTACCTGTAAGCCCAGGTCACTAAGTGTCTGTCCCACAGTGAGGTTTGCTCATGACTCAGCCCGGGGCATCTGGCCCCTATAAAAGGCAGGTCTGTTCTCAGCTTTCCTATCTTCACCAGCCCCCAGGACCCTTTATTCATCTCCTCCCTGAGAGAATACACAAATGCTGTATTTTAAAGTCCTGTCAATGGTTTTGGATTATCCACAAAATTTTGCCCTTTAATTATGTCTAGTACCTAACTGTCATTACCCAGAAAGTAGCCCGTCAAAGGACAAAAGTGTTTAGCTTCAATGAGATAAGAATCATAGAATGTTGAATAAATTCCCAACATCCCCTTATTTCATGGTAATAGACAACAAATGTGTCTCTAGTCCCATCTTTGGATCTGAAGGAAGTAGAAGCATTTAGTGGAATGTCTATGTGTTGAAGGAAATGTTATTTCTAGAAGTGTTCCCAAGGGGCAGGGTAAGCGGACAAGCTCAGGACCAGGCCCTTTCCCAGGAATGAAGGATTTCTAGAAAGGCCAGCCATGAGACATTGTGAAGCAATTTCTCTTAAAACTTGGCAGAGTATCCGAGATCTGCTTCTCTGCTCTGCAGAGGCATCTATGTCTGACCAAGAGTAATTACTACATGGTGAGAAAACTGTTTGGTAACTAGTTTTCAAATAATTCGTCAAGCTCGACTGCACTGCAGTATCTCCGAATGGGGCAAAAGGGAATCCAGGCACTTGGATGGCTGCACTGTTTTGAAGGGACTATATTGCACATTGAATTATGTGGAACATATTTATATTTAGAATTAAATTATATGGTGCACACAGAGAAGACCAAGGAAGTTTCTCAAATCACTTGCTCATTTCATGTCATTTTCCTAATAAACATGCACAGTAGGGGAAAGGCTTTTAGAGTAACAGAGTGGGAAACTCTTAAGTAAAAATAGGTAATTATTTTAAGTAGTTTTGGTTAATAAAAATAGCTTAACGCCTTTCTTCAATGAGGGCTTCAAATACAAAGCATTTGAAGCCAAATAAAGGGAGCCCTTTGGCTCTACCCATTTTCTCAAAAATATATCTACATCAGCTGAACTTAAAAAAAAAAAAATCAATAAATTAACAAAGACAGCCAAATCTGGACAACTGCCAGGAAGTGCTGAGTAGTCAATGCATTAGAGTCCTGGTCTCTGAGGTACTATGCGCTCAGGCACATCAATAATCCTGCCATTGGTAAAGGACTTGTCTGAAAAACAGGAATAATAACTCTTGGCCCAACTGGCAGTGTGGGATTGGTCCAGATGTTCTCCTAAAATCCCTCCAAGAGCTAGGATACATGATTCAGTGCCACTATTTATTGCCTTATTAATAAAGATTCTTACTCTGTGCACTTCCTAAATACTTGAAGGAGAAAAAAAAAGCTAGTTTCTAAAATAGAACATATCATACAATAAAATTCCATTTATTAAATGAAACAAAATATTATGCCTTAAGATATTACCTTATGTGTCACAAGGTCATTCTCAAACAGTCCAAAGTATAATACGATTGCCTAAAAATAGCCACCTGTTCTCTTAGCAACCCCAAACTATTTAATTCATCTATAAATGGGGCAGTCACAATATAGTAAACTGATATAATATAAACAATTTTTTAAAACTAATGTATTAGAACCCATGAAAACAGAATTTCAAGTTTAAATTAACTGATAAAAATGTCGGAACAAATTAGCATAATAAATAGTAACTATCTAAAGATAACCTTAAAAATATGGTACATCTAATATGGTGATTTTCAGCACTAAATTTCAAAGACATGTAAAATAAGAGATCATGTCGGGGTGCCTAGGTGCCTCAGTCAGTAAAGGGTCTGCCTTCAGCTCAGGTCATGATCTCGGGGTCCTGAGAGCAAGTCCCACACTGGGGGTCCCTCCTGAGCAGGGAGCTTGCTTCTCCCTCTGCCCCTCTGCCCCTCTGTGCCACATGTCCTCGTGGTCTCTCTTTCTCAAATAAATAAATAAATAAGATTTAAAAAAAAAAAAAAGAAAAAGTTTTAAAAAGCAAAATCCTGTCAGTTAAGATTTTATTTGTATAATGTCTAATTACCAAAAAGGCTCAGAATAAGTTCTAAATATTTTATGTCAAAACTGAATTTTCCAGGGAAGTATGGGATGATGTGTATGTGGGCGGAATTAAACAATACACAACCAACAGCAATCTAAATGTGTAACTTCATAAAGAGAGCATGACAAAAAAGGGAAAATGGTGTCTATACCATTTTCAGATTCTACCAACTTCAGTTATATCCACCAATTTCAACCCCTTGAATGAGAAGTAAGCATAATGTTAGACACCGCACTATTTTTTGTACTGATTTTTGTAATTTTCACCACAAACTTGTAATTTGTTATTATTCTTCATCCTGTTTAATAGGTGAGAGACCAAGTTCCCCCAAAGCCCATGTTTTTGTGACTATACAGAGTTGCCTTGACTGTCCGTGACACACAATCACAACCATGATGTGGCAAAGCACGCCACAGAGTAGAGGCAATTGGCCAACCATCAATTTTTTAAGTAAGAATCAGAGTCGACCTCTTTGGAAAAGTTTTAATTAACTTCCTCCTCTTCTCTGTTCTTGATAAAAATTTTCAAGTGACTGGCACAGCTATTTGGGTTATTGCTTAGTAAACCATAAATTCAATCAGGGGAAAAAAAAAAGAAGTTCATTCATTTGTCTTTGGTCTTAGAGGTAGATAATTTTACAATTACTCATTTAACAAGTATGTTAAAGATTTGCTATATTTTATATTTTTTATACACATCTACTGAGTTGTATATACATTTACTGTGTTCTGCTCTATAAAGGATACCAGGAAATCTGCATACCTAGTTGGTACTCTATCCATTATATTTTTGAGTTTAATAGTTTCACATTGAGACTTTCTTAGTGTTTTCTATAAGAAAGAATTTTGCCACTCTCTTCCCTGGCATTAAATGCTTCCTTAAAATGCATTGTTATATCCCTTTTAAGGTGTTAGAAGGAAGAGGATCTGTATGGTTCACACTCATGAAATCTTACATTTCTAAAAATGAAAGAATGATGGATGTTCAAAAGTCACATTTTCTATAGCTATTTTGTTAGGCACATTGAAAAGTACAATAAATAAAATACTTACTCATCAATTTGACAAACACACATCTCCACCTCCTTCAGTGCAGTCTGAAGTTTGCCCAACAGTTTCTGATAAATATCTTGAGTTTCCAGGTCTTCTTCTTTTAACAAGTACCGGAGCCCACGCCCATCCTGCTGTCCCAGAGACAGGCCTGAAGGGGCCGCCATGGTTGTGATTGTGTGCTGAATGTACACCATAGGGCTCAGTTTCCCTGAAGAGGTAAGATCATTCCAGAATAATATTTATGACCTTTAACACACAGTAATGATCCAGTGCAATTCATTCTAGTCACCCAGGCTTATATTAAATAAAATGCCAATCCAATGCTGAATGTAATTCAGGAATTAAAGCTTATGGGAATTGTGATTAAAATATCCTTCCATCTCATGCTTTACTGTGATGGTATGGAATGGCACTGTCCATCCCTGAAGCTGCTCCTCCTATATTTTTCTCATCATTATAGGGCCATTTCAGACTAATGGACTGCACAATAAGATAAGCTGTGCCTGTCATACACGTAAGGAAGGAAAGAACAATTGTTCTTCTTAGAGGAAAGATAATAAAAACGCATAACTCTATTTTTATTCTATAAACATTTATGTAGAATTATCCAAATGATTATAGAGAGGAATCCTGTCTTTAGAAAATTCAGACTTGTTCAGACACCAGGAATCTATCTTACTTCAGGGATGCTGGAATAGTTAACAATTGCCTAAATTATGTTTCATGATTTGAGGAAGTTTCAAAAGCTAACATACCTTGCTCAGATTTATTTTCCTTATCATGAGAATTATGCTTCCTGCTATCCAGCTGAACACCAAAGGCACTCCCAAGGGAGGTTGATGTTTTGGGATAGGAAACTTCCATTATGTTGACATGGCAGTTGGTGGGGCAGAAATCACTGCTGTGTAATGGGGAGATTTTAGATTTGGCCTGTTTGAAGGTGGGCCAGGCTCTATTCTTTAGTACACGTGAAAACTGTAAATTAAAGGAGAAACAAAGAGCAGTTGAACACACAGCGTTCATCACTTCCACCACCCATAACGAAATATTAAAAAATTAAATTATGTCAATTGGCACAAGTGAAATAAATGATAAGTTGTTGGAAATTAAGTCATTCTTTTAAAACCCACACATTCTAAGTAAAGAAAAGCAATAAAGGCAGCAAATGCATAGGATTCTTTTGAAACTCTGATTACAAGTTAGATGCTGAAAGACCTAAATTTAAGTGACCAGTACCATTACTAAGACTCAAATCCACAGGCTGCTAGGGGTTGAGAGTCTGACAGAGAAATCCAATTGGCATCCTCGGATACTGAGGTAGGAACACAACATTTCAAGTGAGGCCAAGTGGCAGAAGTGGGTAGCTGCCAGATCAAGAGGGGACTATTCCAAACACTGTCAGAAAGCCAGCCCAAACCTGAGTCTATGAACCGGTTGGACAGCAATGGCATGGCTGTGCTGATCCAGAAGGGCAGGACAATAAGCAGAACCAACTGTACCTTCCATGCCTCCTGTGAATCACTGCTGAGCATCTGGGTCAGGATCAGCCTGAAGACTGGTGTGGACTCTGCTTTTATGTCACTGGAAATAAACTGATACTCAAGGCATCTGCATAACTTCCAAGAAGGACCACTCTACTACTTTGAACCTTACGATCAAAATCCACCTAATCCTTGTCATGGTCTAGATGGCTGCCCAAAGTCTGATCTGCACCTAGGTTATTATCTTAACCTCTCTTCTCCTTGCCCCTTGGGCTTCTTCTTGCCTTCTCTCAGGTCCTGTCACATACCATCTACTCATTCTAGGTCTTTGTATGGGCTGTTGGTGTGCCTAGAATGTTCTTCTTCCCTCATCGCCACATTTACTCCTTTGCATTTTCAACTTCTATGAAATCATCACCATTCTCATCGTGAGCCTTCATCTAGGTCCAATTTCCTTGGTTATGCAGCACATTGTAACCCTCATTATAATTATGAATGATTTTCTTATCTTTATCTCAGTGGATGGTAAATTCCATGACAGTAATACCCATGTCTATCTTGTGCACCATAAACAGCCATCTCATAGAATTGAACTGGATTATAGTTTCAGAAGCAAAAGACTGAGAGCAACCAGCTACATGTGTTTTAGTTGTGTTTAATTTAGTTATAACTGATGTGATTCCGGGCAGGTCATGTCTTTCTACCATTCTTAGTAAAACAAGGAATATGGATGGAATGATCTCTGTGTTCTCTTTTTATTTGAAAACTATAAGCAGATCCTTACAGTTTTTACTAGCAGGGAAGTAATGTGGGCACTAAGAGATTAAAAATTCAGACTAACACTGGTTACTATGTAAGTTTTCTAGGCTAAATTAAAAAATAACGATGTGATATCAAAAAAATCACGTTATAAACGTAAGCTCACCATTAGAATATGAAATATTTTATCTGTATAGGAAACTGTACCTTCAAATCACATGTCTGAAGCTACATAGCTCAGTAAAGTCAAGCACATAGTAGGAAATAAAATGAGAGTGGGTTGAAATGCAGGAAATTGTCAACAAAATTACTAGCAAATTTGATAATAATATATAAGGAAAATATCCTAAACACTAAAAGAGTGGGAGTAATTTAGAGAATTCCTAGTCTTTGCTCTCACCTAACTAATAAAGAAACTGACTTGAAGACTTATCTGGGAAAGACCCAGAATTTAAGGCCAGATTCAAACTTGCAGTCAGATGATCTTTTCCATTGTGGTTGCAGGACAAAAATCTCAGATAAAGCTTCATGGCACACACAAAGGCACAGAAATTACTTTTATTGTGGCACAGCATTGGCCATAATAGGTAGTTTGCTTCTTTTGCTTTCTTTCAGTTTATTTATTTATTTATTTATTTAAAGATCTTTATGTATTTATTTGAGAGAGAATGCAAGAGAGAGCATGAGCAGGGGCAGGGGCACAGGGAGGGAGAGAAGCAGACTCTCTGCTGAGCAGCGAGCCCAACTTGGGGCTTGATCCCAGGACCTTGAGGTCACAACCTAATATGAAGGCAGATGCTTAACCAACTGAGCCACCTAGCCACTCTGCCTTCTGTCATTATAACTTTTTACCTGTTTATTCAAACATATAAAGAGAAGCATCTATTCCAGACTCTGCACTAAATGCTTGAGATACAGCCCTTGCCCTCACAGAATTCATGGTCTAGTAGGACACAGGTAAAAACAATATAATATTCTTATATCTAACAATTATATTATTACAAGTATATGTAATGTATGTATATAAATATATGACCAGCTATGTGCATATATGACAATTATATAATAAATATAACAGCCAGATAATTAGTAATTTGGTAAGTGCTAAGAAGGAAATGAACAGAAGGATGGGGTGTTACCAGAGTGATCAGGTAAGGGAGAAGATTCCTTTCCCAGTGTGATCACTTTCCTATAGCTTTCCAACATGTATATCAATACAAATGTCTGTGACCATAGTATGTTTCCTCTCCCCATACAACCAGACGAGGTGTGTAACCAGGCTTAAATGTGCTTGAACTCTTTCAAAGAGTGTCAGAGAGGAAGCTTTTCTGCTAAGAGTCTCTCTTGCAGAAGAAAGAGGCTTATGGAAACAGTGCTCTCTTCCATCTTAGGTTGTCCCTAGGAAAGGGGGAGGCAAAAGAAGGATCTTAAAGTCATGGGTCCTGGAAATTTACTGAATACATTTTGAGGATCAAAAGTGTACTCCTAGGGGGACTTGGGTGGCTCAGGTGGTTAAGCATCTGCCTTCTACTCAGGTCATGATCCCCGAGTTCTGAGATTGAGCACCAAGTTGGGCTCCCTGCTCTGCAACAGTCAGCTTCTCCCCCTGCCCCTCTCCTGCTTGTGTAAATAAATAAGTAAAATCTTCAAAAAAATTTACTCCTAGACAGCATGCCCTAATATGTAATTATGCCACCTTTCTGTAATGCCAACCTAAAATGAAGTAGGTACAGTTCTTGTTTCAGTTGTAGTACGTGCATGAGAACACACTCTGGTACGTGGCGTCTTTCTTAGAAACATCAAAAGAAACACAGAGTTCATTGATCTGCTTTGGAGAAGCTTGCAAGGAAAGACCAAACAAACAAACAAACAAACAAAAAACCAAAAAACAAAACAAAAACTATTTTCTGTAAAGGAAAATTACAATTTTGTGATAAAGAAACGTACAGGGTATAGGGGAAGGTGAGCTGAAACACAACACTTTAAAGCTATTTTGGATAGCACAGTCCAGACTTACTCCACCTTTATTGTTCTACCCAACAATCACACATCCAGGGCTCTCTAAACCATGCCCTGTTCTAGGCATCTTGGGAAACATCAGTGAATGAAACCGATTTCTGCTTCTGGGAGGTTACATTTTAGTGAGGTGAGAAGCCAACAATAAACATAAGTCGGTTTCATCAGGCTAGAAGATGATAAGTGCAGCTGAAAACAAAATGCAACAGGGAAAGAGGGCTGGGAGTTTCAGAAGATAGGTGAAGAATGCATTGCCGATTGCAATGTTCACTGAGAAGCTGGCATTATGTAAAATCTTGAAGGAAGGGAGAGCTGGGAATGTGGGCACAGGAACAGAAGCCTTCCCAGCAGAGTGAACATCCAGTGCGAAAGTCCCAAGGACGGTATGCTTCTATGAACATCAAGAAGACCAGTGTGACTAGAGCAGACAGAGAGGGGGAAGGAAGAGGAGATAGGAGTGGGGAGATCGTGGGTGGAGGGAAGGCACAGATCATCTAGGAGCTCAGAGGCCTTTGGAAGGATTTAGCTCTTACTACGATTGAGACTCACAACCCCTCAGAACAGACTGCCGGTGGGCAAGGAAGGAAGCAAGACTACTTGTGGGAGAGACAACATCGGCTCACCCTAGGCAGTCAGTAATCGAAGCGGTGAGAAAAGGCTGCACGGGGTGAAGGTGGAACCCAGAGAATGGTATCTGAGAGCCAGGAGTAAAGAATGCACGCAAGGTTTCTAGACTGAGCTATGTGGAGGGTGGGTCTCATTCTTAGGTAGAGAAAACAGCGACTATGACAAACTATGCAGGGGCGGGATCAGAAGTTTATTTTGGACACATGAAGTCTGAGATAACTATTAGAATCAAACGGAGAGGTCAGATGGCCCAGGAGATTGAATGTGATCACCAGGGGATGGAGGGTGGAGAGAGAAAAGGGGAGGGAGCAAATGCTGAGCTCTGCTGCAAGAAAAGGTCAAAGAAAAAAGAAGGAAAAAGCATAGAACACTCACTGTGACTGAGCCACCCAGAAAAGACAAAACCAGGCAAAGGTAGAAAAAGGCTCAAGAGAAGTACAAGGTTGACTGCATAGATGCCACTAAAACAAGGAATAGGATGAGGACAGTGAATGAATTTCGGCAAAATATAGGTCTTCAGTGAGCCATCCCAGTTACATGGAGGGGACCTGAGCCCATCTTGAGTGTGTTAAGAATGAAAAGTGAGTGAGACAGCGGGTCTAGACAGCAAGTATAGGAGGCTCTTTTCAGGACAGAGTTCAAGAAATGAAACAAGAGGTAGAGAAAAGTATGAGGCTCAAGAGAAATAACTGATTTTGTACTCTAGGTGATATTAAAGCCTATTTGTATGTTGATACAAATAAATAATTCTCAGAAATGGAGCTACGGGTTTCTACTGCATTGGTAGTTAATTCATAAATCATTAACCATGACAACACATTAATATCCAGTTACAGTCACTTGACTAAACATAAAAACTAAGACAAAGGTAAGCTACTATTTTACAGATAGTCTCCCATTTCAGTTACGTGTTAAACCCCATTGGCATGGAGTTACAAAAATTCTGTATTGAGGGACAGAGACATGGAGAAAAATTTTGGCCCCAATTTTCCTGATCCACAGGTTAACTTGAGTATTATGTGGCACTGGTAATTAAAGGTACTTGGAATATTTCAAGTAAGACTATGGATTCCTACCTGTAATAGTTTTGGGTAAAGAGGAAGTACCTCTTGAAAGCTCATTAAATATTTATATGGAAGAAATATCCCTAATACACAAAATAAGCCCAATTATGGAATTATTCTCCAACAGGGAATGAATCTAGAATTTAAAAGGGATCTAAGGACAACACAGGGTAAGAATGTTTCTCCAAACAGTGCATAGTTTTATGTCTGGATCACCCACACATCCTGCCCAGAGAAGATGAAAAGCTTGCTTAGGATTCATTCAAGTTTCCAGTATAAGGTCTGAACTTCTCTCATACATGTGTTAAAAAACATCTGTGGCCCTGTACAGCTGGCCAGAAAATCAATTATGATTGCAGCAGCCTGGCTATAGAAACGGCAGAAATCAACTTGTTTCTATTTTTAAAACCTAAAACTTTTAGAGTCAAAATAAAGGAAAACCAGCCTTCTTGAGATTTTAGTTTCTATGGATACATTTAGTTTTACCAAAAGAGGGGTGTTTGAAGCCTTCATCTGGAAGAAAACAAAAATATGTTACTAATAATAGTTTAAAAGTAAGTTTGTGGAAATTAAAAATATATATTCACAAATGCTATAGTTTCTGTGGACATGCATTTGCTACACAAATGGAGCTAACCTTACATAACCTAGTATGGCTATTATTGTCTTCACTGTTTGAATTTTGTTCGAATAAAAAATATCCCTGAAATATTTTCCTGTTACCTCATTTCTCTATCTAGTGAGAAAGACAGTCAATTATTCTAAATATGCGTAGTCAATAAGGGATGACAAAAAGGACACCTTACAAAGTGCTTAAGTCCTAGCTGACTGCAAGATTCTCCTTATTTCTAAAATTAAAAATAAAAACAAGTGAGACAGCATTCCATAGGATGGATACCTAGTCTGCTATTTGCCAGCTAAGTGACCTTAAGCAAATTCTTAATCTCCCTGCGAAAGGAGCAGATGGTATGAGTATTCAGTACATATGGCTGTTTCGAGGCTCAAACAATAATGTACATACACGAGCCTTCCACATTCAGTGATATTATTTTTATCATCTAAAATCACTGCCCATTAACCTGTCCATCTCTGCTTTAAAAGCTTTCTAGGCTCTTAGTTACTTCCGAGAAAATGGAAGATACTTTTTACTCCCCAGGATGATGTTTTTGAGAACTCCCAACATTTGGGCAAAAACCTTGCCCCTTCTGCTTCTAATCCTACCCCCAACATACTCTCCAGTTTATCACAAGCCAGATTTTGGTTGGAAACCAAGCTATAACATCATTTTCCATCCACCATGACCCATCCATCATAGAACCAGATGTATCCTACCTCCTATGCTCCACTTGAATTGATTCTTTTCTCTCCATCCCTAATGCTTCTACATGAGACCAAGTCACCATCGACTTTCACTCTTTTACAAACAAATCTGATTATTATGCCACTCTAAAATATCACCCGAAAAATCAGATTTTTGTCAGTTTTCTTCTTAATGGTATCCAACTCGAACCCTCCTTTCTAGTCTAGGCAATATGCCAGTTCTTCATCAATAAAATCAGTCTCATTTCTACATCTTTGCCTTCACTTATGAGATCCCTCTGTCTTCACTTACGAGATCTCTCTTTCCTCGAGTCCTTTCTCTACTTCTCTTCTCTCTGACAAATCTTTCCAACTTGCAACAGCTAGCAATTGCTGACTACTCCATCCACAATAATTTCTCCTTAGCTGAAACGCTATTGTCCTCGTAGTTGAACCCATACTGTTTAGCTGTATAGTGGGATTTAGCTGTGGAATTGGAACAATACATATGCTATGCAGCATAGTGTCAAATGCAGGTAAGCAAAGAAAAACCAAACTTACAATAAAGGGGAACAAGGTTCATAATCCACAGCTGTGCCCAGCTGCGTGCCTTTGGGAAAGTTACTGGACCCCTCTAGCTTCGGTCACTTCGTCAATAAAATAGATGATGTTTCATGTGATTGTGTAGATAAAATTATGTAAAATCTTGGTGCAATGCCAGACCCTGTAGGGGATTGCTATAAACTGTTGTGTTAAACAGAACTCCAGGGAGCACGTTCCACTTGTCATGGTGGGACCTCCTAGTAGGTTAAGTAGTCAGTATTATTATTACTTACTTCATGTATTTTGACCTTTCTTACGATGCAGATCGTAAACATGGGGGGGGCAGACATCCTCAAGTAATTATGGACAACCTAATAGGTACACATTCAGTAAATATTTTCCTATTCTTCCTGCCCCATCCTGCAGCAAATTTGCTTCTGAGAAGTTGAGTTTTTGACTTGTGCCACTGGCTTTCATTAACGAGTATACTATGTTTTATGTCTGTCACCTAAAACAAATTGCTATTTCTTTTTCAGGGACATGTTTACGGGCACTGCCCTGACATTTCCTGGTGCCACCTCTTTGAAATTCAGTGTGAGAGATTTCTTTTGGAACTCAGTCTAAGAAAAGCTTTGCTTCTCTTGAGAAACACGTATAAATCACAGGATTGCTGATAAATATGTAATAGACTGTGTTTCTTCTTTTATTTTGGTTATCAGGAAACTGAAGTTCAGATATTATATCCCACATTAGCAACTAACTAGAGTCTTAGGACTTGCTGATCTCATCACCCTTTTCCCCTGGTGGATCTATAAATCATCAGTGTAATATAACTTTACCTATAAATGTACCTGCTAATTTTTCACTAATAATCCATACTCTCTTTTTTCCTTTTATTAATAAAATTCTGTGCGGTTTTTTAAAAATTTGTATTTATTTATTTTTTAAAAGATTTTATTTATTTATTTGACAGACAGAGATCACAAGTAGGCAGACAGGCAGGCAGGGAGAGAGAAGGAAGCAGGCTTCCTGCAGAGCAGAGAGCCTGATACGGGACTCAATCCCAGGACCCTGAGATCATGACCTGAACCGAAGGCAGAGGCTTAACCCACTGAGCCACCCAGGTGCCCAATTCTGTGAGTTTTAGTTGGGCACATGAATGCCTAGTTGGGGACATTTCTCAGCCTGCTTCCACTAAATGACTAATCTGATGTGAATAGGAGCATGGCTTCCCGGTCATGCCCTCAGCAGGAACTCTTTACTTTCCACTTCCTCTTTTCTCTTCTGAGGGACTATAGCTTAGACATGGTGCTGATGAGCCAACTTTGACTTTGTGGAAAGGGCGATGTCTTAGGGGAGAGAGCAAAAATAGAGAAGGATCCCTAGATTATCATCAAGCCCCACCCCACTGGACTCCCGTCCAACTGAACTTCCATGTGAGTGAAAAATAAGCTTTCAGTTTTAAGCCTGTGTTATCTTGGTCCCCCTCACAGCAGCTGAATCAATACCCTACATAATATACCCTCATCCTACTGTTTTGTTTTTACTTATATAGTTTACTTTTGTTCATGTGTATTTCTTTAAGCTATTTCTACTGCATTTGTTGTTTGCATGAATGGAAAAAGAAAAAGAAATGAGACACACACACTGACAAGTTAGACAACCAAAATCGGCCCCAACCCCTGTCATTCTTCATACAAATCCATTTCTGAAATAGAATTATTCTCTCTTCAAAATGTGCTTAAAGGAAAATACTAATTTGCATTTGTTTAGACCTTTTAAATTTTACTTCCAAGCACTGTCCTCTCTTACACCGAAGGGAGAACTAAAGAGAATCTTCTGTCCTTCAGCTTCAACAAGGCATATTCATGGCATCTTTCCCAAACTCAAATAGGTGACCTGACCTCAGCGATCACAGAGAGAGGATTAACAGATGTGACAGTTAAGCAGTGATCTTGAGTATCATTTTTCTTCATGCAAATGGACTTATAAAAAAATAAAATAGCAATACATAGTCAACCTCCCAAGCTAAACATTTTAGGAAGTCTTAAGGGAAAACACGGTGATTCTTCTTCCCCTTGTCCACATCCCACCTGAGGCAACCAATGCTGAAGTATTCATTCTTGCATTTCCCTATTCTCCCACAGCCATATTTGGACACATATGGGCTTATCTCTCACTTAATTTACCAGGAGCATAAAACATACACACTTAACTCACATTCATAAAAACTGTGGTAAATAATATTTCCTAGTATGGCTGTACCAAATTTTAAAAAACAAACATCATTTTGAGGGAAAAAATTTAATTAGCCAATCTCCTATTGACACAAATAGAAAAAAAAAAAAACTTACTAGAGGATATATTTTGGAGATCAATTTCTACTAATTCTACCTCTAAATTATGTCTTCTACTTTTCTTTATCTCCCCCACCTTCACCATAGGCCAAGCTATCATCATCACTCACTGGGACTATTGCAACAATTTCCTCCTCATCTCTATGTCTCTATTCTTGCCTCTTGCAATCCATTCCTACAGAAGACACAGCACCACCTTCTTAAAACCTTAATCAGATGAAGTCATTCCCCTGTTTAAAAGCTTCTGATTGCTTCTCGTTGATGTGAGAAGAAAATCCAAACTCCCTCCAAAGTTCCTAAAGGTAAAAAGCTTCCACAGCTCTTCACACTGGTCCCTGCCTAAGCCTCCATCCTTATGACTACCTGTAACCCCCTCAGGCCCCCTCCCCCACCACCCCGTTTTTGTTGCTATTGTTGTTGTTTTTGCTTTGGGGCCTCTGTAAAGATTTATTTAATTCTTTGCTGCTTTTCCTACTCAAATGTAAGTACCCTGAGAGGGAATATCTTCTCTCCTTTGCTGCTATATTCTTAGCACCAAGAATAGTGGTTGGTATATAAAATGTGCTCAATAAATATGTCAAATAAATGACATTTCAAGGAGACTGTGTTCCATGTACTTTCTGATTGAGAGTTTGAGTCCCTCTGTTAAGAGAAAAGGAAAAGAACTACTGACTCATAATTAAGTGGCCTGGCTTTACATCCCAACTCTATCTTTTGCTAGTAATTTAATTCTTTAGACTTCAGTTATTATAGTTGGAAAATGTGGAATAATGATAGCTTTCAGATTTATAAAGATCAAGTAAGACTAATGGATGTAAAGGCCTATTAAAAACTCTAAAATGTTATATAAATGTTACTATTTCAATAAACTGGTACATAAGTAATGAAAATATCAAGAATTGAATTAAATTGGACATTTAAATAATTTAAACAATAATTCCATGCAAAATATATACATAAACCTCTTACCTTTTTATAACTGGATATTCTCTGACATATGTGCTCAATTTTTTCACTACAAATCGCACTGAATTTACTCTGAAGGTCAGTAGGAATCACTTCATTTAGAGAGTTAAGGCTGGTACAGTTTTGTACAAAATGATCATCACTTTTAGCCAGGGCTTCAAGAATCTGGAGTAACACACACACACACAAGGAACAAGAAAAGAAAACCTTCAAAATTAGCCAAATAAAATTTTCACAATTCTAGAACGCAGGGTGACCCTACTCGGCACACTTCCCTGAGCTGCTTGGGATTTCTGTGTTCAGTAAAACCATCCCAGTGAAGTGATGGGCTTGTGTGTTTGGCCTCTTGTGCTTGCCTTCTGCCAGCTGTTAAAGGTTGCCTGAGGAAAGTGAGTGGACTTCAAAGACTCCCTGCTGGATAAGTCAGTATGCTCTGATGTGGTAGCACACTGCCTGTATTTTAGTCGGAGTTACTCAGAACTTTTTTTTTTTTTTTTCTCAGTTTGGTAGTAGAACAACAAACACTTAAGGAAAACCAACAGAATGGCATCCTTACTTTCTACTGAGAGACCAGTATAGAGACTGCATATAACGAATGTTTGCTGATGAAATGAATAAATAAGAAATTGTTCGGCTAAAGTAAAATCAATGATAGTTGCAGGGTCTGAGCTCCATCTGATAAAAGCATCCCTATGATTTATTCAATTAATAAATCCCTTTGGCTATTTGAATGAATTGTAAGACAGCACTTGTGTGTATTTGTGTGTGTGCATACTACCGATCGCTGAGAATTTCCAACGAGTTGAGTTAATTACGTGTCATACTGATGACTGTTCAAAGATTGCAAGGACTGGTTACACCCTTACCTGACATTTTTATAATATTGGATGAGGGATACAATATATAGATGCTATGTTTACTTGAGCTCCCTCACCACCTCTACTTCACTGACTTACAGAATATAAAGTGTAAGCTTTTTGTTTAATCGCTTCTCTAGATAGTAGAGTTAGCTTTATCATTAGCCATGTGATCTTGGTTAAATTTCTAATTTCTTTTATTTTCTTTTCTTCATGTGTAAAATAGAAATATTTGCAAGACTTATACAGTTCTCATACACAAAATAACCCATGTAACTTTGAAAATCTGAAATAGCTAGGAAAAGGAGATAAAATGATGCTAATAACCTGGTGCCAAACTTTTACATGGATTGCCTTAGTAATGTAATAATAAGTGGTTGCATTTTGAAAACACAGATTCTATATCAAAAGATATATAGTGGTAGGACATCATCAGAATAATGGAATTTTTTTTGAGGTTGACTTTCAGAATATAAAACAAAAACATAAAAGAATTTTTGAAATAGTGCATAGTCTATCTCAACTACTCATATATGAAACAAGGGTTAACATGAAAAAATAAAAGTAGGGAAGCTATATGTCATATTTCTTACTTGGAATACCTGAATCCTCACCAAGTGATAGAAAAGCAGATGAAATACTAGACCTTAGGCCTGGGGGGGTGTCTAATAGGAGCTTTACTGATTTACTTAGCAGAAGGGTCATGAAAAGCAAGCACAGGGTCATCTCTCACTTACATTTTATCCATTTGATGAAAACTCCCTTCCTCCCTATCTTGGTTTAGTCTGAAGACTAAAGATGATATCCTTCCCAGCTAAGAATTACATAAATGTCTGCGGGTCTATTCATAAATGGATCTCTATGCCTTGTGAAATTTTATGAAATAAACATGAGACTTGCAGAATTTGAAGTTTCTTATAATACATTTCCAGACTTCAAATACTTTTCAGAGGATTATCTACATTTAAAAAAGCACCACCTGTCACAAAAACCATCTAAAAGGTATTCGTGATACTGAATCAACAGATGTAGCAAACTTAACTAAATGCAGAGAAGCCTTTGCCAAATCAACTAACATTTGCCTGGGCAAGAGTCCCATCTAAGATCACACTGTACTCCAAAAGAGATCAATAAAAAGGAAGGTTGTACGCATACCGAGTAATGAGGGAAAAAAAGAAAAGAAAGTTGAATGAGCTGACAGCTGAAGCACATACAGCTATTTACACATTTTAAAGTGGAGGTGGGGGTGGTGTCAGGGACTTTATTTAGAACAAAATCCCTTGTTTTCCCGGGATCGCTCATACCTTGGCAGTGAGGCTGAAGAAACCTTTGGGCTCAATCATCTTCTCTACCACGTTGCACTTTATCCCAGCTGTGCTGTCGTACTCATACACGACCCCATATTCCAGGTGCACATTATCCACTGTCAGACTCACGTGCTCCTTCTTCCCATCGATGATGGCCATGGTGTTAAACTTGTCAATTACCTCTGGAACAAAGACACTATGAATTCAGCAAATTCAGGAAGGGTTCGCTACTCTCCTCAAAGAATTTGAGTCTCTCCGAATAATTTTTAAAGATTTCTTTAAAGGATGGCTATATCTGATGTCTCGTTAACATTTTTTAAAAACAAGAACACTTAAAAAAAAAAAAAACATATGTTTGAGTGGTCCGAATCTCACCACTCTAACATGACTAGTCTTTGCACATCCATTTTGATCTATGGACCATATGTATGCCTATTTATACCATTATAAACGTTACACAAGCAATTTTTTTTTTTTAATTAGAACCATGTATGACTTAAAGTAGGGCTCCTAAAATTGCCTCAAACATTGAATGAATATTTGTTCAATGCAGAAAAAAATATAAAGCCATTCTGAAGAAGCAGAAAGGAGATCCAATAATAATTTTTTTCAGCAGACAGGATGCATGAATTTTCCCCAGACAGCATCTTCTGCAGATAACTCACTGAGAAAATGTCATTGTTTGCTATAATAACGTTTTCATCTGGGCTGTCTTCCTATTGGTTTTTGGCCAATGGTCAGTCTGCTGGCATAAAAACACCTAAAATCTGAAGCAAGAAAAACCCCTGAGAAACCTAACAGCAAATATTAAATTAGCAAAAATAGAATATTAGTTAACTAAAAACAATTAAGTCCCAGAATGGCAGACACAGCAAATATAACATAGGAAAAAGCAGAATAATGGTTTATCTTAGAATAATTGAGTCCCAGAATAGCTAGAAATAAATTATCAGAGCATCTCATCAACCTTTTCACTGTGGCACTAATGATGATAAGCAAAAAGAGCTAACTCTAAATGAGGAATAAAGGCCTCAAGACAAGGTCCTGAGATTTGTCCTAGTTTAAATAATTAAGAAAGTTGGTATGTCATAATAACCTTGGTGCTCCAGTATGGTTGAAATATTTCTAATATCGCCCACGATCTTAGTGGCTCCTACCCAGTGGCCTTGTAGGAGTGGAGGAAACACAGCTTTTGCTGAGTGCCCCGCCCTTATGATCAGTGTGTATAGGGGATTGTGTAACTGCTAGGATTGTGTAACTAGGTCTCGAAGAACCTAGTAGTACAATAAAGATGTCCAGAGTTATCTACTAGTAATGTGAATGGAAAGATACCAGGAAAAGGTAAGCGAAGGTTCAAGGACTTCTGTGGAAAAATGTTGAAACAATAATTCAAGGTATTTGTCCAATGCAAATATAATTTCAATTGCCTCTCTCCCTTTACTCTTGAGGAAGAGGCCAGTAATACAGCAATCTGCTGGTTGCTTCACGGAGGAAACAGAAATGGTATGAGTCCTTATCAAAAGATCTCTCTCTTTCTCTCATTTTTACATTGTCTCTTGCATTACAATTAATGTTAGAATACAGTAAAAGTTACTGGAATCAAGAAAGTATTTTCAAAGGGACTATACACTTTCTTTCTAAACTCAGGCTTCAAATTTTAGTGCACATACAGATCAGCTCTTGTTAAAATGGAGATTCTGTTTCAATAGGTCTGGGCAGGGGCTGAGCTTCTGCATCTCTCCAGGGGATACTGCAGCTGCTGGTCTGTGAACCACATTGGATTAGGAAAGTCTACACAGCATTTAAACTCAAAACAAGGAAGCACATTATAACTTGGGTTTGAATCCTCATTCTACCATTTACTGACTTAGGCAAATCCCTTAAGCTAATAAGCTTTAATTTCTTCTTCCATAAAATAAGGATGACAATAACACTATGGAGAGATTTCCCTTTTTGATGAGTTTTTACAACAATGGTATGTTAGTGACTAGCTATTATTACATATGTATTTGACATAACATCTATTTGGTGATAATGATTTAAGAAAGTGGCTTGAACATAGAAGATATTCAATACTTGGGATGAGACACAGGCACACTGAAAAAGAATACTACTATGACAAATGAGGAGAAGAAGAAGGAACCCACCTTCTACTTTGCAGTCAAAAGCATCCCCTACTTCATCTCCAGGAGGTTTGGAGTTAGACTTTTGAAGGTCTTCTTGAGCGCTCTCAATGCTATTATACACCCATTGTATGGAATCTTGCTGGAATGAGGAGGGGGAAAGAAACCTCAGAGGTATTAGTGCTTCTAAAAATGTATATCCATTTCACAAACCCGCTTTAGGAGAGTTGATAATCTTATTTATTCTTCTAGTTTATTTAAAGATAATAAAATTTGAAAGAGAAAGAAAATCAACATCAGAAACTAATAAAAAGTCAATAGCAAGTATATTATTTAGCAAATTGATTTTTTTTAGGCTTAAAATTTTATCTTCCAAAGATGTTTCTAAATAGGCTGCATTTCCCAAGTATCTTACTTAAATGCCTCAAGTAGATCTTAAATTATAAATTACATTTTTAAATAAATAAATGCCAGATGGACAGTTTTCTGAAGAATCAATCATGTATCACTATACAAACCACTTAAATGCTCTCCTGACACATATATTTAATACAGTTAATGCTTTTTTGAAGCAAACCAATAAGAAAATTGGAAGAACATCTTTCATTTCATTGGGTTCCCAAGTGATGTAACTTTTTTCATCCTTCCATATCATTAATCATCCTATATTTTAATTAAAATAGCAATTGCATGCTCATCTAAATAAATGAGAAAGAGGAAGTGGCCACCAAGCAAATGCTTTCAGGTCTGCGTTATTTACTTTAAAGTTTATACCTTTCCTAGGTCAGATGATGAAACTGAATTGCACTACATAAGTGTGATATCATTTACATCATCCATTTTTCTCTTGTATTAACTTCACAGTTGTGTTTCATTACTATATTGCCAACCATCATTAAAAGGCTAGTTAACATCGATCATTCAAATACCCCTTGGTAACCTGTTGTGACCCCTAAGAACACACATGCTCTGGTATCCACACCTCTGTGTAGCTCCTTCTCACACTGAGCCAAGGCTTAGTCAAGGGATCTGATTTTTCCAAAGGGATATTAGCAAGCATGGTTTAAATAGAGTTGATAGCTTTATCCCCTCTTCAAAGGCAGACACCGTGCAGAAAGGACAACTCCCTAGACTGGAAAGGGAGGCCATGGGGAGGAGCTCTGGAGTGAGAGAACATAAGGTGGGGGAGATGCAGAGCCCAGACATTCCCAGCAAAACTCTGCCCATCAGCACCTTCATAGGAATGAACACTCAATCGATCTGCAGATGAAGAATCAAGGGAAATAATCAATCATTGTTGTTTTAAGGCCAGTAAGTTTTGGGACAGTCTGTTTTGTGGCAATGGATATTTGATGGAGCAGGTGACTCGCCTAGTGAATTTTTCTAATTATTGCTTTTCTTTAAAAATTTTTTTTTTTAACTTGGGGAGTAATTTATCAGTTGCCTATAACACCCAAATAAAAATCTTTATAAGTGTTCTTGAGATTTTATTTATTCATTTGAGAGGCAGAGAGAGAGAGAACAGATGGTGGCAGGACTGGGGGTGGGGGAGGCAGAAGGAGAAGCAGACTCCCCGCTATCAGGGAGCCTGATGCAGGACTCAATCTCAGGACTCTGCAATTATGACCTGAGCCAAAGGCAGGTGCTTAACCGACTGAGCCACCAGGCACCCCTATTTATTGCTTTTCTTAATCATTTCACTAAACACCTCCTCTCTAAGAAGGCAGTCAAGGAAAATGAAAAGGAACCAAACTCAAATCACTTTGGTCACTTATCAAAATTCCGATTGAAGGGGAAAGTTTTGATAATTTCAAAAGTGTCTTTTTAAAAAATTCATTCAATAATACAGTTCAATAAATATTTATTAAACCATTATCAACCATACTCTGGTTTCTCTTTAGATTGCATAAATCTTTCGCCTTTTACCATTATCAACCAGAATAACTATGAGTCTATGCATGAATTCCAATTTGCTTTGCTACTTTGACCTTATTAATAAGCAAAATTGATGAGCTATTTTCTTGTAGGTTCAGCATTTTATAGGATGTCAGTCCTGGCCTATGAGAAAATAACCACTCCACTCCTCTCTCTGGTTTGGACATAAAGTCATATTCTCAAATCCAGAAGAGTACTTGGCTATGCATGAAGGAAAAAATACAAAGCCTCTCCTCTAAAGTTCCTTTTACATTTAGTTGATTAATTTGAGAGAATTTTCTCTTATAGCCCAATATGCACTTGTACCTCATGGGATAAGCTTTGCTTATAAATTAGCACTCTAATTTTATTTTTCTACAGCTCTTGAAATTTAATCAGAGGATAATGCTTAGAATTTTAAGTAATAAGTACATTTTGGTATTTTCTTTTAAGAGCTAAATCCGGTTAAATAAATATATCCAAAACTTAATCACAGACCCTATGAAACTCACATAGATGTACAGTGACCATTATATATCCTAAAGCATTCGCAAGGGTCAAGAAAACAATTCAAACCTTTGGATTTCAATTTGATAAACAGGTCTTTGAAAACTCCTATCACAATGCAAATGAAAAAGCCCCAGAGCACTTTTAAAACGATGATTAATACTGTTAACAATAAGATGCAATCATTTAAGCATAATTGATTATAAATAATTATGCAGATAAAACAATCATCAAGAGATTTACAATGCTGTGCTTAAATATGAACCTAAAGGTAGAAAACACAGACATCTCTGGCATTATTTTGTGTTGACCTCTCGGCTTTCTATGCAAGTTTGCAATGAGATCCGGGTACACTGCAGAGCAATTTACCTTCATTGGTCTTCTGTATTTCCTGCAGGCTGTAACGTGCGCAATAACACTGGCATGGGTCTCTTTGCTGACATTGATTCCATTTACTTTGATAATACACTGTCCAGGGTGAAGACCAGCTGCTGCAGCGACAGTTCCTTCAAATACAAATGAGAAAATTGCCAAAAATTTGAGGAATGAGATTCCTTTTTATCACATAGGCAACAAGGAAAGCAATTTTAAAATATAATGGAGATCTAGCTAGTAAGTTCTTGATAAATTTGGTTCTGATATCAATGCCCTCTCAACATTTTTCTACTTTTCATCTAGCCCTTTAAACTGTGATTAACAGAATATTCTCCCATCTCTCTGAGAATGAATTTGAAGGGATATTGTAAAGTGACCTTTATAATGCTGATCAGTTTTTTTCCCTCTCAACTGTCTAGTCAGTCTTAATTTTCTACATATGCATACATAATGGCAAAATAGAAAGCCAGAAATGTATGTCTTATTTAGCTTTCTTTAGTCTATGAAATATCTAAATTTTAAAATAGTATTCACTTTCATTTGTTTTTCTTAGTAACTGTTATTGCAAGGACATTTTTGAAATTACCAATAGCTTGTAAATTTCAGTCTTACTTCTTTTTATTTTTTAAATTAAAGTATAATTAACATACAGCATTATAGTAGTTTCATGTGTACAATATAATGATTCATCAATTCTATAATCACTTTCATTTTTTAAAATGCAAACAGTAGAAATTCTTAAGAAAAATAATCAAGTCAATTAGCAACTACAAGTAGATTGGATTTGCTAAGTAAAATAAGCATTCAGGATATCCACAAAGGGTCAGAAACCACAGAATTGGTGGAGAATAAAATGAATCAGATTACAGCAACTGTCCATCATTCATTTGCACAGATATAGACTTAAATAAGCAAGTGAAATATCCAGTGAGTTAAGATCTTCAGAAACTTTCAAGTCATTATTATTTGATATTATGAGCAAGTCAACATTTATATAGCACCATTAATAAATACAATGAATATAATTAATATAAGTGATTATAAAACTTATGTTAGAAGAGCCTTCTTTTGTAAGCAATTTCTCTCATGAAAGAATTATTAAATATCTTAGAGAACATAATTTACATCCAAGAAGACAATATATATATATGTTTTTTTCTCACTAAAATTCAATCCCAGAAATTCCAAGTGGTTTTTCTGGATTGAAGTAGGTCTTGGAGGGAAATGGGACATTCCCCATAGAAAGAATAGCCTGAAAAAAGGCACTGAGTCAAGAAATAACCTGGATATTTGGGAGCACGTGAGCAGTTGGTGAGCTTAAAATGGGAGTGGTGGGTGAAGACCCTGGAGAGCCAAGCAGAGCCAGGTTGTGAAGTCCTTGCCTACTCCATGTGAAGTCCTAAGACCTTAACCTTACTATATATGCATGAGGAAAAGCATTGAAGAATTTTAAGCACAAGTGAGAAGACCCTCCCCCCACACCCAAACAGGGAATGGATCATTTGAGTTTAAGTAAAAAATCAAAATCACAACACACATCTCCTCCCACACCCAAACAGGGAATGGATCATTTGAGTTTAAGTAAAAAATCAAAATCACAACACACATCTACTGCAATCGAGATCGAGTATTTGATATTTGATGACAGAGTTTGTGAAGAGGCTACGGTCCCCAGGATGACACCTCTACCTTTGGGCTCGGTGGCTGAGTAGATAGTCATTCAAATAAAGAGAATACAAATGGCAAAGCAAGTTCAGAGAATGGATGGGAAGTTCAGTTAGAGAGAATGCTGAGGTCTGAGGTGGAGACAGAGATTTAAACATCTCCAGCAAGAGAATCAATAAGATTTCTTACAGAGAACAAGGAGGCAGAGAAGAAAAAGGGAGCCAACAATAGATGAAGGGAGCTGCCAGAGGACAGGTAGGAGAAATATCTGAAAAGCATCATCTCAAAATCAAGAGATGAATGTTTTCCACAAACAGGAGTAGTCGGTTTAATCAAATGCCACGGAAAGTTCAAATTAATACAAATGTTATCAATGTCCATAGTATTTTTTAGTCAAGGCTGTGATAACTCTTGTAAGACAGACTTTGGAGACATGGTTGGGGAGAGATGGGGATGGATGTCTATAGCACTGTCCTAAAACTCAAACAGAAAGAGAAAAAGGGCAGCTGAAAATACAGACAGCATTTCAGGAAGTTTGGTCATGACAAAAAAAAGTTATTAGAGCATTATTCTAGAGCTGAGCTTATCAATCTTGGATGTGCATACAGATCATCTGAGGATCTCATTAAAATGTAGATTCTGGCTCAGTACGTCCTGGGTGGGTCCTAAGATTCTCCATTTCTAACTGGTCCCAGGCAATGCCAATGTCTTGTGAATCTAAATGGGAAAAGAAGGAAAAAGGACTGTGTTTGCTGTTCTAGTTTAAGATCATTTTGTTTCTTTGTTTAGTTTAGTGGGAAAGAATTGAGCATGCTCACAGCCTGTACTAGAATAATCCAAGAAAAAAGGCTGAAATTCTGGAAGGGGATACCGGACAGCAAGACACCCCAGAGAAGGCATAAGATCTAGAGCACTTATTGAGAAATTCACCTTGAACTCTAAAAAGAAAAAGAAAAAAAAAATTCTTCCTCTAGGGTGGGAGGAAGCTGGTGATGGTGGTAGATCCAGCAAAAGGTGTGGGTGTACAGAAAAAGGTGTGGGGCTCTGTGGGTTTTATACTTAGGACCCTGAATTTGTCTGTGGGGTGAAAAAGGAAGTTTATCTTGGGAGACAGGAGAGAATTATGAGGAGAGAAAGAGGGAGGTGATGAGAGACATGAAAAGATTGCTAAATAGTAAGACAGGCCCAGTAAAAGATGGCAAACTGGGATAATGCTAATTCCACATCCATGATAGTTTTTTTCCCACTCAGGAGAAAAAGCAAATAGGATGATTAAGTTCATCCAAGGCTAAAGAGGTGATTTAGTGCATCTGAAGAATAAGGACAAGAGGACCCTGGTGATGCTAGCAAGAATGACTGAGGTGACCTGCCATGGGATAAGGCTGGCTAAAGAAGGGAGGCTTTAGGGGAAAAAGGAGAAGGATCCAGAGCCTGGAAATCCCAAATGAATTCAAAACAAAACAAAATAAAATAAAAAACAAGCTGAGAATACCAGTGATGAGATTGCAATAAGAAATTGGCATATTGGAATTTTAGATTCCAAAGGTAAAATTTCAGTTATAGATATACTCTAGTATGTGGACATGGGAAGAGACTGAAGAAGAAAAAGGGAAATAAGTTTTTCCTTCTTATAGCAAAATTACAGTGCAAAAAGAAACCACTGAATAGTATCTTTCCCTTTAATATGCATCTGAAAGGAAAAGCACATAAGCATTTCTTTTACTCTTCAGAAGCAAAGAGCATAGGAACCAGATTTGGGCGTACCCTACAACTACTTTCCAAAGAAAGAATCAGGCTCTTTAAATGACACCGTAATAAGGACAGAAGAAAACCGTGATTCAATCAGGTTTTCAGTTATTTTATAGTACTGATAATGTGACTTACTCTTTTTTGTTCAGTGAAAATGAAGATCTTGGAAGTACCGACTATCACCTTTGAGTATTAAATATATCCCATTTCAGTTATATAATAAGAATAAGTTGTTGGAAATGTTTTAAATGTCTATTAGTCTATATGTTTTAAACACCTGAGTGAAAAGACAGGTTTTTGAAATAAGATTCATTTTTGTCATATATACACTAACAAAGGCAATTTTATAATCTAATAAAGGTCTAGCTCATATGTTCTTGATCAATTTGATTCTGATAGCAATGCCCTCTCCAAATTTTCCAGACTAATATTTGGGTGATCACATGAAGATACTTTACATTTAATGTTTCTTGGTAATGAAAAGCATGTATGTCTCTGGTTAAGATGAACACATGGCTTCTTTGCTTATAATGACATTTCTTTCTATAGCAGCAAGTTATACACTATGTGGGCTCTAAAAGTCATTCCCTTAAATCATTACTAGTGTTAATATACTATAAAATTTAAAATACATATAAAAAGAGATATCAATGGTTTATTCACCTATCAAACAAAAAAGAATAAAATATAAACATGTTATTATTTAAAATACATAGAAAAAAGAGATATCAATGGTTTATTTACCTATCAAACAAAAAAAGAATAAAATATAAACATGTTATTATTTAATATAAAATGAATTTTATGGTTTAAGAAATGTTATTTATAGAAACACCTGAAGTAATCTTAGAGCAACAGGTTATAAAGCACACAGATCATTCTTAAACCTGAAAACTTACATCTTTGAGTTATTGACAAAAATACAGCTATTTGCCGCCAGAGAAAAATACAAATAGACAACCTTAAAATCGTTACACCTTTTGGCTAAAGTGAAACATGCAGAAAAGTGAGATTGGCAGGCATCATTCCTTCATCAGTTATTGTATTTTTTTTAAGTTTTATTTTATTTCATTTTTTTCAGTGTTCCAAAATTCATTGTTTATGCACCACATCCAGTGCTCCATGCAATACATGCCCTCCATAATACCCACCACCAGGCTCACCCAACCCCCCAACCCCCTCCCCTCCAAAACCCTCAGTTTATTTGTTTCTCAGAGTCCACAGTCTCTCATGGTTTGTCTCCCCTTCTGATTTCCCCCAACTCACTTCTCCTCTCCAATTCCCAGGGTCCTCTGTGTTATTCCTTATACTCCTCAAGTAAGCGAAACCATATGATAATTAACTCTCTCTGCTTGACTTATTTCACTCAGCATAATTTCTTCCAGTCCCATCCATATTGGTACAAAAGTTGGGTCTTCATGCTTTCTGATGGAGGCATAATACTCCATTGTATATATGGACCATATCTTCCTTTATCCATTTGTCCATTGAAGGGCATCTTTGTTCTTTCCACAGTTTGGCAACTGTGGCCATTGCTGCTATGAACATTGGGGTAGAGATGGCCCTTTTTTTCACTACATCTGTATCTTTGGGGGAAATACCCAGTAGTGCAATTGCAGAGTCATAGGGTAGCTCTATGTTTAATTTTTTGAGGAATCTCCACACTGTTTTCCAAAGTGGCTGCACCAACTTGCATTCCCACCAATG